>NC_090445.1:911700786-912021501 GCF_031143425.1 Pleurodeles waltl | reverse complement strand
TTTTTTAATTAATGGTCTGTCCCCCCAAACTTTATTGCTGGCGTGATCCCACGTTTTTACTGTATCGATAAACGCGAACACACCTGCACAATAAAACTAAGTTGATATGAAGCAGGTCATTCATGCTTTTATGGGCCAGTCTGTCACCCCGTGTTCTCAGGTCGTGTCATAGGTGTGTAGTAACCGGTTGGGAAGGTAATGGGGGTGAGCAGGAAAATATTTTTTAGAGAAATGTTCTAATTGTACTCTCTAGTGCACCGATACGTGCATTGAAATCCCAGCAGTTAGACAATAGAATGTCGCTTCATGGACATTTACAGGACAAACAACTCTTCGTTCCCTTCCTGAGGTTCAGCTGTCGGATCTGGAGCGAGTGGTGAGTGCTAGACTGATGCTGTGAAAAGTGCAAAGGATCAAAACTGACATGAGCTTGAAACAAATTGTTGTTAACAAATAGCATTTATATTTCCCTACACCAAGGTTACAGTTGGGCATGGTGGTACCACCCTCGGTAGTTTGCAGACTATTCTACTCGGGTATACGAAATATGTATGAGTGACTCAAGCCAGCTGATGACACTTTATGATCTTGCTACAAAAAAAAAAAAAAAAAAACATGGTCGCAGTGTTTGTTATTTTTGTATTAATTACGATGTTTCATTTTGTGAGTATCGTTGAAATATTGTCACAAGGTTTTTCAGCCTATGTTATTTATACTATATTTTCTACGCAACTGTAAACACGACCCATAGATATCTAAATGAGTTTTTACTTTGTATTTACGTTTTACACACAACGGTTTCTGATGTTATTTTTAATGTCAAAAGAGGATGGTTCACAAAGCCATGTAAGACTACGTCCTTTATGTACTCTAACATGCTTTGTGAATTGGCGCAAAACATTTAGAAAATAAATAAAACCATAATATTCGTGTACTACTAGTACAAACAGAAAGGACTGCGTCCTCGTTCTACTTTTATTATTAGGCATTAGGGATGTTAGAGGTCAATCTACAAAGGCATGCAAGAGTGTTTACAAAATAATCCAGTAGTACTGCACTAATAAATGCTTTTTTAGAATCTGTTCCATTGTTTTTTTCGAGCGGGCTTAAAACTGCTTTGAGGACTCTAACAAAAATGTTAAACTTGCCTTCTCATTTTTTCTAGTATATTGTTGTCCTCGGCAGACAGTCTATGACTCCCGCTAAATTGTAGCTTCAGAAACAGTCAAGAAGTGAAGCACGGAACTAACAGCGAAACAGGTGTTTCTCAATATTGCAAAGTTGCTAATTTTGTTGTGGCTGTTCGACCATAATACTTTCAAAGAAATGTAGAAGATGAACAATAAAGACAATAGAACTCATTACAGGATAGAGTTTACAGTGAACACACCTAAAAAAATTAGAAACACAACGTGTTCTCTGAAGTATTTCATTTCCACGAAAGTTTTAACCAACATTAACATATAGCAGCAATGCAGAAAACGAGACTGTTTTCCAGGACACAGGCAGAACACAGACATTACTGTATCAAATAGTTTGAGTGGTCTGGTACCTCCTTGATTAACTCAGAGTCGAGCTTGAACAGAAGCCTACTGGTTGTGGAACCCGGTGATGCAGCTGGGCAAAATGTAGACCTCATCTTTGGATTCCGAAATCTTATCTGTTTTGGGAGGATTCTATAAATAGTCTGAAGTGACCATTATTTATTTGAATTTGAGATCCAGCTGAAAGGTGGGTATGTACAAACTAAGGGGAATAATTACAAGAAAGTTGTGCATCGCGATGCTGCGCCAATGCCACGCTGTGTCACTTTAGAAACGCAGAGTTCCGTTGTGTTTACAAAAATATGGTGCAACCCTGTGTTTCCCCTAACGCTGGCACTAAATTTAGCTGCCTAACCCCAATGCAGGTACCCTTGCACAATAGTGCAAGTGTGCCTGCGTTGCAGGGAATGATTGTTTATGTGCAGGACACAAAAGTGATCTTGGCATGTTTTATTAATGCCAGAAAGCTGGATGCAGAAGGAACTCTGCAGCAAGTGTTTTGAATTGTAACTTATTGCTAAACACAGCACCCCCCAATCCCTGAGGTCAGGTCCCCTTCTCCACTGAGTACAGCAGTTTGAACTACTCCGGTTGCAAAGACAGTGACGCTAGGCTCTGACTCTCTTAAACTGATTGTAATTAATCCAGTGGCATTTGAAAAAATTCTAAGCATCTCCAAAACCTTCTCCTTAGGTGCTCCGCTTGATCCTGTCACTCCTAACATTTCCTATCAGTCTTAATCATTGATGGCAGGCCCATTACATCATATCTGCAATTCATCTCTATCTCAAGCAGTTTCTCCTCAGGGTTGGAAAAAAGCCATGGTGGTACCAAATACCAAAATAAATAAATAACAGTAGGCCCTCCTATACTGACCAATCATCCACACAATTTCATTTATCCTTTAGCTTGTTAAGATCTTGGGGAAATGGATGAAAAAGCAATTGTCACAGTACTTGAAGAACAACATTATTCACAATGAATCACAATCTGGATTCAGACCAGGTTAAAGTACAGAGTCAGCATTGGTCTCTCTGCTAAATGTCCAGCAGACTTCAGTGGACCAAAGTAATTCCTAAATCTTTGCTCTGCTTGATTTGTCCCTAGTATTTCAGACTGTCTCATATGATTATCTGCTCATCAGGCTGAGAGATACAGGAGTACAAGATTGGGCTAAGGAGTGCATTACATTGTATCTTTCATATTGTCAGCAATCAGTCTCTCTGCAGCAATTTGTATCTCAGTCTATGATTTTAAAATGTGTATTACCATAGAGCTCTTCTTTAAGTCCCAAACCTTTTAATCTATATACACCCATTGGCCTTAACTATTCAATCATTTGGCCTTTATCTTATGTGTTATGCAGATGATACACAGTTTCTCTTTTTGTTAAGACAGTCAGTCACTGATCCTAGTACACCCCCAGAGAGTTTCCAAAATTGCAGGAAGTGGTAAACCACTTTCATTCAACTGCTTAAAATGTAATACAGATAAAATGGATATTTTTATTATCCCTTAGAATTAAATCTGGAGAAGACAGAAAATTCATCTAGTTTCTTTGACGTCCACTGCTATTTACCTCATGTCCAGATTTTGGCAGAGGAACTTTGCACACCACTGCTTCAACTACCACAGTTCATAACTTTGGTATTTTTCTTGATGAAATGACTCTCACTAATCATCTGCACTATCATTCTTTCTCATTGCTCCTACTCATGAGGATTTTACACAATATTTTATCTATTGTAATAGCACGCAATATCCCTTTAGTAGTCCAAACTACTATTTTAAATAGACTGGGCTATTGTAATGCATTATTTCCGGACTGAATTGTTTTTGTACTCACTAGATGACAAAGAATTCAGAATATGGCTGCCAAATTTGCTTTCCAACTCCTTATTCATTTTTTGCAATTAAAGTTTGTGGCTTTATGTCAGGTTTTAGCCTGACAGGCATGCATAGTTTTGACATACAGTGAGAGCCATTGAGTACCATTTTTAAAGAGATGGCAGCTTTTCTGTCCTTCCCCTGTAATATTTCGAACACAAACAGAGATAAAGCCCCTACTGATGATGACGATGATGAATGTAACTTGTATTGCACACAGCTGCTCTGCAGAGTGTCCTGATGCATTTCACAGATCAGAAGAAACTAAGTTTTGTCATTTAATCCTGAATAAAAAGCCAGGTTTTAAAACAGTGCCTGATCACTAACAGCACAGATTTCCAGGGGGAGCATGTTCCATGTTGTGGCACCCAAATAAACCAGAGATCTGTCTCCCACTCTGGCCTTCCAGATTCTGGGTCTCATTGCCAGTAGTTTATTGGAAGACCTCAGGTTTCTTGCTAGAGAGTGAAAGCTAAACCTTGCTCTGAGATATTCTGCACCAGGCATATATAATGCTCCATGCACTAACACTAAAGCCTTAAACCAGATTCTCTTCCTGATCAGAAGCCAGTGAGAGCTCGCAGATAAGGGGATACATGCGCTCTCACAGGCAGTTTCAGGAGGAGATGGGCTGCATGGTTCTGAACCACCTGCATTTTCTCCGGCAGGTACACCAGCGGGCCAAAATAGAAAGCATTACCATAATCCAGCCTTAGCATGACCAGGGCCAGGATGAATGTTTTTTTTTTTTTTTGCAGAAAAAGACAGAAAATGTCAAATCTTTTTCAAAGAGTGCAATACACCGAAGCAGGCGCCCACCAGTGACTCAATTTGTAGCTTGAATGACAGGCAATCATCAAATTTATCCCCTAAGTTTGCAGCAATGTTTTTCGGAGGACCAGGAGGAGGGACTTTTTAGGGCCAAAAAGTCTGCCAACTGCCAACTATCTGAAGAGGTATTGCTGAAAAAAATGAATCTCTGTCTTTTCTGCATTACATTTAAGCTGGTGTATATCCATCCAGTGAAATACAGCCATTAGAAAAGTTTTAATCAGACTCCCTGGAAACTCTTCTCCCTTGCCACATGAGAACAACAGCTGAGTATCATCAGCCTCAAATATAACTTTGGCACCCATTACCTCCACTAACTGAGCAACAGGGGTGAGATATAAGTTATATAATATAGGGCTCAAATCAGAGACCTGGAGCACTCCCACTATAAGTTTATGAGGCTGGAGGTGGGCGCCGCTCGCCCCGCCGACAGAAGCTGAACAGTGGCGTTCATCCGACGCCTCTTCCGTCCTCCGGCCCCGTCGTCAAGGAGACGCGTGGGGGCGGAGACGGCAACCGGCCCCGGACTTCCGGGTCGCCGAGGCTTTTTGAAAGAGAAGACGCCG
Source organism: Pleurodeles waltl (assembly GCF_031143425.1). NCBI lineage: Eukaryota > Metazoa > Chordata > Amphibia > Caudata > Salamandridae > Pleurodeles > Pleurodeles waltl. The sequence goes on along the minus strand of NC_090445.1, from coordinate 912,016,673 downwards.
CGATCGAGTTGGAAGAGAGGAGAGAGGAGGAACCGGAGCAGAGAGGACGCCGCGAATCCAGAGCCCAGGAGGAGAAGACGACGAAGATAGACCCCGAACCTAAGGAGACGACCGGGTTGTCAAGGCCGGGAGGAGACGAGACAGCCTGCCACGGCCCAGGAGGGTCGTGGCTGGACAAGGTACGTGTCCTCCTCAAGGGCAATTTGACTAAGAGAGAGGGAAGGGGAGGTAGAGAGGGGAGGGAAGAGAAGGGTAGAGGACAAGGGGACAAGGATTAGGGGAACTCCCAGGGCACCCTGCCACTCGACCTTTAACCCCCCCCAGAGAGTGAAATCAACCCCCTAACCTCCTTACTAATTTAAAAATAGAACACCACCCATCACTTCCCATCCCTCTCACATCTTTTCCCCTTCCCACACAAACCCCCTCAAAACAGAAGGAAAACCTTACCGTCCCACTTACCGGCTTTGTCCTTTTTCTGCTTCTCCCGAGGGAAACCACGACAAGAGGAGGACACCGGGAACTCGCCACCTGGACAACAATAAAAGAAAGAAAAACATTAGAGGCACTAGAGGCATAAGGAAACGCAGGAAGAGAAAGTGGGAGCGAAACGGAGGAAAAACCCACCAAAAGACATTTCTGGTTACACCACTTCTATACCTTAAATAAATCACGTAAATCCCTACCAAGGGTTGCTAAATCCGCGTTCGTGTTCTCTGTCGCCCAGATCACGCACCAACCCCTCACAGAGGCTTTGAAGAGAAGGAAGGAATCCATACCCTTTGACCCCTTTCTTACAAAATAGAGAAAAGCCAGTACATGGTCTGACCCACTATTCTAATTAATTACAGATGCCCTAGGAGACTAGAGTGAGATATCGTATTAAAGGCTGCTGATTGGTCTAGCATAATCAACACTACCTTTCCCCCTACATCAGAGTGCCTTTGATGTATTCAATGATCTCCATAAGCGCTGTCTGTATGCTATAGTGGGATCTGAACCCTGACTGGCTAGCATGAAGAAGATTATGGGATTCCAGATATGTGGAAAGCTGATGATTCATGTTTCTCCAATACCTTGGATAATGCTGGGCAGAATTTTGGCCTGTTTCCAGGGGCTTGGTACTCTAGCTGTTACAAGTGATGAATTAAGTACCTTCATTACTAAATGGGTAATTATGTGAACTCACAACACACACAAGTTAGAGGAGTAAGGGTCAAATGGAGAACCTGATTTCAAATTTCTTAAAGGCTATCAAAGAAACTTCCAACGAAATACGCCCAAAATTAGAGAGCAACACTTTGGTTACAGAGGCCCTCCTATATCTGTATTGTGTCCTGTGGCTGAAACCCAGAGGACAGAGTGGCTTGAATAATCAAAATCTTAGTCTGAAAATAGGATGCTAACTGTTCACACCAAAAAGTTGAGGGTTGGTTGGGAACTGCAAGCTCCTGTGGCCAAACAAATTTATAACTATAGAAAAAATTGCCCTGGTTTTGTTACCTGCTCCAGCAATTTTAGCCTATGAACTCTAGGTTTGCTGTTTTAATTTTGGCATGGTATTTCATAAGTGCTAGTTTCTAGCTTTCTTCTAAGATTTTGCATATTTTCTTCTCCTTCATAAGACTGTCTGACAATCAGGGACTAGACTGTTTGGTTCTCTGTGATCTACAGGTAAGAGTCAGTGCTAGTTTCTCTATTGAGTCCCTGATCCCTTTGTCTAACAGCAAGGCATCTGCCTCCACCTGTTCAGTCAGAGAAGGGAAACTACCCTCCAAAGTGCAGATAAATTCCATTGGCTGCATTTTATGAAAAGGTTTCCTAATAAGCAGAGAGGCTGATGAGGAAATATGTGATTTAATGGGGGCCAACCAGAAAAATCTAATCAGAGAGTGGTCTGACCAGACCTGTGGTAATGAAGCTTCTACATGCAAATACATATTTGAAAATATCTGGTTAATCACATGTCCTACTTGGTGGGTAGGGCTACATATATCTTGAGTGAGGTATAACAACATCATCAGTTTCTTAAATCCTATTACCTTACTATTGTCCACCTTACCCAACTATAGATTGAAGTCCCCTAGGAGCATAAACTGTTACTATCTCAGTTCCAAGTGTGCTATTGCATTTCCAAGAGATTTCAGAAAGGGGTGAGCTGGGTCTGGAGATCTGTTTACTAACACTCCTGCCACAGAATGCTGATGAGACAAGGAGATACAGAAGCCCTTTGCCTTTGCTTCAAACAGGCTTTCAATCTTGAACGTGTGGCAGTCTGTGTCATCCTTGAGAATTATGGCAATTCTGCCTCCCCTATTGGGTTGGCGATCCTTCTTGTGTATTTTATAACCATCAGGAATGGCCATAGCAATGGCTAGGTTGGAGGACTCAGAGAGCCAAGTCTCTGTCAACAATAATAAATCAGATTTGTCAAGCTTGTCCTCGCTCAGAAAGTTGTAAATGTTATCTGTGTGGTTTGCATAGAGTGGACATTGATCAGGGCTTTGGAAAACTGAGCTTCCCTTTCTTGTGTCCCTGTAAAGGAGGAAAAGCCCTAGCCAGCGTGCCTCATTTTGCACATATGGCCCAAGTAGCAACTAGAGAATACATTGCCTTAATATGGCGCCTTTAGTTGCCCACAAATTTAGAAATGATCAATAATTTGCCAGAAAACATGTTTTTAGCTGCCCCCTCCTTCCTTCATTTTTAAAGTGCTATGCCTGGCCTTTGAAGTTTTTCATGGCCTAACCCCACACTATTTTCAGACCAAGTTTTAGAAATATATACCCCTTGTAAAGGTCTTGTGACTTTTACTAACAAAGCTTCAGAAGGTCTCAGTCAGTTAATAAAGTCAGACTAGACAGCCAAGCATTTACTCTAGAAGTGGCAAGGGCCTCCAATGTGTTGCCACTTCTGCTATGGCCACTATACAGTTTTTAATCTTTAGGAAAACACTTTAGCCCAGTTTTATTTACAGTAGCTAATCATGATGTCAATACAGTCATACTCAATATGATCTTGTTCGAAATAGCGCCCAGACCCATTTTTAAAAACAGTGCACTACACAACCTGCAACTACATTACAATATTTTACATTTTGAGAGGGCATTGAAGGTTGAAGTATAAAAACTGCCATTCAGATTCAAGATTTCTGAATAGAAATGCACCTATTCAGACTGGACAGTCCACACAGGCGGGGGACATTTTCAATTGAATATGTGTAGAAATAATGATTCCCCTTTCTGGATTGTTTTTCTGCACTTGTATGTTGTTCTGTTTTATGGTCCTTGTTCTGACCAGCAGTGCTTTGCCCGAGTTAATCATGGCTGTAGACCTGAAGATTTGCTTGTCCCTTCATGCATTTGTCTTGCTATAGCTTGCTGTTTAGCTACAGGGGCTGGGGGGTTACATCTCCCAATGAATGTACTTATTGTTTGGTGTTTGAGTGTGGGGACCCTGAGCTGGGTCTGCTATGTTTCTGTTGAATTCTTCTATCCTCATTTTGCCAAGAGAACATTTTAACTTGTTTCTTTTTTTAATCAAGAACATAAAGATTTATAGGCCCATATTTATACTTCTTTTACGCAGCATTTGAATAATTTTTTTACACACAAAAGCTGCACAAACGTATAAAATATAATTGTATTTTGCAAGTTTGGGCCGCTTTTGCGTCAAAGAATGACACAAATGCGGTGCAAAAAAAGTATAAATATGGGCCATAGCGACTGATTTACAAAGAAAGTACTAAATCTGCACCCCTAGAAGCCTTCCTATGAACGGGTGCAGATTGACTTCTTTTTAACATTGACAAATAGGGACAGTAGTGAGCTTGAAATGTTCTGCCAGTCTTAAGTTTTCAGGCGTTCTACTGTCAATGTCATATCACATTTAGGTGGTACGATATTCACTTGGAATGGTGTCTTCTCCATCAGGCCCATCAGGGAGCCCCCTGAACGGGCATTCTCAAAAGTCTTCTCAAATAAATTCACCTGCTGCTCCTGAATTTTCCTCCAATATCTCTCCGTCGGTGATCTTAATTGACTTTGTGAACTTTTTGGTGAATTTCTCTGAAATCCTTCAGTAAGCTTCCAGACTCAATGGTGGAAAAAAAAGAATCGGAAGATAGCGACAAAAGGAGATACAGGGTCACAGGAAGCACCAGATGGGTAGATCAGACGATGCCCAACAACAACAAAAAACAAAAGAAGGACTAAAAATACAAAAACATTTGATAATTCTGGACCTAACCACTAAATAGGGGAATAATACACTGCATGTGAACCCAGAAATTCTTCAAGCTGGAAAACTACACCTACAGGTAGGGGAATATTAAATTTTACTAACACAGTTTGTACAAACAGTGCATGTCTCATTGGGAAAGGTTGATTTGCAGTTGTACCTTTATTTCTCTACGTGGAGAAACCTCTTCCTGAGTACACCACAAAAGTTTGAGGTGTTCCATTCCCCTTCTGACCATGGAATTTCCTCTACTACTCTGTTTGAGCAAACTATGAACATTTCCAAGGTGAGAAAGCATCAGACAGGAGTTTGACAATACACACAAGTTGTTTGGCATTCACAAACTCTCAAGGAAGATATTGGTTGATCTTCCCACTCCCAACTCCTTTCATGGGGTCCACTTCTGTATACTCACAATTAAGTAGTAACAAATGCTAAGTATCCTGTGTTCTATACTTGACATGTATACATTTTTGGTAATCAATCTAACTTAGAGAGTTGGGCTCACACTGTCAATATATATAATGGGATGAACATGCACAATGTAAATATCAATAGCTCTGTTTTCTGTTTTTTTTAGGGTTTGTGAAATGTGACAGGTCAAAAGATCAGAATGACCCTCCAGAAGGTTTTTTTGCTTAATTTTGTACAGCTGGACTGTGATCTGTAAACAATCCTGGAAAATGTATAATCTCAATCCTGTATTGTGCTGACCAAGCGCACCATAGCAAGGCAGTATGAGTCTTGCCAGGAAAGTTTGGGTAAACCCACTAACAAAACATAAAACAAATTAAGGCTTAGCAATTCATTTGACAGCACAATTTCCAAAAGTATTTATTGGCTATAAATTGTTTGATTGGTGAATTCTAAGCCTTTATTTCATTCTGTTGTCATTTCCAACAAAGGCACAGGTTTGTCAAATGCAATATACATAACAAAATGAGTATGTGTGGTAAACGTGTGTCTTAAAGAAGAAAACTAATGTTTGAGAATGGCCATTAATAAGTTTCTCACCCAGAATGCAAACTGGTATATAGAACTACAAAAAAATTAACATGTGGATTTTATGTGAAAATATTGTTCCACACAGAAAAAAAATAATCTTCCTTTGGAAAAATTTAGGCAAAAATAAAAGTTAAAACCACAGCTTTAAGGAAAAACCTAACCAGGTAACTTTCCATGGTGGAAACCATGTGGGGTTAGCTTCAAATTCCCTGGCTCACCCAGACATCTACACAAGGATAGGTTGCCATGAATTGAACTTTGAATCTACACGACTTCTAGATATGAGTCTCTTTTATTAGATTGTTCAGCTACATAAATTTTTGCTGTAACTGTGGTTCACTTCTGGAAGTCTAGGTGTACTTTGATGCTGAGGTCTTTTTCACTGGAGGTAACCTTTCATTTTCTTTATCTCTTCTATGTTCTCCTTTGTCTCACATTGTCATATTTTTGAATAAAGGTGAGAGTATCACTGAATCCAAACTTGCTCACCAAGTTTGTAAGTCACTTTTCAAGTAATTTTTAAACCATCTATTTCTGAGCTTGTCTTCCTTCCATTAGATATACTGTTAATGGTAATGACTTTTCATGATGTCTTTGGAGGTAACAATGAGGTCTTGAATATGCCCATAGCACCCTGTTCTGAAATAGGAAAGGATAGGAAATATTATTTGAAGTGGAGCAATATTCATAGCCGTAACCATTTAAATATATATTTTTTAAATGTTTAAGGCCGTTGCTGTTTGCATGAGATCTGCAGGTCTTAAACTTGACGTCCAGCTGCAAAGGTCAATATTTTTAGAATATTACTTCTTGTGTTATCTTTGTGGCTTAGTGTTAATAATCCATGTTAAAAAATCACTATACATTCACCTTAAAAAAAATGAAGGTGAGTCTAGGCATCACCTAGCTGTCAAGTACAATGAAAAATGCATGGGTTAACATATTTTAAAAACCTTTTCTTCTTTAAGAGAAGTATTGGGGCCCACAAAAGGCAGTCTATGGACCTCAAATAGAAAGCTTCCCTGAAGACTACATTTTAGGGCAGAAATTCCTGCTTCAGAATCACAGGCTTCCTGCTCATCAATTGGCAGATTTGTGTGAACTGTTCATCTGTAAGTTATTTGTTTATGGTTGAAACTCCTGTGTTCTGCCACAGTGTGAGATAAGTCGGGTTCAAGCACCAATGGCAATAAATATTACCTATGAGTGGCAGAACATGCCTTTTAGTTAAATAAAAGTCCATATATATTTGTAAAATAAGGTCCCACCTAAACACCGTAGCATTCCTACATGCCTACTAACACTTTTTGCTCATTGTAGATTAACTGAGTTAATTTAGAGGACAAAGAGTATACAGCCAGCTAACTGGGTCAGCAGAGGTCCTTACCTTTACCCCCTTATCTTGTAACCACCTGCCACTTTTAGAGTTCCCTACCTGCCTGGTGGTGAGTCCGTCACTTTGTCGAAAGAGGATCTTTGGTTTGGAGAATGCACTTCTGACAAAACTGAATGCCAAACAGGTTGCCATATTGTTTCAATCTGCCCAATATTCTTTTTTTTTTAATTTTCAGGAAATAAATTAAAGGGACAGCTTTTGTTGTAATTTTATTTATATAGCGCTTGCTACCCCTGATGAGGCATTGAAACACTCTTCGGTGAGTAGCTCGCTACTCTGGAACCCAAAGTGTATTGGTTGTAGATTAGTATGGGGAAATATAAGTTGTTAGTTGGAGCAGTGGCCATGTGAGTCTGTTAGGTGGATTGAATAGGATAAAGGAGGGATAGAGGAGGGAAGAGTCAAGAAAGTGTTATTTCGGAGATCATAGTAGTAAAGTAAGATTTGGGACGAGGCAAAGGAGGGGTAGAGAAGGGAAGGGGGAGAGTCTAGAAAGTTTTTTAGGGAGATCATAGTAGTAAAATGAGGTTTAGGATGAGTTAGAGAGTGGAGGTAGAGGATTTATTGAGATAGGTGTAGGATGAAATATAGAGTAGTGAATTTGAGAGAGTTGATTTTTTTTTTCTTCAGGGGGACTAAAGTAATAAACATATTGAAACTTAACTTCATAAAAAGCTACACATGTATAAGTAAAATGATATAGAGAAATACCATTGTATTATATAAAGTCCTGGATGTGCATGCAAGGATAAATATTTAGAAACTCTGACTTTCACGAGCTGCTGTATATAAAGCTAGCTTATTTATTTATTTTTAATACTTTTTGGGTAATTTTATGTAAAAAAAAATGCGGCCTTCCATGTTTTTTGTTTATATTACCCCTAGATGAGCCAGGCCCTGAGGGTAGTTTTAAAAGAGTGGGGCACACAGGGTCCCTCTCCTAAGCTTAATAAAGCCACGGAGACTACCATCTCCCAAGGGTTGAAGAATTAATATGGGGGAAGCTGCGTTGATCCCCCTTGGACTGACACTCCCATGGGGCTTAACAATGTAGTAAGGGGGGGGAGTGCAGAACACCTGGGCCCCAGGGAGCACACCTTCCCAAGTCTCTGAATTTATAACGATGCAGGGGGGCTGTGTGGACCCTTTGGGCCCTGGAGACCACCCCCTTCCTGGGGCTATATTGTGCACATTAATGGGGTGGTGGCATGCCCTCCCAGGGGCACAATAAACTTAAAAGAGGTTGTCCGAGCAGAGACCCTAGCCCTGGGGACCACCACTTCCTCTGGGCCAATTAATTTTAGGAAAAGGGAGGGGGATTGCCCTCCCAGGCCATATATGGCTCTGGGGACTACCACCCCCGTGGTCAGCCTGTGCAAAGAGAGGAGGGGGTCACGTGGCTTCCCTCCTAGAGCCATTAATGGCAATGGGGACAACCATCCCCAGGGCCAGCTCCTGCTACCTCCTGAGTTTTCCACCTATGGGAGGTAGCTGTTTGCATTTGCTTGCAATCAAAAGCAAGCATAATTCTGCTCCCAGCAAGCAGGAGTGTTAAAAATACTCCCGCTTGCTGGGAGCGTCATTTTCATCTCTTTCCCTGCCCATTGTAAACTATAAACTAAAATAGTCATGCAGACAGGGAAAGAGATGAAAGTATTGCTCCTGCATGCAGAGAGATATATCTTCAAGTGGGAAACACAGGCTGGAACTGGATCTGGAGGCGGTCTCTCTTTTTCAATACCCATTCCCCTTTCCCCCAGCGGATGCAGGGTTCAGATAATCAGTTAAAGTCTGAGCACGCAACTGTTGGAGGGAGTTGGGTAAAAGGCAACTGCTCCTGTGGAAGTTTGATTTAATGGGTAATCTTCTGACAGTCTCCATCAAAAACAGCAAGGTTCCCTGGATGAGGCCAGGACACCCAGGATGACATGGTCGGGCCCTAGTGGATGGGGTCCCGTGGGCTGAAATCAGCCGAGGGAGGGAGGGGCTGCATGGTCTCCCTTTCAATTAAAACAATACAAAATGGACCTGAGGAGGTGGTAGTCCCCAGGGCCCAGTGGGGTCCATGAAGCCCCTCTAATTATTTGAAATTTGCTGCACCAAGGGGGTGGCTGTACTGGGCCCTGTGGAGGTGATGGTCCCTGGGGACCAGGTTGGTCCACGTGGCCCTCATTATTTTATTTAAAGTATCCCTGGGGAGGAGGTGGCCCTGGGTTCTCCACATGGCCCCCTAATAATTTTCATGATACATCCCGAGGAGGTAGTGTGTCTGGAGCCCAGGGGAGGTCTGTATGCATCCCCCCATATATGTTTTTAATGTTGTCACTGGGAGGTGGTTGTCCCAAGGTCTTGGGGGTTTTGCACAAACCTCCTAACTTTTTTAATTATGATCCCCAAGGCAGGTGGTGCCCCCTTGGGCCCGGAGGGAATGTACTGCCCCCCATATATTTATTTAATGTTGCCCCAGAGAGGTGCATGGCATGGGATTGGGTGGTTATGAGGGTTTGGCCGCAGAGTTTGTCACAGGTCAGGTCCTGCAGCCAACCGCTGCCGTGATTGCAGTAACGTATACTGATTAAAAGTACTTTGCTTTAAAAAAAAACATAGAAATTCACTGAAAAAAAACAGAGGTTACAGGGACATTACAGTCAGGACGTAGAATTTAAAAAAAACATAACATTTCAAAGGTTACAGGGACATTATAGTGAGGCTCACATTTCAAATTTACAAAACCATAGATATTCAGCAGTTATTTCAATTAATTATAATTTGTGCCCTAAGGTAACTATAACTCATGCTCCTGTCTCTGCCTTAGGGCACTAGTTGTAGTTACTTGAGCTATTTATCCAAGAAGAGTCCGCCTTTTTGAACAGAATGTCTACCCAACTGGAGTTCTTTCTACTGACTAATTAGCAAGTGCTACCTCATTGGGTATATGTATAGTGCAGCTCCTGCAGTACAACTGTGTAAAGAACGCTGAGGTAATGTCTCCAGTGACCTTGTGTGTAGGTAACTTTGCCAATGTGACTGATCCTTGAGTGTCTTCATCGGATAATTTTTCAAGATGGAAATGCAGAGAAAAAACACTTCCTTTGCCTTGATCATACGCAAAAAGTTTGCATGATTAGTACTTTACAGAAGATTTAATTTCTGTGAAATTGCTTTGTGCCCGATTGAATCCTGCCCTGTGTATTTACCCTGGAAGAGGCACCCATTTCCTTCACAACATGTCATGAACCGCGAGGGGAGCCTCAAGACCCGTGCAGTCCCAGCCGTCTCCTCGCCTCCTCTGGAGGCAGCATTGCTCCTGCACACAGGGAGTTTCTGGAAATGCAGCTCTCTGTGTGTGGTAGCAATATGTTAAACTCTTCTCCTGCCCACATGTGTGCAGACAGAGAAAGAGATTATACTCTTCTTTCAGTCAGTGGGAGCATTTTGAAAGCTCCTGATTCCTGACAGGGGAGTTACTGTTTGCTTTTGCTTACAGAACCTGTCAAAGCTCCTGCCAAGCAAAAGCAAACAGCTATCGCTCTTGAGTGGGGACTTAGGGAGTTAGCAGGAGCCAGCTGTGGGGTGGGAGTGGTGGTCCCCAGGGCCATAAATGGCTCCAGAAGGAGATCGGGGGGTCACGCCACTCTTTTCTTTTGCATGGGCCGGCCACGTGGTCCGTGTGCCATATATGGCACGAGAGAGCAGACCCTCTCCCTCTTTTACAATTAGTAATTGGCCCAGAGAGGTGGTGGTCCTCCAAACCCAGGGTTCGCCTCCTTTACATGCCTTTTAGTGCCAGGGAGGTGGTGGTCCCTGGGGCTCTGAAAACTCCGGAAGGGTTTTGGATTGGCCACCCTCCTTTTTTTTTAAAAAGCTCCACGGAGGTGCTGGTCCCTTGGCCCCGGGGTCCACGCAGCCCCCTATACATTTTTTTAATTTAGCCCTGGGGAGGTGGTGGTTCCCGGGGCTTAACTAAGCCCATGGAGGGGTCCTTGTGCCCCCTCTCCATTTGTATTTTATATGTGCATGTCCCCAGTACCCTCCCCTCCCATGGGCTAAGTTAAGAACATACACAGGAGACTGTGCTTGTTCTTTTTTAAATTTCATTGGATACTGTAAATGTGAATTTTATTTTTGGTTTTGCCCTGGTGGAGCCCCGGGGACCCCAGCATGAATGCTAGGGCATTAAGGTATTCCTACCCTGCCCCCCTTTCTCTTTTTTTCTTTTTGTTTGACTCGCTGAAGTCGAGTCCTAGAATAGCTGTCAACTCTTCCTGGTTGAAGTGTTGGAAGCCAATCCAATATGAGCACGGGGACTGTTGGATCAGCATAGGATCCGCAATCCTATATATCTATATTTCTTTTTCCTTTAATAGCTCTAATACTGCTTTACTGATTTACACCAAATCATGAAAAGCATGCTTTCAGGACCAAGAGCTAGCTTTCTGCCAAATTTGGTGTAATTCTTTCCACTATTTGGGCTGTAGTTATGTTCAAAATCTGTATGAGAAAAAGCATGGGGAAAATGTGTTTGAGTACCTCCCTTTTTCTCAGCCCCAGCTTGATGGATCACCCTAAAACTTTCAAGACAGCAGCTGAACTGACTGTCATATTAGTTTTGAAAATATTATAAAGATTTGTCAAACAACGCCAAAGTTATTGGCAAAACAAAACACACTTTTCCTGTGGAAAGAATATGGATATATTCAATTAAAAAAACTAAGGTTACAGGGATGTTATAGTTAGGCTCACATGTAACTTTAACTCGCACCCTCGCCATGCACAGTTTTCTCATCAATGATGCTGCAGCAAATGTTACAGTGATATTATCAATGATGTTATAAAAGATGTCATGAGTGCTGTGATATCTAGAGTAATTAGCAATGCATAGTGAGGGGGCGAGTTATAGTTACTTTAGAGCATGAGTTATGGTTACTTGAAATAATCCTAACTAATATATATATATATATATATATATATATATATATATATATATATATATATATATATATATATAAAATCATTGATCATTTCTACAAAGAATTGCACATATCAAAATACATACCTATAATCAATTTATACATGAGTACGTACACAAGTATATACTGTACATTTATGTTTTGAATATGGTGTTTTTGTAGAAAAGAGCCCACTCTTGAGTAGTCTTCTCAAGGTGAGATAATTAACTAAGGATCTTATGTTTTGCATAAAAAGCTAGGCCACCTCTGCTTTTGTTCATGCAACATTTGCATGACAGTTTGGCAGCTTAGAAGAACAGCTTAATGCAATACTGGGGCCATGACATCTCCCAATCATGACTCATTTATAAAGAATAAGTCAGGATGTGTGTCATTGAGTAGGTCGTAGATGTGGTGCTGGGTTTTAGAAAGTGATTGAGCATTAATTAGAAAGCAGTATAGAGACTGTGTTTTGGTGATGGTGTGAATTTGTATTCTAAAAGGGTAAGTAGTATTCTTTGAACTTGCACCAGGTATACTATTAGTGTTAGTTTTAACTGTATTAGGATAGAAATAGGGTAGTTTGTCTATAGTGTAATCCTCATCCAGCAGGCTTAAAGGCATTTCTTGGGGTTTGTGCGTGAAGAAGGTGCAGATGTTGGCTGAGAGTGAGTTGGTGGGATTTGTTGTTTTAGTAGAGTAGTCTTGGGTAGTAGACAAGGAGATGGGAATTTGTGAAGAGTGGTATGTTATTTATTTCAGATATTTGTGTTTATAGTGTAAGATGTATGGGCTAGGTTGCTGGTGGAGCAGGTGGGTCATGTTTTAAGACTCTACCTTGTGTAATGGATGACAGGCAGGTGAATGAATATTATTTTATTGGGGTGTTTGTGGTAGGTGGTGGTGACTATAGAAAATGTGGGTATGAGGTTAATTTAGGATGTGTTATCACGAGCGTGGGAGAGAGTGTTTGTTTCTAATTTGTGACAGAATGTAGTATGAAATTGTGTGTGTGAAAAAGAAAAAAATGTCTCTGATGCCCATTCAGTGTTCTCCCTGATCAGCAGTGTCTTTTTTCTGTCTGGTTTACCATCATCTTTAAAGGTCTTGCCAGCTGATTATAATTGAAAAACATCTATATATTCACATTTATAACATAAAAGGAGTTTGGATCAGCCCTCTATAGACATTGGTTCATTTAACTTCATTCACATTTTGCTTCCACTTCCCAGTGTATACAACATTAGGACAGTGAGGCAGCCCATTTCAACCATCACTCTCTTCCACTGTGAGTGACTATTTTTTCTGATCACATGTGCTTCAGTGACAGGGCTGGCATACCAAAATAATTTCTTTCACAATGCGTTATTAATCTGTTTCTTTATGCTTTTTTGGTCTCATTGCAGACATCTTTTTATAGCTGGCAAGACTTTGGCCCTCATTCTGACCTTGGCGGGCGGCGGAGGCCGCCCGCCAAAGTCCCGCCGTCAGGTTACCGTTCCGCGGTGGAAAGACCGCGGCGGTAATTCTGACTTTCCCGCTGGGCTGGCGGGCGGTCTCCTTCAGACCGCCAGCCAGCCCAGCGGGAAAGAGGCTTCCACGATGAAGCCGGCTCGGAATCGAGCCGGCGGAGTGGAAGCTGTGCGACGGGTGCAGTTGCACCCGTCGCGTATTTCACTGTCTGCGCAGCGGACAGTGAAATACATTTAGGGGCCCTCTTACGGGGGCCCCTGCAATGCCCATGCCAGTGGCATGGGCACTGCAGGGGCCCCCAGGGGCCCCGCGACCCCCCCTACCGCCATCCGGATCTCGGCGGTCCGACCGCCGGGATCTGGATGGCGGTAGGGGGGGTCAGAATCCCCGCGGCGGTGCAGCAAGCTGCGCCGCCGCGGAGGATTCAATGGGGCCGCGGTACACTGGCGGGACCCCGCCAGTGGTGCCGGTCCGACCGCGGCTTTACCGCCGCGGTCGGAATCCCCATTGAAGCACCGCCGGCTTGTCGGCGGTGCTCCCGCGGTCCTCCGCCCTGGCGGTCAAAGACCGCCAGGGTCAGAATGAGGGCCTTTGTGTCCCCACTGCACAAGCACACACATACAAAACACACACACATATATAAACATGTCAAGGGATTCTGGTCATCTCTTTTAAGAGATTTGCTTGTTTTGGAAAGCCCAACCTACTTATTAACTGGATGGTTCTCTGTAACTTGTGAATGATGTGTTGGTATCAGCCCAATTCTTATCACATATGTGTACTTTTCTCCATTTTAAATAGTAGTTTAAAAAAGTAATCATTGCTTTGCTCTTTGCATTTGTTTTGGCATTGTTTTTTATTTTTTAAGATATAATAACAGCTGTTTTACACTTTGAACTTTGCATTCTGGCACTAGTTTTAGGCTTGGAAGAATTTAGTAACGTACATCATTGCATTGTGCTAGGGACTTGAAAGGAACTTTTCATGTCCTGCTAGGTTAGTGGTCTTGCTTACCCTTGGTAGAGAGGAACAGTGTGTAGTGTGCAGAGTGCTTTCACTCCCTCTACATCCCCAGGAACTGTACCCTCCATAGCCACCACAGGCTATACTACAGCAGTACTATAATAGAGTGAAAAGAGCAGTTGTGGCATCTCTCCCCGGCCCTTGATGCAACCAGCCCATACAGCATCACTGAATCCCTTGATACATTTACTTTGAAGGCAGAATATGTTGGTGCACCATGATCAGAGGGGTAAACAAATGCTGTCTTCATCCCCTCACCTCCAATGGATGGGGAGACCATCAAACTTGTGCTACTCAGGTAGCCAAGACACCTGTTCATTCACATTAGCCATCATACCAAAATGAAGTACTTGCCCAGAGACCTCCCCTAGATTCACCTCTGCTACACCCTATTTTTCTTATAATAAAGCCCCTTTCTCTACAGGGCCTGTCCCAGCTCCGGAGTTGATGCTTTGATCCTTTGCAAAGACTTAAGGTATTGCAGCCTTCAAAGACTTGTGTCAGACTCACAGGACTTTTAATCACTGTTTAATTAATAGAAATTGTATTATTATTTAGCATTGGAGACTGTCCACTTCAAGGAATAATCACAAGTTTTGTCAGGTGAAACCCTTAAAAGCACTAAATTAACCTGAGCTCAAACCCATGGTAGTTATAGCACAGAGCAGATAGCCTTACCTTCGGGCAGTTTGTAATATTTATATGCAGTACTAAAACAGTAAAAAAGTAAAAACACCAAGCAATAAAGATCCCAAGTTGAATTAGATAACTAAAGTAAAATGTAATTAAACATGTCATAACAATAACAAAATTCCCATAAGATGAAGCAGAGATTAAAAAAAATTAAGTTATGTGTAAAAATAGTGCTAAAAAGTAAAAAACTATTTGGAGCTGACTGCAGTGAGGTGCATGCGGAATATACCAATCAGGTTCTTCCTGGTCAAAGATTTTACTTCCTGACTTTGGCCCTAATTAAGATATTGGTGGCTGAGTTACTTTGTCACGACAGCAATGAATATCCCATCAGCTGAAATCTAATTCCCATTGGATTTAATGGGATTTCGATTTTGGCAGACGGGATATCCGTCACTGTTGCGATAAAGTAACTTGTCTTCGAATATCTAAATCAGGCCTTTAGTCTTTCAAGTTGCAATCAGCAAGTCTGGTCCTCCTGTGTTCTTCCACAGGCCCAGATTTGTTCTGAGGTGGGTGCCTGGAGGTGTCACATGCCTGGCATCAGCTAGTGGGTGGGGGTGAATCTTGGACACCCCCTAACTAATGGGGTAAAGGTTCCAGACGGAAACCCTATTCAAGGTTTCAGTACTTCCTGATTTCCTTGCTGCAAGCAGGTCTAGAATGCTATGTGTCAGGGCATTTTCAAGATGGTGACAATCTTTTGCCACAGTAAACTTGGTCTCTGATGGCTGGGAGGGTGTCAGAGGGAAATCACCAGTGTCTTCCCACATCTAACACACTAATCCAGTTTGACTCTGGCACTGTGACCTCAATAAAGCCAGAGACAGATATCTGGTAGGACAAAAGCAAGGCCCTTCAGGATCCCGACATGGGATACACAGGAATCGTTTTAGCATCCTGTGTTCTCCCTTTTAAATATGCCCCAAGTGTTACAAGTGGCTCAACAGAGCTGTCAAGCAAGCCTTTACATTGTAATATCAGACGATACCCAAAGCCACCATGCTCAGAATTCTGTGGAGTTCAGAGGAATCATAGTAAGCCTATTGTTTGATCCTGGGAGGCATTTCCTACCTCTTTCACACCTATTTTCAGGCTTAGCACAGGCTGAACGTCGTTCATGAGTTCTTGTAAATTAGTCTGCAAGAACTTCAGGGAGGGAAAAGGTAACTTTCTAAAAGTTTATTTTCCCTAATATTTATGAAAAGTCAAACTTCACAATTGAATTGGATTTTAATAACTATTAAAAATAGTTGTTTAATTGTTTTTCAAGCAGCCTCTTTCGTGAGATACAATATTAGTATTTATAATCTGTACTCTGGTTTTCTATGTAAGATAGCTAGGCCTGCCTCAATTAAACTAGCTTTTTGCACATTGTCACTGTAGGGACAAGATAACAAAATTTTGTACAATTTCCACTTTTATATACCATGCTCCCTACCTGGTGGTTTACAGGAAAACATTGGTGCCGAATTACTAGTATTTAAAAAGGAGGGTTTTATCTGTCAAAAATGATTATTTTTCAGGTTTCACTGCAGATTTTACATACAGTGGTCATTCTACAATAGTAGGCCTTAAGCCATGTTTTGTTTTGTTTTCTCACATTAGTGGAGGGCACAATAAGTGCTGCAGTCCACAGATGATAGGTAACTTTCCATGGGTGTATTTCCGCACCATGTACCACGGCGTTACAAGAAAAGTTAAATATGCCAATTAGGGAAAAGTCATTTTAACCATTTTTAAAAGGGGAGCACAGTCTCTTTTACTCCTGGTTAGCGGGGGAAAGTGCACAGAGTTCTAAAGCCAGTCATGTAGATATGGCATAAATCTGCAATGACCAGGCAGAAAAAGGCAGATTTCCCACAATAATGAACTGCATCCTGCATACAAAAAGTGCAAGTGCCACTTTTAAAAGACATATAAATGCATTCTTAAAAGAAGCAAAACCCATTGACTTTGACATTGCCTGTTTTACTTTTTAGTAATACATGTATGCCCGGCAAAAACTTCTGTTACACAGGCATGACCTTGTACAATTTTGATATTTTCATGTTACTCTTGCTACACAAAATTCCAGAAGTTACGCAATTGCAGCACATTACATCATTGAGCAGCATTTGCAGCAAGAATTTATCATGAGCGTATGGGACCAATACGAACAACTAGAATGCATGCAATTGCTGTTTGCATCTTGTGGATATTTCTGGGGACTTTTCTTAGAGTGAAATGTACCCTCACTTTTAAAATGGACACAAGGGTGAATTTCATGCAGGAAATATAGTGCCAAATACCTTTTGCCATTTTACATAATTATGTCTCATTTCATGTCATTTTTCGAAAATTTCATATAAATATGTGAAAGCAATTCGGTGAATTTCGCACACTCCTAATCCTTGTGTGATTAAACTATTTCTTCAGGATACGATCACTGAAAGCCAAGGGTACTTTTTCTTTGGGCCAATAAGGATCATATTTTCTTGTGATATGCATTAAAATGAAACTAGGTTTCTATACCTGTGATAAGTACTCCCGCCTCCTAAGACCATTCTAATAAACATATTGGCAATGTTACTATGTTTTTATCCAAACTTGTAATTGGATGCACATGACTGACACATTTAGGTGACAGCATATGTTTGTTCTTTACTTTTTTTGCAGCATCTACTTGTAAAAATAAATAACATATGTAACCATTTCACTACCTTTCCAGAGACAGACCTTTCGGATTTACTAATGCTTGTTCTTTTTCCCTGCCTGAGGTCAATATGTCTCACATGGAAATGTTAAAGAGAAAGGAATAAGAGGCAGACACCCAACCCTAAATAAAGTGGGGCTTCAGCCACTGTTTCCTAGTGCCCTGTGGTGGACAGCTTGTCACATCAAGGATTTCCGATGATGAAGGAAGCTTAGGCTCTTCTGTCAGAAACCCAACAGAGTGGGGGATTCAGGGATTTGGCAGGGCAGAAGTCCCAACAGTTCATGCCACCAAACCCTAAATGACACCCACAGATTTCTCATACTGATAGTTGCAATTCCCTCACAGCTTTCTATGAATGTCAAGGAATAGAAATTTGGCACAATATTTCTTTTGCTGCTTCCACTAGGAAAGGCAGTGTGCCTAGGCATAAATGGGGTTCTCATAAAATGTTTATGATTGCCATTGTTTTACATACAGATCTTGTGAAGCAATGAATTGCTGATAAAATATGGGTGTCAATGTACATTAGATGCAGATATCATCTTCAAATGACCTGCAACATACTTCGGGGCTTATTATTGGGGAATTGGCATAGGGAATGCACCACAAGTCATCTTGCTGCACTGCCCTATGTCAATACAAAAAGGCAGGAATGCACTGTGTTTATGAAATACCATGCATTCCTGTCCTCTCCCCCAGTCCTGGCTCACAATTGGCTGCCTAGCACCAGCACAAGCACGCTTGCACCATTGTGTAAGGATGTCTGCATTGCATGCAGGATTGTTTTTTGCGAGAAGTGGCACTTTCCTGCACAAAAACAATCTGGTGAGGCATCTTCTATCTATGTCTGTTGCAGAATGCAGTACACATGAAAAGAGAAAAAAACAAGGAGAAATACAAATATTTCACCTCAAGGCATAAAGTTTTGGCACTTCCCCAGGTTTACATGATTAAGTAAATGTGGGGCACAATTAAAACCAAAGTGTGTTGTGTGAGAAAACCCATGGCAATGCCCATAGAATGCCTCCCTGGTGCAGAGTAAGGCAACACAGTGACTTTCACTGCGTTGTCTTGCTCCATATCTATTGGGCCATTCAAAGCCATGCATAGTGGCTTTGCATGGCCTCAAAGATATGGTTCAGAGGTTTGCACACCAGAGCATCAGAAAAGAAATGCTCTGGCGGTGCAAGCCTCTCACAAATAACCTCCTTCGTCCATAATACCTGTTATGTTTATCATAATTTTGACTGGAATTAAAATCTGCACAGAACTATAGTATTGCGAAATAATTTAACACAAGTAATCAAATAACAGTAACAAAGAGAATGTTCACCACAAAAATATTTTGAAACAAGTTAAAAAGTTAGAGAAAACTAAAAACGTCCATCCTGATTTCTGTATAATGTAAATAGATGTGGCAAAAACAAGAGGAATGTAAATATAAATAAATACACCACAAGACACCACAAACAAGAGAAAACATACAAAAACAATATTGTTTTCCCAAACTCATCAGATAATTATTTGAATTGGCAATAAATCAAAGCTTATTCACCCATCAAGTCCAAAAGCTCTTTGCTAGAAAATAATGACATTCTTATAGTCCATTCAGCTATCAACTTTGGCAATGCGGATTTCTAGCTCTAAGTTCATTATAGCTAAAAAAAAAGGTGTTTGTGTGATCTTGAATCCAATGACCAAGGGCACGCGGTTTAATATCTCACTCAAAAATAAAAGTGACTACATAGCAAATTGAAAGCATAGGTGTAAATCCAATATATTCTCCTCTATTTTGGGAATCAGAAATTAAGAGAAAGGGCCTGATTTAGACCTTGGTGGTCACACAGCCCAGGCCGCACCTAAGAAGACCACCAGGTCGATGGTCTTCCGCCCTCCCTATTTAGATGTGTTGTGGCTGAGCCGAAGACCCCCACGATGGAGTGCTCTTCATAGCCGTCAGGCAGGTGGATTTCTGCCGGCTCAAATTAGATGTTACGGTTGTACAGGTGGTGTACTGGCTAAGAATTGCTATTGGAGGGAGGGCATCTCTGGACCCTATAGACATCGGACAATTCCAGTGACTGTGGAATACAGGTAAGTCACAAACAAACTCTACCCTTTACATAGGCATCCCCCTGCATCACGCACAACGCAACACACCACATACACACCATTATCCATTGCCGTGACACCACGACACAATACTGACATTCTACAAACTCACACACATGTGCATCCATCACACAACATATACATTCTAGTGACACAGCACCCAAGCAAGACACAACCACAACAACTAACATACTTGTCTAAATGCACACACAAGTACAACTACACATATTACAGCAGTGACTATCACACAACAACATTCACCTGAATGTGGCATGCAGCAACACAACACACAACATACATAACAACCACATCATATGCAAGTGGCACACACACTGACACAACCACATCACCCACTACACCTCCTTCCACCTCACCCAGACAATAGCACACACATAAACACGTTCTGACTCTCACACACAACTCAAGCACAACATGACAGGTACATGTCCCCTTGCAATGTGCACACATAGGGACAGCTGGCAAGTGTGATTGTACTGTCATTGTGGTAGCAACATTTATTTGGCAATGAGTACTGACACCATGATGACAGTTGTGCATGTGTTCAATATATGTGGCGCACCAGTGTGTCCCCATCAATGTCTGACTCACCTGTGTCCCCGACATGTGCATGGCACAGTAATATAAAAATATTACTATAACATGTATATGTCTGCAGTGGACCTATGTCCATAGGCAGTGACCACCCCCTAACGTACACAGCCAATGTGGGTTGCCTACCTTTGTGTCCAGCATTGGGGAGGGCATGTTTTCTCTGGGGTCCAATGGCAGCAGCGATGGAGGGTCCTGTTCAGTCGTTTACAGCCAGAAACAAAAAGAGAATCCTGCGAAACAGTGAGTTTTCACCCCTTTACCCCACAATCCACCAACTCAGAAGAGGAGGTCAGACCACAACTTTTTGCTTGGCAGTAAGGCACATTCAGATCTGCTCAGCAGTAAGTGTGGCATGAATCCCACCATCAGCCACTCTTTCCGATGGCACCATGGCGGCGGATGGGATTCCTTGGCAGGGTCAGCGGGACTTGGGTGGTTTAAAGTCTATGGCTACACCAACACCTAAACACATCAGGACCATTACAGCCAACATATATATATATATATATATACATACATATATATATATATGTATATATGTATATATATATATACATATATATATATATATATATATATATATATATATATATATATATATATATATATATATATTGCGGAACTCTGAAGCATACAGTGAACTGCATTTAATTATACAATGAACCCAGCCACGTAAGCAATATAAATAGTTGTATTTATTTATCTAGCTGTAGCTCATACTCACATTTAAAAAAATGCAAAAATGCAAAACCATCATTGTATAGTTAGTCCACTCCTGTCCTATTTTGTAAATTCTAGCCTTAACTCAGAACTTCAAATACAAAGCTTTTTGGTTGTTCTAGCCACTTCACTTTTCCATATCAAAGTCTGATAATGTAATGAGGTTTCCCTATTGTCTCACAAACATTCCTTCTGCATTTTTAAAGTATCCATAACACTAAGTGGAAGCGTTTCATCATTATTACCAATTAAATTAAAAAAAGATGCCCAATGCTGATTAAATAGATAACTTACAAACTAGTTTTGTACAATAATCATATGTGATCAGGAGTACGCCACAAAATCCCTTATCCTGTTCACTTGGAGGAAAACATTTCTACACTTCAAACAGGAGAAAGGAAGCAACTCACTAGTTTATGTAACCACATTTTTCAAGATACGATAGAGTACGGAAAAGTCATAAAACTTTTTATGAAAAATCCATCAAAGAGTAATAAATCATCTAGATGTTTAAGGGTCTGAATAAAGGTTTGGTGGTCCGGAGGTGGTGGTTCAGCCGTCATTCCCTTAGGAATCGGACCACTGTATTATGATCCTGGCAGGCCTATGGAGCAAAGACTGCTGTGGTTCCACTGGCACTGCAAGGCAGCGCAGACCGCCATGCGGTTCCACTGGCACCGCAAGGCAGCGCAGACCGCCATGGTGAGGAGGCAGGACAAACAGGCTGGCGGAGCCAGTGGTTCTGCTGGACTCATTATGATGTTGCACATTGCCAATATGACCATGGCGGTCCAACCACCACATCCCAGCAGACAGAAATGTAGAGTTTAAAGGAAGCAAGGCAGTGTTACACATCCTGTGCCGCAAAGGAGCCAACCACACACGTCCTTCCACTGGTGCTGCTCATCGATGGAGCACAAAATCCACACCGCCATGGATGCAACCCATGGTAAGAACACACACCTACCTGTGCCATAAACCTCAACAACAAATAATCGCACCGTCATTCACATGATATGGGGACCACGCTACAGTCACCAACTTCATGTGTAATTGTGTCCACCGTCAGAATCATTCATAAAGAATGACACATTCACAACCATTAAATTCCCCCTTTGGGCAGGTCACTGACACTGCTCAACTACAATCCACAATAGCACATGTCTGCTCACCTTAGGCATATGGACAGTGAAGTGTACACAACAGCAACAACACAGCATTATCACATCTACCTATACAACTGACACCCTCACTTTGCACATATAATAGGGACAGTCCTCAGATTCAACACACATATGTATGGATGTGCATGGAACACAAACATCCCTCCCATGAAACAGTCCTGCAATGGACCCACACATATTGCAACACAATAAAAGGACAATGGGATGCACAATATTCAGAGAGAGACAAATATCCAAAGCTCATTCTGCAAACACTAAATGCACAATCGGGATGGGGCCATCAGGAGCACTTATGGAATGATGCTACCCTGGGACACATTACACTTTGCACATGCCCCTAAAATAGCATTTGCATATGAACTGGTCCTTCAGGTATCTCAGGGACAAACAATACTAGAGCCAAGTGACATCCCCATCTGCGTAATGTGGAAGTGCAAGTCAAGAAACACATACAACAGCAAGAGCATGGGCCATACATCTAGGTGAAGAAGCTGCGAGGTACACATAGCAAAATGGACACATGCTCAGTCAAATGCAAAGGAAGCTAACACAATTGAACACCTCCATATCTACATAAAGAAAACTCAAGCTGCCACACAAGACAAATCCACAATCCATATCAGGAGGACATATCTAACACTATACATGCTAACATTGGACCACACAAGATGAAATACTTACCATACCATACCAAACAGAACACAATGCAATGACACAGCATTTAAATTAACACCCACATATCCATACAGTCAACATCTACCTTTGACTTCAGTTATACGAGCACTGACCACAAAGTCAGATATTGCAAACATCAGAATATTGATCAGCAAGCAGACTGAAACACACACACCTATAGGCAGTCAACAAAATTACTCAGGAACAGCATAAAGGTAGAAATGGAATTTCAGAACAAAGGAGTACCCAAAAAACAACTGCTTGGGTTTATTAATGCAAAATGCATAATAGCAAAGTCCATTGGCCAGTCCATTTTAACGTCTCTGCACAGTATTGTGTCACACCTGACTCCTATCACTGCCAAGGAACCTCCACTGGAAAGGGCATCACATGGGAAGGCAGGTCCCTCAGAGTTCATCCTTGGATGGGGGTTTGGATTTGGGATGGATGGGTTTGGGTTTGGAAGGGGTGTACTGTTTCTTTGGAGGGAGGGGCATAGATGCTTACAGGGGGGCAAGTGCGACGGGGAGGTCTTGGATGTGGAAGGGATGGGTTGGAATGTAGGAGGTGGCCTCTTAGGTTTAGGAGGGGGTATGGAGAGAACAGGGGAAAGGGCAAGCTCTAAAAGGAAACTCTCCTTCAGAACAGGGGGACAGTCATCAGAAGGGGTTGGGGATTTAGATGCTGAAGGAATGGTTGTCTGGTATGTGGGTTAGACATCTGGGGTGTGTGTGTGTGAGGTATGCTTTTGTTTGGGTTGCATGTGTGAGTGTTGGTGTTTGCTTGTCTTAGGAGGCTTGGTGATGGAGTGGTAGATTTATGTGGGTCTGTTGGAGGGCTGTCTTTGGTTATGCTCGATGTGGTTTATGTTTGTCTGTATGTTGGGGTAGTGTCGGTGGGTATGCTGGATGTGTGTCAGGATACTTCAATTCGATTTCCTCAGAAGCAGAAGATAACTCCTCAGTCCCGACCCGAGCTACTCACAACGAATATTAATCCTTCGTGCTGAGTACCCCGGAGGGGGAAAGGGGAATGGGATGGTAGAGAGAATGCCACAGAGATGATGAACGCCAGTACTCAGTCTGCCTCTTCGCATCTAAGATTGGATACAGCACCTGCAAGAGTCACAGTCACAATTACTAGGGACATACAACATCAGTTTTTCACTTTCTACTCTCAACACTTAATTCTCTTTAATTCTATTATTTCTTCACTCACCCTGAGTTCTCTGTAGCCTTGGTTCTCTCTATAAATGATAGCTCTTCTTAAAAAAACGCTTATTACTGATTCTGGAAGAACTTCTCAACCTTTGTTAGAGATTGGTTTTATGTTGCTATATATATATATATATATATATAGTTGGTGATAATGCGTTCTTCAAATCAGCTGATGTTATTTAATTTCTCCTGTCTTATTGTGACTTCTGTCAATACTTGTAGTTGTAAATGCTTGTTTATTAAAGTTTGTTTCTCCTTTCTTATTTCGACATTTGTTGATAACTTGTATTTGTAAATGCTTGTTTATTACAGTTAGTTTCTCCTTCCTTACTTCAACATCAGTCGATAACTTGTAGTTGTAAATGCTTGTTTATTTAAGTTTGTTTCTCTTTTAAACTCTATTTTGGTTTATTACCATTGAATTTGTAAATGCTTATTTGTTAACAGTTTGTTTCTCCTTTAAACTTGGCCTTTGTTTATAACCTTAACATTTGTAGATACTTGCTCTTTTAAAGTTCGTTTTTTCTTTGACTTTAATATCTTAAACAAGAACTTTGTAAACATAAGGTTAATTCATACATTAACTCTGTAGCCTTGCCGACTTCCACGGGAACGGTCTACTATCAAACTCTTCGAATAAACCTTGACAATATTTATCCGTTTTCTGTAATATAATCTTCAAATGTAATTTTACCTCACAGGAGTTTCTGTTCAGAAGCGCGCTCTCTCTTCACACAGCTGATTCCTGTCAGACCTCAGTTGAAGTGCAAGGCTTCCAGCTGGAGAGCTCGTAACGTAGCAACCAACCGATTGCAAGACTAGAACTGTAACTAACCTTCAGGACTCACAGCGGCCATCTTGGATCTTCTCTTCTTGATTCTTCCTTTGAAATAAGCGCAAGATTACTCTGCAAACCTTCTTCCAGTTTGGGCTTTGCTGTCTCCACTGAGGATATCTCTTTGCTTTTCTCATGCACTTCTTTGATTTGACTTGGCAAGTTTGTGTGGTCATGACAGTACTCCCCCTCAAGGAACAGTTCTCCAATTTAGGTTTGCTTGGGTAGGTTCTATGAAAGTTTCTCACTAATCTTGAAGCATGTACATACTCGTGCGGCTCCCAGGATCGTTCCTCTGGACCATAACCTTTCCAATCAATTAGATAATAAAGTTGGCCATTACGGATTTTGGAATCTAAGATTTGATTGACCTCATGCTCTTCTGCAGAGCTAATCTGGATAGGAATTGGAGGGGAGTTTTGACGTAAATTTGGAGGACTGTTCTTTAACAAGGAGACATGGAAAACAGGATGTATCTTTAGATGAGCTGGCAACTGCAATTTAACTGCCACTGGATTGATCATCTTGTCAACTTTGAATGGGCCTATAAATCGTGGCTGAAATTTGCGATTTCCTTTGAGACGTAAATGACGAGTGGATAACCAAACTTTGTCTCCTTTCGAATAAATGGGGCTCTCTCTTCTTTTTCTATCAGCCTGAGTCTTATATGAGTCTTTTGCTTGAATGATGTTTTTTCTAGCCCTAACTAACGTGGTCTGCAAATCCCTCACCATCTCTTCTACTGCAGGCACTGAATCATCTTCTTTACCCAACATTACATTAGGATGTCTACCATGGTTCAGATAAAAGGGGGTGAACCCAGTGGTGGAATGAACAGCATTATTGTAAGCAAATTCAGCTGCCCACATCAACTCGGGCCATTCCTTCTCTTTATCGAATAAATTGAGTCTTAAATACTGTTCTAACTCTTGATTCACTCTCTCTGTTTGCCCATCGGTTTCAGGATGGTAACTGGTAGAGTAACGAGAATCAATTCCTAATCTTTTACTACAGGCCTTCCAAAAGCGAGAAACAAATTGGGACCCCCTGTCTGAAACTAGAATTTTTGGGATACCATGGGCGCGTACTATGTGTTGTGTAAACAACTGTGCAACCTGTGGGGCTCGAGGGATTTCTTTCAAAGGAATGAAATGCGCCATTTTAGTGAAAGTGTCTACAAAAACTAGGATAGTGTTAAAACCTTGGCTACTAGGGAGGTCCACTATAAGATCCATAGTAACAGTATGCCAGGCATGGGGTGCAGTGGGCAAAGGTCTTAACAGACCTTGTGAAGCTGTTCTATTTGATTTCCCTCTTTGACATTTGTCACAAGTTGACACATATTGTCTTATCTGAGTTTTCATTTTTGGCCACCAAAATTCTCGTTGTATTAGATTTTGAGTCTTTTGAATTCCTTTGTGTCCAGCCAATTGATCGTCATGATAAGCCTGAAGAATTTTTTTTGTAGCTCCACAGTCGGAACATGCAGTGCACCTTTAAAGTATGGTGAGGGTGTACCCCTTACCCAAAGCAAGCAGAGTGTCTCTCCCCTCCTCTGTGAAGTGGTTCCACAATCCTGTTCCTCAATGCTTCTCAGGGACTCCATCCACGTGGATGGATGCTTCATATCCCTGAAACCACTTCTTTATGTCATCTCCCTTATTGTACTCTCTCCCTACATTCTTAGGAATGTGTACAATTCTGTCTGACTGCACTGAGGTATTGCTGCCACCATCTTGGCTGGACCTGTTCCACACATCCTGCTCTTTCACTTTCAGCTCATGCTTCAAGAGCATTTTCTTCTCCTCCATTTTCAATCTCTCCAACTCAATCTGGTGCCTCCTGGCTTCTCTCCCGTCCTCCAGCTCCTCTGGAGGCTATTAGAACCACCACTGCTGCCTGAACCAGGGGGTACCTCCTCCCCTAGCATCTCCTGCACCCTCAGTACATCTTCTTCAGGATTTGTGTCTGCAAACTCCCCATTTGGATCCTCAGAATGCCCACTGGCAGTTCTGGCTTCTACCCAGGACCTCAGCACCTTTTGTAACTCATCCTTTGTGATGAGTTCTCTGACCTGGACTTTGAAGTTTTTACAAACTGCCTTAAGTTCCTTCATGGTATAGGTTTCCAACCTATCCTCCTCAAAAACCAAATCCTGGGATACAACGGAAGATGCTCTTGAGTGAGACATGATGTTGTTGGAGTTCACTTAAATTCAAGATCAAAAATAGGTCAAAGAGAAAAAAAATTCAAAAACAAAAATCTGAATGTGGCACATAGTGGTCTGCGATATGGTAATAGTATACACCAATCACTGTGGGTCAAGTGCAAATGCAAGTCCTATTCTCACCGCTGACAACCAATGTTAGCAATGGGGTCTCTAGTTGACAGTAATGCAGTGAAAACACTACAAAAGGACACCAAGCCAGTTTTAGAAAAATAAGAATATTTATCTGTGTAAAACAAGATGAAAACAATAAAAATCCAACATACAGTGTTAAAGATATGAGTTTTGCAAGATTTACTCAAAAATACAGTTCCTTGAATACCAAAGCTCCACCTGGAACTATCACGGCGTTGTGATCAACAAAACCAACAGTTCAGGCCAGCCGTGGCATTGCGGGCCAGCTACAGTGTTGGGAAGACCACAAAATAGTACCTTTAGAATTGCAGGGCTTCGTAATGCTCGCGGTGAGCTCCAGAGAGCGGCATCACTGATGTCACTTTGTCAGTTCCGGAGACAGTGTGGAAGTCGTGGGCCTCAAAGTCACACATGTTTGCAGATCGAACTCCGTGTTGATGAAGTCAGGAGCGCTGGCGTGGATGGGGTCGGGGCTGCGGTGTGAAGCCGGACGTTGCAACGTGCAGTACCCACAGGTCACAGTACAGGCAGTGGCTGGGTGACGGCATCCAGTGGCATCGGTGAGACCAGGTCTGCGGTGTGAAGCGGGGCGGTGCGACGTACGGTGTCACAGTGCAGACAGCGGTGGCGTTGTTGCTGAAGCGCTGTCGTTGGTAGGCCCAAACCAGCAGTGTGGGGCGGGACGGTGCTTTGTGACCCTCACGAGCGGTGTCCACAGTGCAGGCAGGGATGCCTGGTGACGACACTGGAGTTGATGGTGCTGGCGTCGGTGGACGGGGGCTGTGGTGCGGGACAGGACGGTTCTTCGTGCTCCTCACGAGTGGTGTCCATAGGCCACGGTGCAGGCAGCGGCGCTGGTGTCAGCAGCAGTGGCATTGTCGGGGATGCCCAGGCTGCGGTGTGAGCAGGCAATGCCGGAGTGCGGGCCCACAGGTCTCGGTGCGAGCGGCGACTCGGTGAAGTCATCCGATGACAGCGTTGTGAGACCAGGGTCGCAGTGCAAAGTGGGGCAATGCAAATCTGTGCAGCGTCAGCAGGTCACAGTGCGGGCCAGCTGCATTGTTGGTGCCGTCGCGGTGGTTTCTCCTCTTGAACAGCACAAAACACACAATTCCCAGTGCTGCAGGTTGAGGAAAATGAATTCTTTGGTGTCCCTGAGACTTCCAACAGAAGGCAAGCTCTTGGAGAACTTTCTCAAGCAGGACACCCAGCAAAGTTCACCCTTTGCACTCCTTTCAGGCAGAAGCAGCAACTGCAGGCCAGTCCAGCAAAGCAGCACAGCAAAGGGACAGTACTCCTCCTCCAGCTCTTCAGCTCTTCTCCTTGGCACTTGCGATTTAATCTAATGATGAGGATATTGTTGGACTTTTTTGCTTATGCAGGGTCATCCCCAAACTTTTTGTCTCCTGCCTCCTATTTTTCTGACCTGTTGCTGTTGGCTTTTGAACTCTGAGCACTTTACCACTCCTAACCAGTGCTAAAGTGCATATGGTCTCTGTGTAAATTGTATGTAATTGGTTTATCCATGATTGGCATGTTTGATTTACTAGTAAGTCCCTAGTAAAGTGCACTAGAGGTGCCAGGACCTGTAAATCAAAAGCTACTAGTGGGCCTGCAGCACTGGTTGTGCCACCCACATGAGTAGCTCTGTAATCATGTCTCAGACCTGCCACTGCAGTATTTGTGTGTGCAGTTTTAACTGTAAATTCGACTTGGCAAGTGTACCCACTTGCCAGGCCCAAACCTTCCCTTTTGTTACATTTAAGGCACCCCCTAAGGTAGGCCCTAGGTAGCCCCAAGGGCAGGGTGCAGTGTATGGTTAAGGTAGGACATATAGGGCCTCATTCCAAGTTTGGCTGGCGGCGGGCGCCGACAGCCAAATGGGAACCGCCAAATGGCCGCTCCGTCAGAAGACCGCGGATGCCATTCTGGCTTTCCCGCTGGGCCGGCGGGCGACCGCCAAAAGAGCGCCCGCCGGCCCAGCGGGAAAGGCCCTGCAATGAGGAAGCCGGCTCCGAATGGAGACGGCGGAGTTGCAGGGGTGCGACGGGTGCAGTTGCACCCGTCGCGATTTTCACTGTCTGCTAAGCAGACAGTGAAAATCTGTATGGGGCCCTGTTAGGGGGCCCCTGCACTGCCCATGCCAGTGGCATGGGCAGTGCAGGGGCCCCCAGGGGCCCCACAACACCCGTTCCCGCCATCCTGTTTCTGGCTGTGAAAACCGCCAGAAACAGGCTGGCGGGAAGGGGGTCGGAATCCCCATGGCGGCGCTGCAAGCAGCGCCGCCATGGAGGATTCCCCCAGCCGGGGGAAATCCAGCAGAAAACCGCCTGACCCGGCTGGGCGACCGCGGCTTCAAAGCCGCGGTCGGAATACTAACTGAAGCACCGCCAGCCTGTTGGCGGTGCTTCAGCCGGCCTCCACCCTGGCGGTCAAAGACCGCCAGGGTCAGAATGAGGCCCATAGTAATGTGTTTTATATGTTCTGACAGTGAAATATTGCTAAATTCGTTTTTCACTGTTGCAAGGCCTGTCCCTCTCATAGGTTACCATGGGGGCTACCTTTAAATTCGATTAAAGCATAGATTCCCTTTGGGAGCGGATGGACATGTGGAGTTTGGGGTCGTTGAGCTCACAATTTAAAAATACATCTTTTAGTAAAGTTGATTTTAAGATTGTGCGTTTGAAAATGCCACTTTTAGAAAGTGAGCATTTTCTTGCTTGTACCATTTCTGTGACTCTGCCTGTCTGTGGATTCCCTGTCTGGGTCAGTTTGACAGTTAGGCTGGTTGCACCTCACGCTAGACAGTGACACAAAAAGAGCTGGGGTGTAGTCTGCATTTCCTGATGAGCCATCTGTGCTAGGAGGGAGGGGAGAAGTGGTCACTTACACCTGAAAGGGCTGTGCCTGTCCTCACAAAATGCAGTCTCCGACCCCCTGGTGAGTGTCTGGGGCCTGGCCTGGGCAAGGCAGGATTTCACATTCAAAAGAGACTTTACTTTGAAGTAGGCCTACTTCAAAGGAGAAATTGGGTATAAGAAGGGCATCCACAACCACAGACTTTAGAACACTTCTGGAAACAAGAGGAACTTCTGCCTGGAGAAGAGCAGAAGAGCTGAGGAAGAAGAACTGCCCTGCCTGTGAATGTGCTTTGTGGAGCTATCCTGCAGTTGCTGCTTCTGCCAGAGCAAGAGGGCAAAAACTGGACTTTGTGTGCCTTCAATCTTGTCTTGTGAATAAATCTCCAAGGGCTTGATTTAGAGCTTGCCTCCTGTTGTTTGAAGTCTCAGGGACAGCAAAGACTTCTCTCTGCCAGCACCTGGTGTCTCTGGAGAGATTCCTGCTCTGACAAGTGGTGCCCTATCCAGTCCCTGGGCCCTTGGAAGGAAAACTGGTGGAAATTCAAGGAAATCGACTTTGGACGACTTCGGACTGACGCCGCTGCTGGATCTGGTGATGCCGCCTGCACCAGACTCCATGATATTCGCTGGAAAGCGACGACCTTCGCAGGCCCGACATCGCTGCAGCCCGGCCGAAGTCCGTGACTCCGTGGAAGTCCCTGCACCACATTGTGATCGACGCCGCTCGAAGTGCACAGATTCAATGTTTCACACAGACGCAGCGATCCCGGACTTCGCGCATCTGCTTCTTTTCACACTTCACCAAAGGTGAACTTGGGAGTTGTTGCGACTCCGTGTCCGTCGCCGCTGGTGTTTTGCATTGTTGGGAACGACTCCATCACAACGCTGTGTTAACACCTCATCGTAGTATTTTGTGTTTCTAAGCGCTTTTTTTTTAGTTTAATCTTTAAAAATTCATAACTTGATTTGTGTATGTCAGATCTTTGTTGTTTTGGTCTTTTTTTGTTTAGATAAATATTTCCTATTATTCTAAACTGTTGTTTTGTCATTTTGTAGTGTTTTCATTGAGTTACTGTGTGTGTTGGTACAAATACTTTACACCTAGCACTCTGAAGTTAAACCTACTGCTCTGCCAAGCTAGAAAGGGGGTAAGCAGGGGTTAACTGATGGTGATTCTCTTTTACCCTGACTGAGAGTGAGGGTCCTTGTTTGATCAGGGGGTAACCTGACTGTCAACCAAAGACCCCATTTCTTACAGATATAGATCCAGTCTCCTCTGTGGCATTCCTTTTACCCTCTGGGCCACTGGGTCCCTCTGTGTCGGTGGTGTCTTGACCAGAGGTACCGTGGCCAGATGCTTCACCACTTGGTTGTGCCCTGTCTCCTTCACTTGCCCGGGATGATGCTGAAAATTAGGCCTGGGCGTAGAACTTTGTTCCGCCACCGGAGTTTGCAGAATTCAGGCACTTTGCACTACGAGGAGTAGCAGGGAGTTCCGAATTCAGCACTCTGGCGCAGAGCGGAGTTTGTTCATGCTTGTGAGATCGGGTTTTGGCACTCTATCATGAGTGCAATGATACTCCCGGGCCTCTAGAAAGTACACACAAGACTTTGCGTTCACTCATGCTGCTTCCAGCCATGCCAGCAGCCAAAACAGGGCTGCAGACTAACTCACTTCTGAAGTAGATGTTCTACTCTAGAGCCACTAAATCTAGTCAAAAACAGATTTTGACTAGCAATTCTTCTCCAATGGACCCTGCAATTTGTTTCTAAGATCGAGAAGCCATTTTTTTATTCAAACAGGAAAAAAGTGTGTCAGAGACTCCAACTTCTTGTTCCTGTCCAGCAGGCTCCTTCCAGTGCTTTGTCTATTTCCTCGGACTTGGAGGTGGAAGGATCACTCTCTTTGTGTCTTAGATATTCCTTTGCATTTAAGGACTTTGGCGGAATGACCCCCTTTATTTTTGGTGGATCACACAAGTAAGCGCAAAAACTACTGTATAAGGGTGTTGTTTCTTTGCCTGGGCATGCACCAGTATTTCTTTGAACTTTAAGTTGATATTTGATTTTAAAATGTTATAGCGTTAGGTGGGCTGGGGTTTACATATGGGCCTAGATATTATTTATTTTGCATTTCATTAGTTTTTTAACTTTTGTAAATGAAAGTAGTTGGACAGCTCAGTAACTTTTCTACATGTTTGTAACATTGCAATATTAATTTAGTATGCAGCCCAGTTTTCCAAAGGGCTATTTAGCCAGTAGGCCCAGTACTAGTACTCATTAGTGCATGTAATAAATGTTTCAGTGGGATATGTTTTTAAAACTTTATTTAGTGCAGGGATGGCATTGGATTACATTTCAAATGTTAGCTATAGTTTGCATTTAATTTTTTTTGCAAAAAGTGTATATATATTGCGGGGTAGTAATATTGGATGGCATAAGAGGATGTTGTTTGATCATGTGGCTGGCAGCCATTTTGTGCTTGCACCCAGTGTCACTTTTCCATAGACATGCATGTTTTCTTCTTTGTTCTCTTTGCTCCTTGTTTTTGTTTGCTCATGTTGGTGGCAGCCATTATGTGCATGGAGCCAGTGTCCCTTTGCCATAGACTTGCATGTGCTCTTTGTTTGCCATGACTCCTTGTTGTTGTTGTTGTTTGAACATGTGGTAGGCTGGCAGCCATTTTGTCCATCTAGCCTATGTCCATTTGGCATAAGCTTGCATGTGTTCTTATTGCCATGCCTTTTTCCTCCTTGTTGTTCTTATTTGACCAGTTGTCTGGCGACTGATTACATGTGCATCACTGCACACTGGATCTCTTTTGTGGGGGTAACTCAAAAGCTATATGCAGGTCTTGGCCCTGAAGACATTTTTAAGAGTGCTCAGCGTAATGCAACTGTAGCCACGTTTGCGATGGAGAAATCACACACAGCTGCAAACATCTTGTAGAATTCTTCTACCTTCTATTACCTAAGCAATATTCCACACCGGCCCCATCATCATCATCATTCATGCCTTGTGTGTGTGTTCCGTATATGCTTAATCTGTTCCAAACACTCTTGAGTCCAAGCCCACTTCTTCTGACTCCATGATTTCATTTCCTAAGTTTAGTTTAGTAGCTCCCCAACCATTGCTCAGAAGAAATTGATATTGCTAGATTTCCTTATCGTATGGTCTTCTTTGCTGTGTGTCTAATGCTGTCATTGTGGTAGTTTGGTCTCACTGTTCCTAAAGTTATGACATATGACCCACAAACTTGGTATTTTCTTTCAATCTAGTTAGCAGTAATTGATGACCCTTTAATTAATTCTGCAGATGGAGTTCACATAGGTGGGAGTGGCACCTTCTGTCTTCTATGCTAGTGCGCTAGCCATCTATTACAAGCCTGACCACCCCCTTAAGATGCCATCTTAGGAAAAAACCTGCAGTAAAAAGACTCCCTCGCTTCATCTATTCAGGTAAGAGAAGAACTATGGATTGAAGTGAACTTGTTTAGTTAGTAATTGACTCCTATTGAAGAAGATGTTGTCTGTGTGTACTGAGTTGTTGTAGGAAAAATAGGCAAGGATATTTACCCCTTAGTGGTCAATATGTAGTTGCAGAGGGCAATAGAGCAAGGGTATAAGTAAATGACATACACTTTTTTAGTAGATTAAAATAGCAGGCTACATATAAAGACTGCAG
The DNA here is from genome assembly GCF_031143425.1 of Pleurodeles waltl. Taxonomy (NCBI): domain Eukaryota; kingdom Metazoa; phylum Chordata; class Amphibia; order Caudata; family Salamandridae; genus Pleurodeles; species Pleurodeles waltl. The sequence goes on along the minus strand of NC_090445.1, from coordinate 911,982,935 downwards.
GGAAAACTAAAAGACTAAAACATCACAATAAAGATTTGAGATGCAAATGAAGTAAACACAAATATCCCCTATAATTATTTACAATTAGAAACCCTCCCTCTCCACCCACAACAGTCCTACCCCTCTCTCCGAACAAATAACCCTGCCCACAAAAAGTCCAATGAAAACTCCAAAGTCCATCCAAAACACCTCCCCACCCTCTCCACCTACAACTAGTCCCTCCCACCAAAACAAAAAAATTAAGAAGGGCTTAAAAGAGGGCACTGACAATATGGGTCTGGAGCTGGTCCAGGCTCTGCTGAAAGCTGGTGAGCTGGCTCTCCATCCGGTCCATCCACTGTTGGGTGTGTTTGTGCAATGACCTGTTGGAGTGGGAGGGTGCAGCACGTACAGTTAAGGACCCTGAATGCTGGTGGCAGCACCGGCGATGTGCTGGCAGGAAGGCTGGGGGCTGGTGTGCTGCTCTGCTGCGTCCTGGGTCGAAGGCAGCTGTTATCGAGCAGGATAGCAATATCGAGAAAAAGAAGAATTTAAAAAAAAACTAATTGTAAACAATGCTCTGAACAAACGCTTCTTCAAATGATAGGTAATGGGTGGCACAAATACACTACATTGTTGGTCCCCTAGGGACCTTGGAATTTGATGTGATGATGATTAGGAGAGTCACAGGGTCAATATTTTTTATTTTGTTTACCTACTCATGCCTCACAGAAGAAGCACTGACTGGTACAAAAGAACTAAGACAGAATAAGCCCAGAAAAAAACAGTGATTTCATTTTCTTTCTTTTAAAGACCAGTAACTATTCAGTCACATTCAGTGGAAACAAAATGAATTACCTCTCATTTATGATGAGTAAGGCATTATGCACTATGGAGTACAAGTTGTTGTGCCAAATAATTGGAGGCATACTAGCCAGTGCTTCATAAACTTTGATACTGTCTGCAGTCGGGCAGCTGTAGCTGACAATTATACTTCTTTAATTCTAATGGCCCTGCTCTTTCCCACATGTATTTTACTTAGCTTAGTTTCTACTCTGACTCCAAAGAGGCAGACAAATAAAAAAGATATGTCACACATGTCATGAATAAAATGTGGATGTATTTATCCTGTGAGCCATAAGTAGACAGGGAGAAAATTATGCACTGCACTACAGGGAAAGGAATGGGCTACATAGATTGAATTCGGCACAACCATCACAGATGAATCTGGTACTTCCTAGTCCCACCTTACTCACTGGTAAGAGCTCCCTTCTTCATTCTTCCAAGCAGTTATTCAATTGTCCTTTCATTCTTCCCCATATATACCCTTAGCCACCATGATATAAGCTTTACTTCCTCTCATCCAGTGTTTCATCCAAATTCACAATCCTTTATCCATCCATTCAGTACCCACAGTATCCACCCTTTCTTTTAATCATCCTTTCACTCATCCATCCTTTTACTCTATACCAATACTCACCTACACATGCTTTTTCATCCACCCATGCATCCTTTCTTTTCACCCTTTTCACCCATACTTTCTCTTAACCTTCAGTTCTTTCGTGTTTTCATCAAGCCATCATTTTTAGCATGCATTATGTGTGCTTTTGCTGAGTTGCAAATAGAAGAGGCCATAAGTAACCCAACCACTTCTGTAGCTGAAATGCAGGGGGTTCATGAATTTGATCACAACAACGCCCTTGTAGCTAGTGAGTAATAGTAATTGTCAATAAGCAATGTGACTTATCATCGCCTGTCCCTACCATTGCATCTCCCTCCTCTCCATCTGCTCCTGCAGCAGTAGAACTTGAGCTGGCTCCACTGGTTGGTGTGGTTATAAGAAAACAGTATACAGTTATTAGATGCCAGGTACACCTCCCATTCTTCATTTTTTAAATTAAAAAATGCAACCTCAATACATTGTTACAGTTTGGTTAGCAATGCAGTATCTTCTGTCAAAAATATCACTCTGGGAATTTTGTTGGAATGTTTGAAAAGCCAGGTAGTCAAACCAACCAAAAGCTTTGTTTAATAGAGGAAGACCACAATAAAAAAAGTAAACGAAGCAAAATTAAAAGTAGTCTAAAAGTGGGAAAAGGTAAAAGTTAGGGAAATAATAATAATAGTATTAAATAATAGGACTTACTGGGACGAACAGAGCCTTTCCAGTGCTGGTGGTTGGCTTGTCTCCAGCTCCTGCCAGACCTGCCAGTGCAGTGCCTCGATTCTTGCTCTCGGGTGCTGAGGTAAGAAAAAAAGAAAAAAAAATACATTAGTAGTACTGTTAATCTCCACAAAATGCACAGGCAAATGCAATAACATTATACTTAAATCAGATGGCCTATGGTGCTATACTAGTATGATCAACTATTGTTGCTCTGGCTATACTCCTAAAATCCCTATTCCAAATTTCCTTAACAAAAAATACATTTGGAACTAATGCATTGCATTGAATGATCTTTCATTTTATTCTAATTCCTCAAGCCCTTGATAGACCAACTCAGTCTCCCTTTTCTGCAATGATTGGATACTCGCATCACTGTGAAATTGCTTGAGGCTGTTTGAGCTACATAAAGTCACAGAGTACACTAACTCACTTATGTCACTAATTCACTATGGACAGACAGGAGGACAGAGGAGTCTGCATTGCAATGGCTTCTTAAATATTCAGCCAAAGCGAGTGCCTACAAGTACAATGATGTAGCCCCAAACATCAGCCTAGCTCTAACTGGATCAAATAATAAACCATATTCTTTATGTAAACTAAACATAACTTACCTCTGAGTGGAAGCCACATGTTATTCGTAAAAAAAAGTTAGCATTGTAGTGTTGTTTAGACATTTTAGTTATCGCTCCATGCATGTTATTTTAGCACACTAGTCCTGCCGCTGTGCACTTTAACCTAGATATATTTTATTCAGCTTTGTTCATTATTTTAACAATAGCTACATTTGCAGTCTTGTTTTTTATTTCCCTCTATCTAGCTGTTCTTTGCCTAGACCAGCACTGCGTTCTTAAACAAGACATTTTGTTCACTCTGTGCTTCTCTCAAGGTTACAATAAGATAGGTTGCCAGTAAACGTGGTAACGCTTTGTCTCTGGTATTCATAGAAACATACACATCCTTACTTAGGGACATTTTCTCAGAACATTAGCTGTTTTATTATAAAAACACTTCCCTGTCCCATACACATTAGAGGGAGATTCCAGCCAGATGACCACAACTGTATGATGATTGCTGAACGCTTTGCTACAGCTGCTTATGCAGACTACAGGCCTTTGCTCAGGTATGGGGGATGATGTCTTCCCAGGGGAACCTGAAGGGCAGAACTAGAGCTTAACATGTTGTGCTCTAATATAGCCTAGGTAGGAATTAGTCTATTGAATCTAGTTTGCTCTCCTTGTCACAATTTTATTCCTGTCAAGCTTTATCATCCTGGTTACTGCAGTACATGCTTTATTATTTAAGATGCAGTTGCTTTATTAAACCCTTATTCAAACATATACTGCCTCTGCTTGTCCTTGTATGTGAGACTAATGTAAATAAGAGAAACGGATGAGATCTGAGTGACCACGATTTCCCTGAGGAGTCAATTGTGTCATGCGCTCGGCTGCCCAATCATCCCTGCTCTTGGGTGGAAATGGGGCACTGCTAGTTAGCCGGAGCAAAAAACCCAGATTGGCCGATTGGTGTCACCTGTAGTGGATTAGACTCAGTCTTTCACACCGCAGGTGATTCTGCCACTCAAATCCGGTAGTCTCATTAGAATAAGGAGAGCCTATGTGACATGGCGCTACCAACGTTTGGTCAGGCTCTAATTTTCGGGTCCTCCTGAGTATCTCTCTCTCTCACTACATACAAAGACACTTCAGTACTATATACAGAGATGTCCGTGGTATTGAAGATTTCTTCCTCAGCTGAGTAGGGAGTACCTAACTAATGCTGTAGGTTGTGGAAGCTTGAACTCTAAAAGGATAATCCCCGTTTGGTGTGCTTATCTCTGAACAAATGTAGCATTCATTATGGCGAATCCACAACAGGTAGCAATTGCAGTCAATATGCGACCACCCCTTACTGCACATTTACTGGCACATGGCCTAACGTCCCAGGGGGGTCCCGTCACATTTGTCGTTGACCATTACCCAGCCTATAGAACAGAACTTTTTTATGCTTGGGTCACATTTCCAGCAGTTGATGGCAACACAAATACATTTTGTTAGAAATGGGGTCTTTGGTTGGCAGTCAGGTTACCCCCTGTCCAAGCAAGGACCCTCACTCTAGTCAGGGTAAGTCACACACAATCCAAATTATCATGTGCCCACCCTATGGTAGCTTGGCACTGAGCAGTCAGGCTTACCTTAGAAGGCAATGTGTAAAGTATTTGTGCAATAAATCATACAATAACACCATATAGCACCACAAAAATACACCACACAGTGTTTAGAAAAATATATAATATTTATCTGGATATTTGCAAGTCCAAACGATCAAAGATGCAATAAGTAAATGTAGAAATATCACTGAAAAGTGATGTAAAGTGTCTTAGGTCTTTTAAAAGCAACCAAAGTCTCTTTTTAGCACAAAGTACCTGTTTTGCATGAAAAATCTCCGCACTGGGCCACAGAGGAGGAGAAGCGAGGAAACAAAGGGGGTGTGCGTCGATTTCTCAGGCCGCATATGGTAATGCCTCATTTAGTTTCCATGCAGGGATGGCTGTGCGTCGATTTCCAGCGCTCTGTCGGGGATCCTTTTCGGGTTGCGGGGTTTTCAGACGCCCCGGGGTCTGTGCGTGGAATCCTGGGTTTGTGGAGCGGAGTCACAAGCGCTGCGTCGTTCCAGTGGGCGTTGTGTGGAAATTTCTTCCGCACGGCAGGTGCTGCGTCGATTTCCCCTCTGGAAGTCGGGCCGCATCGTCCCAGGTCGGCTGTGCGTCAATCCGGTGGGCCGTGCATCGAAGTTCTGGTCGCAACGCAGGCGCTGCGTCGATCTTCTCCTCGCGAAGACGGTCTGCGTCTTTCCGGTTCGGCGTGCAGTGAATTTCTCACTGCGAGCAGGCTGTGCATCATTTTTAGCAAACTGTGCATCAAATTATCACCGCACAAGGAGTCCAGTTGCAAGTGAGAAGTCTTTTTGGTCCTGAGACTTCAGGGAACAGGAGGCAAGCTCTATCCAAGCCCTTCAAGAGCACTTCTTTACCAGAGCCAGGGAGCAGCAAGGCAGCAGGGCAACAGCAAGGCAGCAGTCCTTCACAGAAAGCAGTCAGGTGAGTCCTTTGGGCAGCCAGGCAGTTCTTCTTGTCAGGATGCAGGTTCTGGTTACAAGTTTCTTCTCCAGGAAGTGTCTGAGTTGGAAGGGGCAGAGGCCCTGTTTATGTACCCAAATGTGCCTTTGAAGTGGGGAGACTTCAAAGAGTGGCTTAGAAGTGTACCAGGTACCCTTTCAGTTCAAACCTGTCTGCCATGGTCCATGTAGGGGGTGTGACAGTCCTTTGTGTGAGAGCAGGCCCTCCACCCTCCCAGCCCACGAAGACCCATTCCAAATGCAGATGCATGCAAGTGAGGCTGAGTATCCTGTGTTTGGGATGTGTCTGAGTGAATGCACAAGGAGCTGTCAACTAAACCCAGCTGGACGTGGATTGTAAGGCACAGAAAGATTTAAGTGCAGAGAAATGCTCACTTTCAAAAAGTGACATTTCTAAAATAGTAATATTAAATCCATCTTCACCAGTCAGCGGGATTTTATATCACCATTCTGGCCATACTAAATATGACCTTCCTACTCCTTTCAGATCAGCAGCTACCACTCAAACAATATATGAGGACAGCCCCAATGTTAGACTATGAAGGGAGCAGGCCTCACAGCAGTGTAAAAACAAATTTGGGAGTTTTACACTACCAGGGCATGTAAACTACATATGCACATGTCCTGCCTTTTACCTACACAGCACCCCGCCCTATGGGTTACCTAGGACATACCTTAGGAGTGTCTTATATGTAGACAAAGGAGAGTTTTAGGCTTGGCAAGTACTTTTAAATGCCAAGTCGAATCGGCAGTGAAACTGCAACCACACAGGCCTTGCAATGGCAGGCCTCAGACAAGGTTAAGGGTCTACTTAAGTGGGTGGCACAACCAGTGCTGCAGGCCCACTAGTAGCATTTAATTTACCGGCCCTGGGCACATATAGTGCATAGTACTAGGGACTTATAAGAAAATTAAATAGTCCAATTGGGTATGATCCAATGTTACCATGTTTTAAAGGGGTGAGAGCATATGCATTTTAGCACTGGTTAGCAGTGGTAAAGTGTGCAGTGTCCAAAAAGTGGAGGGAGGGAGGCAAAAAGTTTGGGGTGACCACCCTAAGGCTGTCAGGTCTAACACATTTCATACTATAGACATGCAAATGTACCTGCACAATACTGAGCAAATGCATATTTAGAAATACCTCTATCTTATCAAGAACATAATAATTGGCTTGATGGCACCCTATCCCACACAATTTTACACATTAGCTTATGTCCTCTAAGTAATGATGGTTCTATCTTGCCTTTACAGGCCACTTATTCACCTCACCCTGCTGCAGTAAAACTAACGGTAGCTGAAGTCCGTCACTTAGACGCTGAGCTGACGGCAATATACAGACAATTAGTACAGTTTGTAATGCAAACATTAAACACAAACCCAGCACGTGCTGCACCAGCGCAACCAAATGCAGTAATGCCAGGTATTAACCCTTTGACTGTACATTCGATCATGGGTGAACTACCAGCCAAACGAGAAGAAATTCCGTTTTGGTTAGCTCAAAAAATAAACACGCTGGAAGCAGTATTTCCCCATACGGGACCTCAGGATAAACACAGAATATAAACTATGTGCTTTCCATTTGGGATGGTTCCCACTATAGAGAATTGTAATAAATGGGACACAGTATTTGCCACTCTCTATACTACCGCACATGGTACACCGACACTGGCCAATTTACAGGAAGTGTTGAAACAAATTCAAGATGAATATGGGGCTGCCCCGCCCTGGATTTGGGGATGCAACTAATGGGCAACTTTGCCACGGTATTCTCAATTATATTAAGTAATCTTAAAGGGGAAGCGTCGCACTAGCGGTGCGCATGCAGCTCCAGGATGTTTCTCCACAGGATCAATAACGCAAGCTGCCAAAGATTATCGCGAAGACCCACTCTAGCATTGGTTGGGATAGTCTGGGACTAGACCAACAAAACCACAATTTTAAGGTAAATCTAATCAAGATTCTACCAAGCAAGCTCCTGAGGGTACTAAGAAATGCCAGGATAAAAAACAAAAAACACCTAAAAAAGAAAGGGGAGAATCTCCGCATACAGAGACCCCACAGAATAGATATAATCTCAGAAATAGAGATAATATAAAAACGCCTGACATATATCAATATACTGATAGACGCCAATCTTGTTCCTTTCAGGTCTCATCAGAAAAACGCAGTGAGAGAGGTGGGTGGTCAGAGCAGAGAACTGAGTACGTGAAACCGACACAGGAATCACAACGCTCAACAGAAGTTTGCAGGTGGCAGCAGTTGCAGTTCGACATACCACTCAAGAGGAGGGCTCTCTTGAAGAACAAGAAGTGGGCATTAGCGCTATGAGACAGCGTGGCAGAGGTCACAATATTTCGCCGGAATCTTCTATAGCATCTGGAGGTGAAAACAACTGATGCCTTCTTACAAGTAGAAACTGCGGACATGGGTGTCTCCAAGCCTGATAGGGTGTAGAAAGTAACACTACAGTTAGAAGGAGACATTGAGCGCACAATCAACGCAATCTTTTGGGACCACATCATAAACATATATAATATTCTACTGCCCGAAAGGGATTGGCCACCTGAATTTGTCTGTACTTGCCCATATGGGGAAGATGTTATCAAACCTTCTTTCTCGCCTCTTGTTCCTGAGGAGCTCGCAGAATCCCACGCCATTGATTGAGCATTGGCACAGGCACCCGCATTATATTGCAACCATGTAGGATGGGACAAAGATTCCCCCATCATGTAATCCCTATGAAAAATCAACCCCAGCCTCAACCCTAATATCCAATAAAACATGATGTTAAAGCACCGGTGAGGGAAATCCTCACACAACTGGAGTACCAGGGCATAATTGAACCCTCTGTCTCACCCTGAATAATCCATTATTCCCAGTAGCTAAACTGGACCATTCATATAGAATAGTCTTAGACTACAGACATTTAAACAGTCATACATGCACATATGCTATACAAAACTCACATAGCACAGCACTCATGAACAACATAGTGTGTGAAAAATACAAAACAAAATAGGACATTTCCAATGGTTTCTTCTGCCAAAATATAGCGCCTGAAAGTAGAGACTTAACCAGTTTCAGTGCACTAGGCTTCCAGAACAATTCTGTTGTTTACCCCAGGGGTACAAGAACAGTCCAGGACTGTTTGCAGCTCATGTGACTTCAATATTACACGACATAGACCCTGAAGCAGTGTCCTATGTAGATAATATATCTATCTAACGGATGATGAATTACTGCAACATTTGAGACGGGTAGCCCGCATTGTTGTGGGATGTGCCGAATTAGGCTACAAATTAATTGTAAAAAAAAAAAAAAATTGCCTTCCTTAGCGTCCTGTTTCTGGGATATGAGCTATCAAGTGAAGGAAAGAGCCTAGCGCCGCATTTCTTGGAACAATGCGCACAATTACAACCTCCAAATGCTGTTAAAAAAAACTCCAGTCCATATTGGGTTTTCTAAATTTTGGTAGAACTTACATTCCTGATTATGCATCATGCATAAAACTGTCGTAGTTTGGACTCTTGCTCTGGGCAAGACTGCTCATTAAAGGATGACAGTACTTTTGTTTGTAGGCGACTACGCCTTTCCTACAACAAGTCGCAACTGTTGTCCCAACCTTACCGGCTCACTAGCAGCACCTCACCAGAAACACAATAGTAAAAGGTGATTTGTGGCAGCATTTACGCATGGACTCGAGAATAAGACATCTCAGGGAGTGTCGTGGTTAAACGGAGATTACCCCTTTCTCACAGATATACCATGTCTCATACAAACACAGGCAATGACAAAGATGCAGTAAAGTTTCAATAGTTTTTATTCAACGTAACTGCAATTTGCGATAAGTTGCATGGGCTGCAATGATTAGGATAATTAATAATGCAAGAAACAGAATTGGGAAGACGAGAGTCATTATTACAAAGACCCCCACCATCTTGCAATGCATAGGAAAGACATATGAGATGTACTATGCCCTAATACCCTAATGTGAAAGGCCTAACCTCCTACCTAAAGGAGAGCTGGGTTTTCTAAACCTAATCTACCAATGCCATGTCCATGAGAGGAACCCCCAAACCTTGTTACCTTGGAATAAGGTCTCTATCTCAGACTCCGCAGAGACCCGATGACTGGATCAGCGTCAAGATGACTGCAGCATCGATATCAGCGATGGTGGCGATGCCCTCTCATCGGAATCCCTCTGACTATCTGTCTAAAGTGTGAAATATTCATACAGATGTACAAGGACCCCTGACGTAGTTGTGTTCCCAAATAATAGATAACAGACATGCTTGGGACGGCAATTAATATAAACAATCCCTCGAAAGTATAGAGAGGGAAAATCCCTAAGTGTGAACCACAACTGTTTGTTTGTCTTTGGTGCTTGATCTTGACGCCTTAGCACGGTGACACTGATAATGTAACTCATAACAAGTGGCCTAACTATAAACAAGGCAGCCATCTTAGAAGAATTAAATAATTAAATGGGCTAAGACAGAGCAAGCTAAGTAGGTTAAAAGCCACTAGGTGACGGGAGCACGAGTCTGCAAGCCGGAGGCTAAGCTAACTCCTGTTATCCCATTAAAACAAACTAGGATTCACTACACCCTCCCCATTACCGTAACAGATATGGCAAAGGTACAGGAACCCAAACGCTAAAATTGCTCTGAACTAAAAGCTAAAAGCATAAAAACAACCTAAAAAAAATCTTTAAAACCTGTTAAAAAGATATTAAAAACAATCTGCTAAAACACATACAGAGATGTTAATGTCAACCATGACAAGCACAGCATGCCAAAGCAAGTTAATATAAATGCATAATTTTGAATCGGGAATGGCAAGTCAATTCAACAAATTATTCGCTGTACGTGTGATCTTGAAGAGTGTCCTCGAAGCCACCAACCATGGACCTCAAAAATGAGTCAACATCATCTGATGTCAAATCCAGTGCTGGGCAGACAAATGGATCCACAGAGCAGTAGTGAGCAGTATTTCCTGGTGTAACGTTATCCATTGCAGTGTCCTCATCCGTGGTAGATCTCAAAACGGAAGGCTCATAGGTGGCCTCGCGGAGCAACCTCAGTCTCAAGGGGCATGACCGTGTATGAACCCTCATCGGGGACATCAGCAGTTCGTGGTCCACAGGAGATGTCAGTGCAACAGCAAGACAGACCATAGGCAGATGTTCAATGAGACACCATATGCAGCAGAAGACTGGTTGTACGCACCAGAGAAGGGGCCGAAATGACAACGACCAGTCATGCTCCAATTCTACCAGCAAGGGTGCACCGAAGATCCGAAACATGCGCTCACGGCACAGTGGAGTTGGTGGGAGCGGCTCCATTGCTCTACGTAACTGGAAAGAAACAACCACTGCAAATCAGAAGAAATAGAAGTAGTAGTCCACCAATCAAAGCCAAAATAATTGGAAAGCCACCAAACACACTTGAAAAGAGCGAATGGATGGCTGACGGGATGACTCTGAAGACAGTCTGGAAGATGGATACGAAACCAGACCTGACAGCCATAAAGAAGTGAACAATCCCAGTGGTGCTGGAAGCATTGAATATTCTGGATACCAGTTCTCTAAAGTGCTTGGGGAAGTTGGTATTTAATAGGGATTGTATCTCGGCTGATGATCTCGCAATCTGGAGAGCATACGTCTCTTTTGCGGATGTCAAGGTGACCTGTTTTTGAAACAATAGCACCTTTAGCCTGCTCAGCTTGTCATAGTTCACATTAATAGTATCTATGTGGGACCACATGTCAGATAGTTTTATCTCTCATGTGGGGGGAAACAAAACATGCCCACAACACGTAACGACCTTCGAAATTGAGATTGCGTAGGCAATTCCTGGTCGCATGCCGCAACAGCTTTGATCGTTCAGTACCACGTAACTTCCATTGGAAAGTACATGAAATACAGGGTGAATCAAAGGGACGGGAGTACCCTTCAACAAACAGGTCAAATTTGCGACCCCCGCATTGCAAAGACCGTGAAGAGACACCTGCTTGCATATCATGGAATGACGAACAGCAGTCTCACATTCGCTTCCGCTAAGAAGACCTCTGTTTCGCCGTTCAGACATTTGTAGTCAAAGGGCAACTCCCACTCTTCCTTAATATAGCTATCGCCTAGTTGCTCGTACCTCCCCACTGCAAGATGTTTCAGGCAGCTCGAGAAACTAAAGGTCGAAATCGGTAAATTAATTATGCCATGTAAGAGCCAGATAGCTGAAGGACTCTCTGCTACCGTGAAGGGTAACTTATCTAATTTTTCTACGCAAAGCATAGTGAAACTAGCCTCCCTTTTAGCCATTGTCTGTTGTTCCTTGGAAAAATTAAAAGCAGTGAAGAATTCACTCCCATCAATATACGTCCGTGGAATGTGGCCATTTTTCAGTGTCTGTAAAGCCCAACCCAGCTGCATGATGGAACGTAGCTGTGTTTGCCCATGATATAACCGAGAAAAGTCCATCTGAGTGATATCAACAGCAGACGACACTATATTTGACAGTGAATAAATCCTGCTGTTGTCAACAACAGCTAATGCTTTTTCAACATTTTCTTTATCCAATTGCCTTAAAAGCACAGCAGCCTCAATCTGGGAAAGTTTCCAAATTTCATTGAACATAGCAAATAAAAACCCTTTTGAGCGCTGTTTCCTAGGACCCAGCATAAAATCCTGCAAGTCTACATCTTCAGGAAAGAGTGTTCAGGTGTTTCTTAACTGCGGCTAACGTGTTGGTCTGTACCCATTGCTGGCACAGCTTACCCACACTGTATGTCGTAACTATACCTGTATGTTGACCCGATACAAAGCAGGGTCTGGACTGTTAATTGAAAAAAACCCTGAAGAGTTAAAAAAATGCGCTTGACACTCATTAGTGTCAGTGGGCCATATTAACCACCCGCTGGGACTGGAAAGTGAAGAATTATACGTACCAGCCTTAACCATTGCGTCTAGCTTGTGCTCGGTGATATTGAGGAAGTATTGCCAATCTTTAAACCTTGCCGGAGTGGGGATACTGGGTGTGTTCAAGTCTTTAATTTTTGCTAACCCCAGACAGGATGTCTGCTAAATTGTGTCATTTAAGAAAATCATTTGCACAGGAATCAGGCATGCTCGAAATAAAGCCTCCCTACCCTGTATCTACCAATCTTGTGTTCCCCATACACTTTTCAAATCAATAGTGCTCTTCCAATATTCATAACCTTCAACTGTGAGCCGGGAAACAAAGGGATCTGAATAAATCAGTTTTGTATCAGTTAATAAAATGTTCCTAATTTGTGCCGGAGGTATTTGAAAATAATGCGACTATGCTTTTCTTGTGTCATGCCCAGAAAAGTATGTAAATTTATCACTATAGTACTTTAGGCTCCCCACCGGTGGTGTAGAACAGTGTTCCCACTGTGTGTAGTTTAATACTGGCCTGTATCTAGTGGCACAGTGTTATAGCAGAACATTTCCCCATAATTCATTGTATGTTCATATACATCATCACTTTCAAAAGCGGAAAAGTCCTTCATTTCAGTTAGCATGGAATCAACTGTTTGGACATCCCAATCATTAGAGACAACATCAGGTGTAATTACATCAGTCATTGAAATTTTGAACACGTATGGTATTTGAATAATTTCAGTAGGCCCGTATATATCGAATGGAACTTTGTCCCACACAATCCCATCAGAAATCGGTATTGCTGTAATATTTACAGGGGACAAATCTCTTCGGACCTTATGTGAAGAATGATGTGGAGTTAAAACTTCATCAACAGGCTCCACAGAGGAGCGATCAGGAATATAGTGACCATTTATGAGCAAAAAGAAAACAGTCACAAAACCAATCCATAAAAATAATGCAAAAAATATCAAACAGAACCATAAATAGTTCCATGGATATCTCAGATAGTTCTTTTTAAGCCATTGATACAGCTTACTTCTTTTTGAAACATTGCCAATCACAGTGGTGGATGAGTCTGAAGAAAAATCATCAATGTCAATGAAATAGCCAGAGGCAGTCTCTGCAAACACGGGAGCCTGTGCACCATCCATACTTTGGTACACTTCACGTGGGGGCTCTTGGTAGACAGTGTCATTAGTCTGTGATGTGTTTGTGTAAAAAACAGCTAGATCTTGAACCAGGGTGGTCACTGAAGTAGTGACTGGAACCAGCAAGAGTTCATTTTCCACCCTCCCCATGGTCGAGGAGGTATCTGGAACAACAGTTGACATTGTTGCATAGTCTGTAGTAGTGATGTTCATCCTACTATGTAGATGTATGTCCTGTTGGATAGTGAGAGGGGATTGGGAACCACCGAAGGGACCTCTTGGTTTGCTGTGAAGGATCGGCTACATGGTGTAGTTTGATGTCATCAATGGAGATGAATCTGTTCGTCTTAGAATCAGACAGTGGTGGCAAGATGACAGTCCTGGTGCCTTGAATCCCCAAGACTGGTACAGGTGCTCTGTGTGATGGACCGAACTCCTTCTTCACTGCGATCTTCTCACGAACCAGATCCCCAACTTTAGGAATCCAGCCACTCGAAGTTTTCGCTAAATCCCTTATTCCTAAGGTGGCAGCACTTACAGATGATTTCTCATCACAAAATTGCTGAAGCTCCTGTAAATCAGTGAGACGTTCATGTATGTCAAATGGTGTTTGTACTGCCACCATACCAGGGGCATCAAGGTCTGGGACATACATAGGTATCCCAAAGAGAATCTCATATGGAGTGCGTCCCCCCAAGGACCGTCTTGTAAGATTATTCAGTGCTCTCTGGACCCCATATAGGTGATGTAACCAACTGCGGCCTGAACATAATACTCAAGCTGTTAAGGACTGCTTTAGATCACGATTCCGCCTCTCCACGACCGAAGTTCCCTCGGGATGGTATGGTGAGGAGTAATGGAGTTCAACACCCACCGTCCCCATGGTGTGCCTGAATGCCTTAGAGGCAAATGCAGGGCCCTGGTCTTAATGGAATGCTACAACCACATATGTACCGATAAAGATCAGCAAGTCTTTTATAACAGTCCGGGCATCAGCCAACCGCTGTGGCCATACCCACAGGAATCTAGAACAAGAATCTACAGCGACTAAAATGTATTTGTATGCACCATCAGGCTGTAAGGGACCACAATAGTCCAGGTACACACACTGTAGTGGCTTGTTGGACACTAACAGGGATGTCTGCGGTGGGATTTGATATTAGATCCCTTGATCTGGTGGCAAATGTCACTGCAAATGACATACTGCTTTATTCGTCTGCATAGACCAGACCACCAGAAGCGTTTCTGTAGGAGTGTTATCGTGGCCTGTATACCATCATGTGCAGAAGCGACACCCTCATGTGATGCTTTAATTAGATCTAATCTCTGGTCTTCATTGGGGATCACTCGATCTCAACCCCAGTAATTGTTGTGCAAGCAACATTCTGCGCACTGATATGGTAAGTATAGTTTGTAGGGTATCCATTCGGAAGGGGCTTGCCTGCAGCCGAAGCTTTAACAGCAGTCAATATTTCATTATCCAATCTCGTCTGAGAACGAGTCACTGCAGCCACAGAAGCCGTAGCTACTGCTGCTTTGGCTGCTTCATCAGCCAATGTATTACCGGTAACATGTACTCCTACATGTTGGTGTCCTAATGTATGGACTACATGGACACATGGCAGCTTATCCTTAAGATCAGCCACCCCCCAACAGTATTTTGTGTTTAATGGTGTTCCCTTTAGAATCTTTAAACCCGTTCAGTTTCCAATGATTGAGATAGTCATTGTATGACTGGACGCAGTAATAGGAGTCACAGACTATTAAAGTCTGGCATCCTGGCTCAGTATGTTCGAGCGCTAAAATAAGAGCTTTAAGCTCAGCCAACTGGGCTGTGTAGTCCCCTAAGGTCTGCGTGTAGGTATTATGAGGGTGTAAAACTCCATCTTCCATCACTCCGCTCACTGCTGCACAAGCAGCAGAGTATTGATGTTTAGTACCTACAGCCAGTTGTGTTGAACAATCAGTTTATATGACAGTATGGTAGTTGTCCAGTGGCAAGATATTTAGAGGAGCGGGGTACTCTTGTTCGTACTGGAGAAACTCTTGTGTCTGAAGTTTTGGATCAAAAATGTAATCGACATCAGTGGCAGTCAGAGACGTTGCCCATTGAATCCAACGTGGATGTAATGCTTTAGCGTTAGGAACGCTTGCTTTGGTGACAACCTCTAAGGCCGGCACCGGGGAGACAACAATAATACGTTTCCCCTGGGCAAGTGGCCTTTCTTTCATGACGCCCATCTGAACTGCTGTCAGAATCTTTTCTGTGGGTGCAAAACGCTGTTCAGCATTGGAGTATAAATGTGATTTATAAGCTATTGGTACCGTGTCACCCTCATTGACGGTGACATAAGTAAAGCCAATGGCACCAGTAATTATTCTGGTGACCAAATTTGTTTTATTATCACGTGTGTGCAAGTGTTTAGCTTCTATCATGTCCTGTTGCATCTCCATAAGGATGTGTGTGTGTTCAAGTGTCCAGTGTCTGTTAGAAAAATTGGGCTGAACTAAGTCATAAAGTGGCTTGATACGTTGTGCATAATCTGAAATGTATGTTCTGCCAAAATTAAAGAAACCTAGTAATGACTGGAGTTTCTTAAGCGTGTTAGGAGGGTGCAGTTGAGCACATTTTTCTAGAAAGTGTGGGGCCAGGCTCTTTCCCTCGTTTCATAGCTCATATCCCAGGAAAAATACGCTAAGGAAGGCTATCTTGCTTTTCTTGAAATTGAATTTGTAACCGAGGTCTGCAAATCCCAAAATGATCCGATCGACCCTCGCAAGATGAACGTCGAGGACGTCGTCTGTGAGATATATGTCATCCACATAGGATAATGCCTCGGAATCAATATTGTGTAATATTGATGTTACACGGGCTGAAAATAGCCCTGGGCTATTTGTATAGCCTTGAGGTAAACAACAAAAGCATTTCTGAGAGCCAAATGAGAATGCAATCAGGTCCCAACTTTCATGTGCTAAATTCTGGCAGAAGAACCCATTAGAAATGTCTAATGTTGTTTTATATTTTTTACGCACTATATTGTTTATTAGTGCAGCGCTGTGTGAATTTTGTATAGCATATGTACGTGTATGACTATTTAAGTGTCTATAATCAAGGGCTATTCTATATGAATGGTCCGGCTTTGCAACAGGGTATAACGGATTATTCATTGCAGATGTACAGAGCTCAATCACTCCCTGGTACTCAAGTTGGGTGAGGATCTCCCTCACCAGAGCTTTTGCTTCATGTTTAACAGGATATTGTGGCTGCGGTTGGGGTGTAGACTTAACAGGAATAACATGACAAGGAGACTCCTTGTCCCAACCTACATGATTGCGATATAACGCAGGTCCCTGCGCTAAAGCCCATTCAGAAGCATAGGCTTCTTTGTCTGCTTCCGAAGAAGATCGGAGAAAGAAGGCAAAATGACATCTTCCCCATATGGGAGCTTGCGGATGTGCTCAGGTGGCCCGTCTCTTTCGGCCCATAGGATATCACTAGTAAGTTCATCCCAAAATATCACATTAAGAGTGCGTTCCACGTCTCCGTCTATCTGAATTTTTAAATCATAAACCCTATTGGGGGGGGAGAACGCGACCGTCCGCTGTTTCAACCGCGATGAAATCGCTAGTTGCTGTCGCATCCAGATGATCTTTCAGACTCTGGCGACATATCGTGACCTCTGCTGCGCTGTCTAACAGAGTCACTTCCCACACCTTGTTCCTCAACAGTGTTCTCAAGTGTACTGGCCTTTTTAGCTGTCAGTGCTGCCACCTTTTTCTTTTTAAACTATGGCTTTTGCTGAGGAGTCTTTTCTTCTTTTTTAATAGTAGACTGTTGCGAGTCTTTCTTTTCTTTCACGTATTCAGCATGTCGATCTGGATGGCCCCCTCTCTGGCTACGTCTATCCGGTGCGTCCTGAAAGGAACGAGAGGGACGTGAATCAGTATATCTGTCTGGAGTTTTAATGTTCTCCCTATTTCTGAGATTGTATCTCCTTTCGGAGTTCTCCGGCTGTAGAGAATCAGCTCTCTTATTTCTTCTATCTTTGAAATCCTTTTGTTTGTCCCAGTGCTTCTCAGGGCCTTCTTGTGCCTGCTTTGTACCTTCCTTATGGGTGGTACCTTGTAAATCCAATTTCTTTGGTTTGGCTCTCAAACTATCCCGTCCTATACTAGTGTAGGTATCGAAATCATTTTTGGTAGCTGTCTCTCTTGTTCCTGGTGTGGAGTTTCCTGGAGATGCTGGCGTATCGCCAGTGCTACCACTTCCCCTTTAATGTTACTGAGTATTATTGAGGATACTGCGTTAAAGTTACGCATTAATTTCATCCCCAAATCCAGGGCTGGTGCAGCCCCATGCTCATTTTGTATTTGTTTTAACACTTCCGGTAAATTGGCAAGTGTTGGGGTACCATGTGTGGTAGTATATATGGCAGCGAAGACTGTACCCCATGTGGCACATTCATCCACCGAGGGAACCATCCCAAAAGGCAAGCACATAGTGAGCAGTCTATGTTTTTCCTGTGGTCCCGTATGGGGAAACCCATCTTCCAGCTGATTAGTTTTCTGGGCAATCCAGAACGGTATTTTTTCCCGTTCCGCAGGCACTTTACCCATAATAGTAAATACTGTTTGTGGATTAATCCCAGTAGCCAATTGATAACCACCAGGTGCTGGCGGTGCTGAACACGCTGATGTTGTGTTCAATGTTTGCATTACGAACTGAACTAATCATCTATATAATGTCACCAATTCATTATATAAATCTCGCAGATCCGCTATTTGCATATTCTGTATGCCTGGTTGAGGTGTGTAGGAGGCAAACATAGGCCATGTTAGTCCGTCATTACTTAATGGGCCATAACCTCACTCTTTGTAGTACATGTGGTAGGGCGCCTTCGAACAAGTTCTGATGCTCTTGGTACGTTAGTGATATTTCATGATACTGGTATGCTTGGCACCATGGAGGTACATTTGCAATTTCATATGTGTGGAACGTGTGTGTTCTCTGGTCCACCTCAGGAAAGGTGACCCAACAGCAAAAAAATTCTGTTTGGTATGCTTCATTAGCTTCTATTATAAGAGTAACATTCCCGCCCTCATCTGTAAGGCCATGCATTAATAAATGTTGTGTTAGTGCTTGTCTAGCATTTTCAGGAATGTCAATGGCGTTAGCCATATTTATTTAGAAAAATTGAACACCAAAAAATGGGGGAATATAGGGGGTGATTCTAACTTCAGCGGGCGGCGGAGGCCGCCCGCCAAAGTTCCCCCACCAAAATACCGCTCCGCGGTCAAAAGACCGCTGAGGGTATTTTGGGATTTGCCCTGGGCTGGCGGGCGGCCGCCCGCCAGCCCAGGGCAAATCAACCTTCCCACGAGGACGCCGGCTCAGAATTGAGCCGGCGTAGTGGGAAGGTGCGACGGGTGCAGTGGCACCCGTCGCGTATTTCAGTGTCTGCATAGCAGACACTGAAATACTTTGTGTGGCCCTCTTACGGGGGCCCCGCGGCACCCCCTACCGCCATCCTGTTCCTGGCGGGAGACCCGCCAGGAACAGGATGGCGGTAGGGGGTGTCAGAATCCCCATGGCGGCGGAGCGCGCTCCGCCGCCATGGAGGATTCTGCAGGGCAGCGGGAAACCGCCGGGAAACCGCCGGGAAACCGCCGGGAAACCGGCGGGAGACTGCCGGTTTCCCGCATCTGACCGCAGCCGAACTGCCGCGGTCAGAATGCCCTGCGGGGCACCGCCGGTCTGTCGGCGGTGCTCCCGCCGACCCTGGCCCCGGCGGTCTCTGACCGCCGGGGTCAGAATGACCTCCAAAGTCCTTTTATGAGTTTGAGCTGGAACAACCTACAGCTTAATCAGGTGTTACCTTTTCGGCTGAGGAGGATTTTCCCAAAGACCACGAAGGTCTCTGTATAATGGTACTTAGGGTACCTGTTGTCTGTGAGACAGTGATAGTCGGGGTATCCGTAAATTAGGGCATAAACACCATCGTTGGTGGCGCCATGTCGTAGTTTGGACTCTTGCTCTGGGCAAGACTGCTGGTTAAAGGATGACAGTACTTTTGTTTGTGGGCGACTACACCTTTCCTACAAGTCGCAACTGTTGTCCCAACCTTACCGGCTCACTAGCAGCACCTCACCAGAAACACATTAGTAAAAGGTGATTTGTGGCAGCCTTTACGCATGGACTCGAGAATAAGACATCTCAGGGAGTGTCGTGGTTAAACGGAGATTACCCCTTTCTCACAGATATACCATGTCTCATACAAACACAGGCAATGATAAAGATGCAGTAAAGTTTCAATAGTTTTTATTCAAGTAACTGTAATTTGCGATAAATTGCATGGGCTGCAATGATTAGGATAATGAATAATGCAAGAAACAGAATTGTGAAGACAAGAGTCATTATTACAAAGACCCCCACCATCTTGCAATGCATAGGAAAGACATATGAGATGTACTATGCCCTAATATCCTAATGTGAAAGGCCTAACCTCCTACCTAAAGGAGAGCTGGGTTTGCTAAACCTAATCTGCCAATGCCATGTCCATTAGAGGAGCCCTCAACCCTCGTTACCATGGAATGAGGTCTCTATCTCAGACTCCGCATGGACACGAAGACTGGGTCAGCGTCAAGATGACTGCAGCATCTATATCAGCGATGGGGGTGATGCCCTCTGGTCGGAATCCCTCTGATTATCTGTCTAAAGTGTGATGTATTTAAACAGATCTACAAGGACCCCTGACGTAGGTGTGTTCCCAAACAATAGATAACAGACATGCTTGGGACGGCAATTAATATAAACAATCCCTCGAAAGTATAGAGAGGGAAAATCCCTAAGTGTGAACACCTACTGTTTGTTTGTCTTTGGTGCTTGATCTTGACGCCTTAGCATGGTGACACTGATAATGTAACTCATAACACGTGGCCTAACTATAAAAAAGGCAGCCATATTAGAAGAATTAAATAATTAAATGGGCTAAGACAGAGCAAGCTAAGTAGGTTAAAAGTCACTAGGTGACGGGGGCACGAGTCTGCAAGCCAGAGGCTAAGCTAACTCCTGTTATCCCATTAAAACGAACTAGGATTCACTACAAAACCTGTATATGACTTAATACGTTCTGCACTTCAAATACATTTTGGAAAGTCGAACACACGCACATTCTCAGAGCTTTGCAAACAGACATGCTGGCAGCACAACACTTACACACAAGGGACAACAAAAAACATCTGATCATCAGAGTAATTGCTGGTGCCATTTGTTTCACTTATTTAACTTTCAGCTAGGGTGAGACAGTCCCAATTGCATACAAATCACATTTGTATTCAGCAGCAGAACAACGCTTTGCTCCCGCTGAGAATATTCTG
The DNA here is from genome assembly GCF_031143425.1 of Pleurodeles waltl. Classification (NCBI taxonomy): domain Eukaryota; kingdom Metazoa; phylum Chordata; class Amphibia; order Caudata; family Salamandridae; genus Pleurodeles; species Pleurodeles waltl. The sequence goes on along the minus strand of NC_090445.1, from coordinate 911,962,225 downwards.
ACTGCTGTTCAGATGGCCGTCATTAAAGAAAGACCACTAGCCGAAGGCAAATGCATTATTATCTTCTCTCCAATTCCAGCCCTTGAGGCTGTTACCAAAGCCAGCGTTCCAAACGCTAAAGCATTACATCCAAGTTGGATTCAATGGGCAACATCTTTGACTGATGTAGATTACATTTTGACCCAAAATTACAAACTCAAGAATTTTTGCAATATGAACTACAATACCCAGTTCCAGCAAATACACTGCCTCTTGATCAATATCAAAGAGTCATGTACACAGATGGCTCAGCACAGCCTGAAAATGGCACAAAACATCAGTGCTCGGCTGCTTGCGCCGTTGTAAGTGGCCAAATGGAGGATAAAAATGTTGGCCCCAACATAAATACACGCAAACCCTAGGGGATGGCACAGTACAATTAGCAGAGCTAAGTGCTCTGGTGATGGCACTGGAACATACGGATCCCTCACAGTTAACACTGATTGTTTGTGATCCATACTACTGTGTCCAGTCCTTCAATAAATACCTGCATTACTGGCGCCAGAATGGGATCAAAGATTCTAAAGACAACACCATCAAACTCAGACTTCTGTGGGGGAAAGTAGCTGATCTGGCAGAAATGCTACCAAATGTCCATGTTGTACATACACTTGGACACCAGCATGTTGGAAAACACGTTGCTGGAAATACACTGGCTGATGAAGCCGCCATATCAGCAGTGGCTAAGGCTGCTGTTGCTGCAGTAACTCACTCAGGAGCAAAACTGGACGATGATATATGGGCTGCCGTGAAAGCTACGGCTGAAGGCACGCCCTATCCAAAAGCATTTCCTGCTAAATATTCCTACCGAATAGGAGGCTGGCTAGATGCCGAAGTAAAAATACCAGGCATGGGGAATAGAGTAATTTCCAACAAAGACATAAGATTGAAGAAGTGCATGAGGTGATAGCATCTGCCCATGCTGGTATGGCAGCTACAATATCGTTGGCGCAAGCATGTTATTGGTGGCCAGGACTATACAAACAGGCCAAGCAGTATGTCTTTTGTTGTGACATCTGCCAACAAATTAAGGGTTCCACCATCAAATGCCCAACGCAGACACCCCTCCTAGTTTCTAACAAACCATTACAATGCGTGTACTTGGACCATTGTGGTCCCCTAACACCGGATAGTGCATACAAATACATTTTAGTCACTGTTGCCTCCTGCTCCAGATTTCTATGGGTGTGGCCACAACGCTCAGCTAACCATCGGACTGTTATTAAAGATTTGCGAGTCTTCATCGGTACATATGCAGTTGCAGCTTTCCACTCAGACCAGGGCCCTGCTTTCGCCTCACGGGCTTTCAGGGACGCCATGGCTTCGTTAGGGGTCCAACTCCATTAATCATCTCCATTTCATCCTGAGGGAAATAGTGTTGTGGAGCGACTAAATCGTGATTTAACACAATCCTTAACAGCCAGAGTCTTTGGTACGGGTCGTAGTTGGCTTAACCATCTGTATGGAGTCCAGAGAACACTTAACAATCTGCCTAGAATGTCCGTGGGGGTCGCACTTCATAAGAGTGCCTGTTCAGAACTCAAATGTATGTTCCAAATCTTGATGGTGCTGGCGAGGAGGCAGCAGAAACACCCTTTGACATAAATGACCGTGTCACTGTCTTGCAGGAATTACAACAGTTTGGTGGTGACAACACTTGTGCCAGTGCTGCCTCCACAGAAATGAAGGATGTACCAATAGCACCCACCGGCTGGATTCCTAAGGTCGGGGATCTAGTACGTGAAAAGGTTGCTGTGAAAAAGAAGTTTGGTCCTTCTTATCGTGCACAGGTCCCAGTCTTGGGAATACACTGTTCTACCATCATTGGCTGGTGTTAAAGAAAATCACTTTGTATCTATCGACAATGTCAAGTTACACCATGTGGCCGATCCTGCACAGCAGACCAAGAGGAACAGCCAGTAGTTCCTAAATCCCTCTCCCTACTAGTCAAGAAGTCCCACTAGAAGTTTTAAGCAGCAACGCTGACACCTCTCCGAGCTTGGGAAGGGTGGAAATGATCTTGCATTAGTTCCACTAATATCTGTTACAACAAACAATACTGAAATAACTTATTGATTTGACACAACTTCAACACAGACGGATGCATCATTTACTATGAACCCCGTCGGGAGACCCCTCCAGTTCTCCTCCTACAAATACGGCTCCAGCTTTTGCACGAACTGCTTCTGGATACTTCGCCGATGTCAACAACACCTTTTCGGACTCATTTGCCTCTTCTACATCTGAACCGTCAAAAACACGTAAGCTGATAAACTGGCTGAAAACAAATTACTTTATTTTCCCATGGAACTATCTATGGCTTTCTTTGACTGCATTAGCTTTCCTCCTATGAACTGGCTTTGTTATAACATTCTTTCTATTAATATATGGTCATTTTGTTCCTGAAAGATCAACAGTTGAACTGGTGGATGAGGTCCTAAAACCCAATTTTTCCTCTCACAAAGTCAGCAGAGACTTGCCCTTTGTGAACATTTCCGCTATAGCAATTCCTGATGGGATTGTTTGGGATAAAGTAACATGTGATATATACGGCCTGACAGAGGTCATTCAAATACCATAGGTGTTTAAACTTTCAATGAACAATGTCATAATACCCGGTGTTGTTTCTGATGACTGGGATGTGGAAACAGTTGATTCCATGATGACTGAATTGCAGTATTATCCTGTATTTGAAAGTGAAGATGTTTATCAATGTAAAGAGAATTATGGTGATACGTTTTGCTATAATTATTATGGGCACCATTTCATTCATAGAACAACTACCCCAAAGACTATTTTTAATTACATACAATGGGAACAACTCTACCACAAGGGAGTTCTAAAACACATTCAGAAAAGTTTGCATGTTTCTCTGGGCACAATGTTAAAAATGCTGAGTTATATTATTTTAAATTGCCATCAATTGAAAATGTACAGATATTATTGACAGATACGAAATTACTTTATTTGGATTCCTTTGTTTCCCGGTTGGCTATCGAAAGCTATGAATAGTGGCTGAAGTCGATTGACTTAAAAAGTGTGTGAGGAACATGAAATTGGCAAATAAAGGGGGAGGAAGCTTTGTTTATAGCAAGACTGACACCTGTTCAAATGATATTTTTAAATGAAACTGTGCAACAAACAAGTTGTTTAGGCTTAGCAAAGATTAAGGAATTGAATGCGCCCAATATTCCTACCCCTGCAAAATGTCACAAATGGCAAAAATATGGATATTTAACCGAAGATCAGCTCGATGAATGGGTCCAGAATGGCACGTTTAATGCTCCACTGTCACATCCTGGCGGGTGGTTATTGTGGCCAATAGATGCCAATGGGTGTCATAAACGTTTTATAAACTCCACTGGGGTTTTAGAACTAGCAGGCTGGATCCTCTCTATGTGTCATCCGACATGTGGTTATAGTAACAACATACAGTTTAGGGAAACTATGCCAGCAATGGTTGAAGAGTTCCTCACTAGATGCTGTTAGAGAACACCTCAGTTTCCTGTCTAATAACATTGACTTACAGGACTTCCTGTTAGGCCCCAGAAAACAATGCAGAAAGTGCTTCTTATGTGCAGTGTATGATGGAATTTGGAAGCTTTCCCAACAAGAAGCTGCTACCCGATTAAGCTAAATAGACCAGGGAAACTTACAGAAGGCATTAGCTGTTGTAGGTAATGGGATTAATACACTGTCCAACCGGATATACACCTTAAACAACATCAATTCCTTTGCAATAGACATAATACAAAGTGATATGTCTTCTTTACACTATCAACAGAGTCAACTAAGGTCCATTATGCAGTTGGGTTGGACACTTCAAACATTGAAAGCAGGTCGCGTTCCCTGCAACATGTTAGCGCAAGGGACATATTTTCTACACTTAGGGGGTCATTCCGACCCTGGCGGTCCATGACCTCCAGGGCGGAGGGCAGCGGAAGCACCGCCAACAGGCTGGCGGTGCTTCCTGGGCGATTCTGACCGCGGCGGTAAAGCCGCGGTCAGAAAAGGGGAGCCGGCGGTTTCCCGCTGGTTTCCCGCTGGCCCAGGGAATCCGCCATGGCGGCGCTGCTTGCAGCACTGCCATGGGGATTCCGACCCCCTTCCCGAACCAGGATGGCGGGAACGGGTGCCGTGGGGCCCCCTAACAGGGCCCCACAAAGATTTTCACTGTCTGCTTTGCAGACAGTGAAAATCGCGACGGGTGCCACTGCACCCATTGCACCCCTGCAACTCCACCGGCTCCATTCGGAGCCGGCTTCCTCGTTGCAGGGGCTTTCCCGCTGGGCCGGCCGGCGGTCTTCTGGCGGTCGCCCGCCGGCCCAGCGGGAAAGCCAGAATGGCCGCTGCGGTCTTTTGACCGCGGAGCGGTCTTTCGGCGGGAACCGCTTGGCGGGCGGCGACCGCCGACCGCCGCGGTCAGAATGACCGCCTTAATTTAACACACAACAACTAATGGCTAAGAATATGACTTATGTTATGTTAAACATCGAAAAATTAGAAATGTTGCCTTTTACTGTGGCTAAAATACCATCTGCTGAGTGGTTTATACACGGGGTCATTATTCTGCCTATTTCAAAACTCCAATTCACGTCCTGTTTAAAACACATTCTGGTAGGCAGATATGAAAGGCTGGGATATACTTACATCCATGAGGTGTGGGAGCTGCCCTTCTCATACAAATGTCTCAGTGGCATGAAAGAGGTATTTCTTAGTGGTAGTGAATGCGAGCCTTCTGTCAGCCATTCGATGGTTTATAAACAGCTGTACTTGCACGCGGCGTGTAACGCTTCGGCAGCAAACTTGGCTTGTTATCTGAAGGGAGTTCCTTTCCCTTTAATTAGACCTGTGTTCCAGGTGCTTTCAAATGGCAGCTATGTTCTCCTCAATAATGAAAACTGTTGTGGGATGTGAGCCGGAATAGTCTATGTTGTTTCAATCTCTAAGATGGTTACATGCTCTGGGAACGTACTTTTCCCCCCCACAAGACAAAGAGAAGTAGCTGACATTTGGACCCATATTCCTACTTCAATTGTGAATTTTGACAAGTTGAGCAGACTCGAGGCTTTATTGTTCCAAAAACATGTGGCGCTCACATCTGCACGTGAAACGTACTCAGTTCAGGTGGCAAGGTCATCAGCAGAGATACAGTCCCTTTTTAGTACCAACTTTCCAAGATACTTTGGTGAGCACGTGGGATGAATATTTAATGCGTCCAGTACTACTGGAATTGCAAATTTCTTTAAAACTGTTGGTTCTGGTTTCATTCACAACCTTCTCCTCTATATTTGTATTAATACCATCAGCCATCGACTCAATATTCTCCAGCCTTTTTGGGGAATTTCTAGTAACTTTGGCTATAATAGGTGGCATTTTGCTATTGCTACTTTTTCTTCGCAATGGCTGTCCCGCTGCAACAGGGAGGAATTAAAGTGCTCCCACCACCACAGCTGTGTCGTGAACGCATGATGCAGTACTTCAGAGCAACACTTCAGAAGCAACAGGAGTGTGACTGGTCTCTGTCATTCAGACCGGTTTTTCATTGTGTGCAGCCCGTGTCTTAATGCCTCTGGTGCTCGTTCGAACATGCACTGAAAGTTTGTCTTTCTATGCGGAGTTTGCTTTTATTGGACGCTGATCTGTTGATGTTCTCATTGAGGGCTCATTACCAGAAATGCACGTTAAGGGTGTGTTTGCTACGGGAAGGTGCTTATGAGTTGCCCTTTATGGAGAATGCAGGTCTGAACTTATTATCGGCACACCATGGAATGCTGCTGCCTTGGCTGAAGCTCAGGCTATGGAACACAAATGCTCTTTGGTTCTTCTTGGCGATGAGTTTCCTGCTTTACCACCTGCCGAAGTGGAAGATTTACTGTCTTCAATTATCCCGGATTCTATTGTCAATTTCCAAAATGACTGTGACTCTTGAAATTCGGCCTTTTTACACCACAAGTTAACATTTTTAAATTGTCCTTTTATATTTGCTCAAGTGTCTTTTTTAACTTGTCATTATTGACAGTTATATATATATATATATATATATATATATATATATATATATATATATATATATATATACATATATATATATATATATATATAGATAGATATATATATATATCTTAGGTTGAGTTTTAGTAGCTTCTATATACAATTAGGCTTTGAACTACCTTTAACCCGGCAAGGGGAGGGTGTTGTGTAGCCAATTTAGTTATAGCTCCAGGCACGTTATTTGAGCACACTAGGCTTGCGACCGTGCACTTTAACCTAGATATATTTTATTCATCATTGTTTATTATTTTAACAATAGCCACATTTGCGGTCTTGTTTTTATCTGTGCTTCTCTCAAGGCTGCAGTAAGATAGGTTGCTGGTAAATGTGGTAACGCTTTGTCTCTGGTATTCATAGAAACATACACATCCTTACATAGGGACATTTTCTCAGAACATCAGCTGTTTTATTATAAAAACACTTCCCTGTCCTATGCACGTTAGCGGGAGATACCAGCCAGATGACCACGACTGGATCCTGCTTGCTGAAGGCTTCGCTACAGCTGCTTCTGCAGATTTCAGGCCTTTGCTCAGGTATGGGGGATGTCTTTCCAGGGGAACCTGAAGGGCAGAGCTAGAGCATAACATGCTGTGCTCTAATATAGCCTAGGTAGGAATTAGTCTATTGACTCTAGTGTCAATATGGTAGCGTTATTTCAATACTTTACTCTCCTTGTCACAATTTTAATCCTATCAAGCTTTATCATCCTGGTTATTGCAGTACATGCTTTATTATCTAAGATGCAGTTGGTTCATTAAAACCTTATTGACACATATATTGCCTCTGTTTGTCCTTGTATATGTGAGACTAATGTAACTGAGAGAAACGGATGAGATATGAGTGACCACAATTTCCCTTAGGAGTCAATTGTGTCATGCGCTTGGCTGCCCTATCATCCCTGCTCTTCAGTGGAGATGAGGCACTGCTAGTTAGCCGGAGCATAAAACCCGGATTGGGGCGACAGGTGTAAGCTGTAGTGGGTTAGACTCAGTCTCCCACACAGCAGGGGATTCTGCCGTTCAAATCCAGTAGTCTCATTAGAATAATGAGAGCCTATGCGACAGTAGAACACAAACACAATAAAAATAATTTACTCACCAAGTCTCTGGATCTCAAGCAGGTCCTGCTCGCAGTCGATTACATCTGCCCAGCAGTGTGTCAGCTGCTAGGTGGTGCGCAGGACCTGGGTGGTGGCCCTGACCAACTGTCGTAGCCTAGCCCAACACTGCTAATGCTCCAGCCTGAGGTAAGTGCTCCCAGGCCTGCTGCCAGCATGGAGGGGAAGTGGCACTGCACATAAAGAAACAGTGCTGCCACTTCCTCCTCACTAACGATCGGCTGAGGCTGCACCCCTTGACGGGATCGCTGCCCAAAAGGTAGGCGGCTGCTGGTACTCTGCTCCGCCATGGTGCTGGTAGGATGAAGAAGAGAAGAAAAGAAACGAAGGAAGAAATAAGGGTTAAATAAACAAAAATACAAAAAGTCACAAAAAATGAAACCAATGTAAAAATAATCAGGCAGAAAAAGACACACTACTACATTAATTAGAAAATAGGGGTAGATTAGATGTGAGGGTGGAGGATTGAAAAGGTTGATGTTGGATGAAAAGTTGAAAAGAGGCTGAGCACCATAAACAGAGTGAAAAACAAGATGGCCGCAAACATGTGAACTTTGTGGTGCTGTTCTTGCACAATTTTGAACAAAAGAGCGTACTTCACTTGCATTTGATGTCAAACTCTACATGAATGGGCACCACAGAGAACTCTGCCTGCTCGTCGAACTCCGCATTGCACAGCAGAGTTTATTTGCCACTTTGGGGAGTTCCGCATACAGGACTCCATGCACTCCGCCCAGGCCTACTGCAAATACAAAGAGAAAAATGGTAACCACATGTTTATGAACACACTTGAAGAATAGCTGTGATTAGCAAACATTACCATGATGTCAAGTCGACTCCAGCAGCAAACTCCATTGAAGTGGCTTTCACATATACCATAGGATATGCATGCGTGTCATATGAACTGTCAACATTTGCCCATAGGAAGGTCGGGAACTCAGACTTAATTGCTTGTTTAAAGTTGTGCAATCACAGTAACCATTGAACAAGTAGGAGACCACATCACCTTCAATGCTTTGCCTCATGGAACAATCCTCAGTTACCTGTTGTTATACAATAGTAGCCTAATGCCATCTTCAGTCTCCCAAATCTCACACCAGGTAATGCAGGCTTCTATTTGTCACATATACAATAACGCAACAATGTGAAATGATGCTCCCAGAACATGCCATGTTGCTGACGCCATCACAGTAGCCTGGAGAAGGTGACATGGAAATACTCATGTCACAGTGGAAATATATCAGCAGTACACACTTCACCTAGTGAATTTTGTCCCAATGGAGTCATGGAGATAGTACTAATGTTTCTCACATATGCCACATATTTGGCATGGAAAGGAACACTGTGGACAAAATGTGCAAATTGACAGGGAGCTAGGTCTCTAAAATCCACAACACAATGAATCAGCAAGCCAAAGGGGAGACACCACTAACATCTGGTACTCCTTTCAATAACACTCTGATTGTATCAGTATATGCCATTAGTACTCTATATATTGGAGACGCACAGATATGTGCAAGTACTTGTAGAAGGCCCTCAACGACATCACTGTCTCCATTTTGGTGCTACAAACCCAGATGCCTGTGGGTGAATGGGTGTATCCGAACACATATGATTCCAACATAAATGCAAGTTACCCCATGACACATGCCAATCGTCAGGTTAGAAACCATCCCCGTTACAAATGTGCAGTGCACTTTTCCACTTGATGCCAAATCAATAGCGTGAAAATGCACATTGCGGCTAAAACAATCTAGTCATACATCTCATGTCCCTCATTGCTACTGCATTTGTACTCGCCAAATTACATGCAATGATGGTTGAGGGTATGTGTCAGCCAACAATCAATGGTGACACACTCCTGTCTGTGGATACCCAATGAATGTAGCCCCATTGCAAATGTTCTATTCTAAACGCAGCTTGTCATGCCCATTCATGTGAGGGGATACAAAAATCATCCCATTAACACAGGTAGACCATGCATAAAGCAGCAGTGTACACATTTAGTGAAAAGAGAAAGTGACACATAACCTGTAGACACAAGGAATATTGGCAACAGTGATGGCACACAACCTATTTTCATTGACATTTCCCACTTACTGAAGGAAAGTCTTGATATGTAGCTGACCCAAAGAACAATGTATGCTTCGTCACATGTATGACAGCCATCTTCACATTACAGACAGTAGTGGCGCACCAGCACCCGTCACAAACTGAAGAAAAGTAGCCTCTTGATGGCAGATGCAGATATACTCATTTGACCAGACACATGGCGGAGGACAGTGATCCATCACATCCTTTCCAGTGGCCTGTAACACCAAGGAGTAGTGGACTGTAGTGTAGAATTTACACCCACAACAACCACAAACATTACTTGATAGATCAATGTAGATCAATGTAAATAGCCATGTGTTGTCCCTGGAAAGCAATTTGTTTGTGGATACAGCTGTGCTATGGTCCCTGGGCCAATAGGCAAGGCACATCAGTATGCACCACATGACATATCCACACAAACAGTCACACATGGCTCATCCCTAATCATCAGGGGGAGATATCAGAGCCTAACACATTACCTTGACAATGTGACAGGCAGAAATATGACCAGTTCTCACCCCCTGGTGGCTGCTGTGCTCCCTTTAAATGCTATCATGTTCTGGGTACACTGCTGCTGGGATGCGGGAGGACAGCCCCAGCTGGACCTCCCTCTTCCAGAGTACCTATGTGTGACAATACATGATTTGTAAGATTAGTCAGTGTGTCCATAGCAACATACATGATGCATGCCAATAATATCATGTGACAAAGCATTTCTGACTGGGTAGACATGACACTCAGTACCTCCATGATCTTAGGGGCCCAGCGACTCAGGTCCACCTACCTCTTGTGACAGTGGGCGCTCCGCTGGCTATTGACCCCCTGCCCCCTCACCGCCAAATGGCCACTCCGCGGTCAGGAGACCGCAGATGCCATTCTGGCTTTCCCGCTGGGCCGGCGGGCGACCGCCAAAAGGAGCCGGCGGTGTTGCAGGGGTGCGACGGGTGCAGTAGCACCCGTCGTGATTTTCACTGTCTGCAAAGCAGACAGTGAAAATCTTCATGGGGCCCTGTTAGGGGGCCCCTGCACTGCCCATGCCAGTGGCATGGGCAGTGCAGGGGCCCCCAGGGGCCCCACGACACCCGTTCCCGCCATCCTGGTTCTGGCGGTGTAAACCAGGGAAGGGGATTACCTGGGCCAGGGGAAAACCGGCGGGAAACCGCCGGTTCCCCTTTTCTGACCGCGGCTTTACCGCCGTGGTCAGAATGGCCCTGGAAGCACCGCTAGCCTGTTGGTGGTGCTTCCGTTGCCCTCCACCCTGGCGGTCATAGACCGCCAGGGTTGGAATGAGTGCCTATGTGTATCTGTTATCCCCCCAGGTAAGTACGCTTTATTTGAGAGTTGACAAAAAGATGTATTGGGGCATGTGACCACTGAGCTGGTGTTTGGAGTAACAGAAACAGGGCCTGCTGGGATTTGCAGTCAGGTCACTCCCTGTACTACACACATCAGACCAATGGTATCCCCCCAGGTGAGTACACATCATTTGAGAGTTGACAAACAGATGTATTGGGGCATGTGACCCTGTACTACACACATCAGACCAATGGTATCCCCCCAGGTGAGTACACTTCATTTGAGAGTTGACAAACAGATGTATTGTGGCATGTGACCACTGTGCTGAGTAACAGAAATAGGGCGTGTTGGGAGTTGCAGTCAGGTCACTCCCTTTACTACACATACTTGAAAAATGCTATCCTTCCAGCTGGGTACACTTCAATTTTGAGTTAACAAACAAGGGTAATTGTGTAAGTGAACCCTGGCATGGTGTTTGGAGTTACAGACACAAGGCCTCCTGGAAGTTGCAGTCAGGTCAGTCCCTCTACTTAACACACTTGACAAATTGTATCCTCCTAGGTGAGTAAACCTCATGTGGGAGTTGGCAAGCATGGGTATTTGGACAAGGGAACACTATGCTGATGGTTGGAGTAACAGAAACAAGGCATCCTGGGAGCTGCAGTCATGTCACTATCTACTACACATACTATGCAAATGTTATCCCCCCATGTGAGTAAAGTTCATTAGAGAGTTGACAAACAGGGGCCATTGGACGACATAACACCTGGCTGATGTTTGGATTTGCTGTAACAGTACCTCCTGGGAGTTGCAGTCGGGTCACTTCCTGTACCACTTACATTAGCCCAATGTTATCCCCCAGGTAAGTCCTCTGCATTTGAGAGTTGACAAACAGATGTATTGGGACATGTGACCACTGGGCTGGTGGTTAGAGTTGCTGAAACCGGGCCTGCTGGGAGTCGCAGACAGGTCACTCTCACTACTCACCAATACATGACAACAGTTTTGTTTTGCAGGCTGCATTTATGTTTGTTCATACATTGTCATTTCAGGACATGCCATGGATCCTGGAATATGTTTCTGATATTGTGAGATTTCCAGGCCCCATTTGCATATGATGAGCCTTGGTAACTGATAATAATAAAACAACGGGCAAATCGGAGCTGTGAGCATGCAGAACATTTTATTTTTGTAACATTTTTTGTAATGTGACTTGTAAGACTGAACACCCTCGGGTATTCCTGTCAAGTTCCAAGGATGCAGGATGGCCAAGACCTTCTTCTACCAGGGAAATAGTATTAGTGAGGCACTGGGAGAGCCACCACCAGTGTGGTGCTTACAGCACTCACTCTGTCAACTATCCTGTCCCACATATCTATTTTCCTACTGAGAGGATTGTGCTGGACTTGAGCTCCAAACAATTGTGACTCTCCTCTTATAATGTTATCAACCATGATTGTTAACTCATCGTTAGAAATTTAGAAAAACATGGATTTTTCGAACATGACATGGTGGAAAAAAACACTAATGAGGGTGAATGGGACTTACTTAGCAGGGGAAGTGCAATAAGGTGCAATAAGGTGTGAATTGACAAACATGTGTGCAGGGTATTCAATTGGATGATGAAAAAAGGGGTGCCTAATCTATAAACTCGATGGATTTTAGTTTCTCTGGCTTGCTGTGCAAGTGCAAAGGATTGTGGTCTATGAAGGGGTGTGTTTTATAGTGTGCTTTGCAGGTGTGACCACTTGGCCAATGAGTGTCAGCTGTTGTTGCTTTTGAATTCATCCAATGTGCAGTTGTGTGTTACTTTGCTGACTGCGAACTGCTGTTGTCCTGACTGCCATTGAGCGACCACCACAAATGGACCATCACAGTGACTGAGTGCTAGTAATAAGCTTGGTGGTTGGCCTTGGGGCTGATGGCGCTAGAGGTCGGACCGCCTATATCCAGGCTGCCGCGCCAGTGTCGGTCTGCCTTTTTTGTTTGGCGGTCAGTGGTCCTGCTTTTATGACTCATAGTAAGGCTGTCTGGAAGACTGTGGTGGTCTTTTGAGGACTGCGAAAATGAAGGTCTGCCGGTTTAACCGCCAAACTCATTTTGGGGCCCTAAGTGTACATTTAGATCGAAAATAGATTTAAAACAAGAACTATTAAACATCTACATACCAAGGAATCAAAGAATTAACTGAGCATCAGCAGAAGGTGGAACCTTCCAAAGATGAGAGCCAACAAGTGTGGCAAGTACAGGACTTGTGAACTAACCATTGCATGAGGTCACTTTTCATACTAAGATATAACAATTAATCACATATCATTCACTAAATATAGCACAAAAAATATGGGATAATATACCCCTGCGGTCTCTATGATATCAGTAAGACAGTACAAGAAACCAATGTCCATATCTACTGATGCATTTTCCCATAAACACAGAATAGGTAAAAAACATTTTATACATCGGCCCCAGAAAACATAGAGCACACATCTAAAATGCATTGCAAAGCAGTGACAGCACTTTTGGTTAGTAACTTTCAGCAGAAAAATACATGGCGGAAGAGCTAAACTGGAATTTTTTTATAGTTATGTTTTGGAACAGCTCAAAGAAAATCATTTAGCACATAAAATTTCACAACATAATCCATGCAGTCATTGCTACTGCTTACAGAAAAACAGTCATCTGCTCCTTCAACCCCAAAAATATACACAAATATAGTAACATATTATTAAAAGCTGCTTGCACCATAGTTACAGATTCAAAAAATTAATTAGATCAAAGAGAAATTTTTGACAATTTTGTAATATGATTTGACTGATACATTCACTACTTAAAAGTATACTTTTCCATGAGGGCTTGCATCCAGATGTTTGGGTTTAGGGGAATAGAATCACAACGGTTGCGGTCAATTTGTGGATGGTCAATCAAGACTGCAGGAAAACCAAATTATTGCAAATTGTAGCACTAATGTCCAACTTAATCAATGCAATATTGAATAAGGGTAAAACAGGAAGCAAACACATGAGGCAGATCCACATTTTTACAATGACAAAGAGAGAACTGGCCAGGTGTACCTGCTTTGGCATTTCATCTTAGAATCTTAGCTGGAGTAATCTGAAACCAAATGTCAAACAATAAGACAATAGAGGTGGAGTCTCAGTTTAGTCATACAGATAAGATATTGTTCCATGCTAAAGGAATCCATGAGGAATTTCTGCTTGACATCTTTATGAAGCCATAGGTACAATTTCTTGGCTCATCCCACGTAGTGATCTTTAATATTGCTAATATGTAAGATTGATTAGAGTGGTGATTTTAGAAAAGGATTTATAAGATAGTCTTGAGCTTGTTGATATTTGAAAAACTGGGAACATGGAATCTTAAAATCTTAATCCTAAAAGTAATCTTAAATCTCTTAGAAGGATTTTAAGAAACCAGTATGAAATTGTTGAAGATTAGAGATAATCCAAGGAGACCCCTGGGAAACCTGAAAGGTATCCAGTAATGCAGGCTTATTTCCAATGGGGGAATGTCCATGTAGGATAGAATGTTCAAATTGTCAACAAATGTCCTGCTGAATAAATCAAAAATCTATCAATGACTCAAACCTGGCATGTTAGCATGGCAATTAGAGTTGTCAAAATGGAAGGAAAAAAAAATGTAGTGAAGCTTTCATATATATATATATATATATATATATATATATATATATATACACATATGCAAAAAACAAAGGAGAACTCTGGGAAGTTCCCAATTTAGGTGGAGAGCTGCTCTAGTAAGGAGCACTCTGCAACACCAGCGACACTCTAGATTTGCTCACCTCAAATGTCTGCTTATCTAGCAAAGTTTTTAAGCATTGGATCAGCACAGTGCTATCCTCGCTGAGCTAGATAGTGACAAAGGCGGTCATTCTGACCGCGGCGGGCGGCGGTCTCCACCCGCCATGCTGTCACCGCCAAATGCCCGCTCCGCCAGAAACAGGCTGGCGGGAAGGGGGTCGGAATCCCCATGGCTTCCCTGGGCCAGGGGAAAACCGGCGGGAAACCGCTGGTTCCCTTTTTCTGACCGTGGCTTTACCGCCGCAGTCAGAATGGCCCTGGAAGCACCGCCAGCATGCTGGCAGTGCTTCCGTTGCCCTCCTCCCTGGCGGTCATAGACCGCCAGGGTTGGAATGAGGGCCAAAGTCTTTTGCCATTTGTACAGCAAAATCTTTAAGCATAGGATTGACATAGTGCCATCCTCGCTGAGCTGTAAAATGACAAAAGCCATTTACCACTCCAGGCACAGTATTACAGCTTTGGACTGGTCTAATACCGTCCAAGCCAACCTGGAATGAGTAAAGCAACCCCTGACACGTGTTTCGCTCTCATTAGAGCTCTTCAGAGGGGTATAGTTTTGTCCAGACACAAGGGAGCACCCAGTATAAGTCAAACCAAGGGCCTTTCAGGGTTAGAGTGACGCATACATTATGCAAAAAACAAAGGAGAACTCTGGGAAGTTTCCAATTTAGGTAGAGAGCTGCTCTAGTAAGGAGCACTCTGCAACACCAGCGACACTCTAGATTTGCTCACCTCAAATGTCTGCTGATCTAGCAAAGTTTTTAAAAATGTAGTGAAGCTTTCATATATATATATATATATATATATATATATATATATATATATATATATGAATCTTTTGTTGTTGAAGAGCTAGCCGGAACTAATTATATCAGTCTTTTAGATGGCACGGTATTATACAGGTTTTTTATATGAGCAGTAGCAATGGCTCTATGTACAAAGCATGCAAGAATGGGGAGATATGGCAACCCTGTTTGGTACCTCTATTTATATCAAGTGGAGTAGACGAGTTCCGTTGATGATTAGATAGCTTGGGGGAGACAATGTAAGGTCTGGATTCAGTCCACAAATTGCTTGGGAATGTCAAATTGTGACATCAAAGATATGGCCATTCCATGTGGTTAAAAACCTTTTGGCTAGTGGTATTGCTTCTTGTTCAGCTCAGTCCATCAGAACAGCATCAGAAAGGGAATGCTCAGTAGTGTCACAATCTGTAAAAAGCTGTGAAAGTTCAGGAAAAAGATAACTTTGGCAAGTTGTTTAGAAATCAGATGAGCATACATGTGTAGTCAGCATACAACAGAGATGTGGTTTATAGCACTCTAAAGTAAATGGTAGTGAACCTTTTTTATTAATGGAAATACCATGACATGTTACATCCTGAGATGAAATTGAGAAACCATTCATAATTTCCTTTATAACCAGATCGAGAACGTTTGAGAAACTATAGCCACTTTTGGTTATGATATGATATTTTGAGCAAGCTAGTGTGAAAATCTCTTCCCTTTTAAAAGAAAAAAAACATATAATTTTTATTGATTTCAAAAACAAAACATGAAACATGAAATGGTTCATCCTAAGCTGCAAATGCCCAATCATTAATTATTGATAGTTGCGTGGCCCAATAAGTTTTACATAACTCTGGTAGACCAATAACTCCATCATATATTACACATGTCAACTTCTGGAGAGCTATTCATGGATGGATGTTGTTCCCGAGAAGGAGTCGGAGTGATGCCTTTGTCCTGAGGAAGAATTCCCCTGGAACCAGAAAGGGGGTATTCGGGAGGGCATAGTTCATTCTTGATAGTGTTAGCCTTTTGAGCGGGTAAGGATCACCAATGTTGTATATTGGCAATGAATCAATTTAATATAGAGATTCTGTTTTTACGGTGAAAAAGCTGAGGGTCTTTCGTAATGTATATACCCAGGTACTTAAACCCCTCCATTACGGTCGGCATAGGTATATTGTCCCACAGTTGGGGCCCAGGGACCATTATCAGGATGCATGACAGACTTGTCCCAATTAATAGTATATCTGCGCTATTCTCCAAAGATTTTGAGAATCTGCATTAATCTGAATGTAGTCATAGGGTGTCCTTGACATAGAAAATAATTTTATCTGCATATTAAGAAACACGTGCCTCCCCTGTCCCTCAGCTAATTCCACATACTAAGGGATCACCCCTGACCCTCCCTGCTAAGGGATAACCCCTGAGCCCCACAGCAAGAGGCTCAAGAGCTACGTCCTAGACACCACCCCACTCACCTCTACCTGGGCCACTGGGCCTTGGTAAAGAAGAAACCTCCATCCTATGAAGTTGGGTCCGAATCCCAGCCTATCCAGTACCTCAAACATGTAATCACATTCAAGCATACCAAAGGCCATGGGGGTGTCTATTGCCAGTATCATACTTGACACACAGTTGTCAGCTGCCCCTGCCATCCTCCTAAAAAGGCACCTGAGGTTTAGCCTGAGCCCTCTATTTTAGAATGACTGGTCTGTGTGAATCAGGGCGAATCACCTGTTTGAGTCTGTTTGCAATAACTAGGATTTTAATCTCTGCTTTGAAGGGTGATATTGGTGTGTAGGAGCTGCATTGGTCAGAGGGTTTCCCATCCTTGTACTCTAGGAGTTGACCATTTGATCCATCCTATAGCCACATATTTAGTTGATAGGGCACTATGTTCCTCACCAGTCCCTCGTTAAGCTCAATCGGGAGTTCTTTAGGGCCCATTGCCTTCCCTGTGTTGAGTGATTGGTGGGCTTGGTCAGTCTCCTTGGCATTGGAACTTACTATTTAGCATTCACCTGTGCTCTTATCCCAGCCTCGGAACTTTAATATTGGGAAGGAAAGCTTGGGTTTTGAGCCTATGTTGCCCCTTCACAGAGTAAAGATCTGCATAATAATGGCAAATTCCTCTGCTATATCATCTGAGATAGTTTTCATCTCTCCTCTGTCATTTGTTGTTTACAAAACCTAGTTTTTTGACTGGTCACACTTTTCGTGCCACACCAGTAATTTCCCAGTTTATTTGCTACATCATACAGTTTCTTCTGGGACATTATGTAGGATCTCCTTGTGCCCTCCTGTTGGACCTTGAGGCTGAAGTCTGGGTAGAGACCAATGGTAGTGTTCTCAAATTTCAGAGCCGGTGTTTGCTGGATCACTTGGAGGATAACATCAGAGTCCCTATAAGATACAAGTGATTATTCTTCTTAGCAGTGGACCCGGTTTTGGGGGTGGCACAGGAGTCCTATGGGCTCTCCCCACAGAAAATCATTTTGAGATGCCCCGGGGTTGAAGAGTGTTTAGCATGAATTGTTCATCAAAAGACCTCCAAGCCAAGTCTGTAAGCCCTCCAAGGCACCCCCATCAAACATATTTTGTTCCATCTTGACCTTTCCTCCATGTCCTCCAGCTTTGTTTGTATCAGGGCATTGTCCTGTTGCAGGTAGTCCGCCTGCTGCTCGAGAGTATCTGTGGAGCCCCTGATCTCAGTCAGTTTACTTTCAATGTCTTTCACTCTTTCATTTACTTTGTTGACATCAGCCCTCAGCAGGGACATCTTCACCTCAATGGAATCTGTTTTTGGCTCTAGAGGTCCTTCTATTATTTGGATTGCTGGCATTATTTCTTTGAGGGTTGGCTCTGACATTGTAGTTTTAGAATCTGGCTCAGGGTCTGGGGAGGCAGTCTCTGTTTCTGCGCAATGACTCCGTAGGGACTGCATATTTTGCTGGGCCAGCCGGCCCCCTTTGCCACTCATCATGTTGAAGTTAAGGCCTGGGATGGTTCCTCACCTCCGTAGGGATGGTAAGCAATATTCATCGGGCAGTAAGCACTGCTTCTTGCGAGGGGGAAGGAAATTTAGGACCTCCCCCTGACCCTGTGTCCTATCAGTGTTTGCACATACAGTATGTTGCCACACTGGAATGGGCACTTGGCTCAGTCACTTTATTTGGGGACTAACTAGCAATGCAATCCTCTGTTTCTCTCCACCTCGGTTGAGGTTCTTGTGCTATGATGTGTCACCCCTGCTGTTTGAGGTCCCCCAGAGAATAGGGGGGTTGCTTTTGAGGGTTCTCAAATCTTAAGGATTGCCATGGGCTGCACATTGACCCATCCCACACTCAGGCTCATCGCGTCCCCCAGCGATCAAGGCTGGTACCAAAAGGCCTCCACTGAGTCTCATCACCCACTCACTCCTGGGGCCCTGCATACTGTCCTCTCAGTATTTAGTCAGCAAAAGTGCTTCATAAACTCCTTCTCTCCTGGGGCAACACTAGTGTGGAATCAGAATGCACCACCTGAGCTGGCAGACTAGGCAGCTCACTATGCCCAGCCTAACATTCACTGCACCCCTGACTTGGGGTGTCAGAGATTACCAGGTACTGCCTAGATCTGTTTTAAGCTCCCCCCCAGAAAGGGACTCAGTATGCCCTTACTGTCTCCATGGCCTTCCACACCAATAAGCATCACGGACAGTCCCAACTTGCTTAGTTGTCAGCCACCAGTCTCCTCTGACTGATGGAGCCCCCTTGGACTTCCCTGATCAGGGCTGCATTCAGCGCCCCTGATGACAGAGCACAGATGTTGATTCCATAGATCCACAATTAACCTGTACCACCTCCTTTCACTGCCTCACCTGACGAACGGATTGGAAGCCCAGCCTCCTCTGACCGACTGGGCATCCTCAGATTTCCCTGTTCGACCAGCTGCCAAGTTAGAAAGGGGAGTCTGCAGTGACCTTCCAGCAGTTTCTGCCTGGGGATAGTAGAGAGCTTCTCTTGGCTATTTTTCACTTCCATTGCGCTGAATGTGTCACCCTGAATAGTTTCAGTGGTGGAAGTGGAAGTTAGGCCCTCAGTAGTGCCACAAAACCCGAGCACACACTGCAAAAGGTAATTGCTATCTATATTCATGTGCGTGAACTAGCCCTTCAGCTTGGAAGAGAAAGGAGGATGATTATTCTAGAACAGAAAAGTTGATGTTTTGACTTGTGTCTCATGTGGTAAGTGTAGGAGGCTGGACTGGCTTGTAGTGAGTACCAAGGGGTACTTGCACCTTGCACCAGGCCCAGTTATCCCTTATTAGTGTATAGGGTGTCTAGCAGCTTAGGCTGATAGATAATGGTAGCTTAGCAGAGCAGCTTAGGCTGAACTAGGAGACGTGTGAAGCCACTACAGTACCACCTAGTGTCATATGCACAATATCATAAGAAAACACAATACACAGTTATACTAAAAATAAAGGTACTTTATTTTTATGACAATATGCCAAAGTATCTTAGAGTGTACCCTCAGTGAGAGGATAGGAAATATACACAAGATATATATACACAATAGCAAAAATATGCAGTATAGTCTTAGAAAACAGTGCAAACAATGTATAGTTACAATAGGATGCAATGGGGAAACATACGGATAGGGGCAACACAAACCATATACTCCAAAAGTGGAATGCGAATCACGAATGGACCCCAAACCTATGTGACCTTGTAGAGGGTCGCTGGGACTATTAGAAAATAGTGAGAGTTAGAAAAATAACCCTCCCCAAGACCCTGAAAAGTGAGTGCAAAGTGCACTAAAGTTCCCCTAAGGACAAAGAAGTCGTGTTAGAGGAATAATGCAGGAAAGACACAAACCAGCAATGCAACAACTGTGGATTTCCAATCTAGGGTACCTGTGGAACAAGGAGACCAAGTCCAAAAGTCACAAGCAAGTCGGAGATGGGCAGATGCCCAGGAAATGCCAGCTGCGGGTGCAAAGAAGCTTCTACTGGACAGAAGAAGCTGAGGTTTCTGCAGGAACGAAAAGGACTAGAGACTTCCCCTTTGGTGGACGGATCCCTCTTGCCTTGGAGAGTTGTGCAAAAGTGTTTTCCCGCCGAAAGAACGCCAACAAGCCTTGCTAGCTGCAAATCGTGCGGTTAGCGTTTTTGGACGCTGCTGAGGCCCAGGAGGGACCAGGAGATCGCAAATTGGACCAGCAGAGAGAGGAGACATCGAGCAAGACAAAGAGCCCTCTCTGAAGCAGGTAGCACCCAAAGAAGTGCCAGAAACAGGCACTACAAGGATGCATGAAACGGTGCTCGCCGAAGTTGCACAAAGGAGTCCCACGTCGCCGGAGACCAACTTAGAAAGTCATGCAATGCAGGTTAGAGTGCCGTGGACCCAGGCTTGGCTGTGCACAAAGGATTTCTGCCGGATGTGCACAGGGGCCGGAGTAGCTGCAAAGTCGCGGTTCCCAGCAATGCAGCCCAGCGAGGTGAGGCAAGGACTTACCTCCACCAAACTTGGACTGAAGAGTCACTGGACTGTGGGGGTCACTTGGACAGAGTCGCTGGATTCGAGGGACCTCGCTCGTTGTGCTGAGAGGAGACCCAAGGGACCGGTAATGCAGCTTTTTGGTGCATGCGGTTGCAGGGGGAAGATTCCGTCGACCCACGGGAGATTTCTTCGGAGCTTCTGGTGCAGAGAGGAGACAGGCTACCCCCACAGCATGCACAAGCAGGAAAACAGTCGAGAAGGCGGCAGGATCAGCGTTACAGAGTTGCAGTAGTCGTCTTTGCTACTATGTTGCAGGTTTGCAGGCTTCCAGCGCGGTCAGCAGTCGATTCCTTATCAGAAGGTGAAGAGAGAGATGCAGAGGAACTCGGATGAGCTCTTGCATTCGTTATCTAAAGTTTCCCCAGAGACAGAGACCCTAAATAGCCAGAAAAGAGGGTTTGGCTACCTAGGAGAGAGGATAGGCTACTAACACCTGAAGGAGCCTATCAGAAGGAGTCTCTGACGTCACCTGGTGGCACTGGCCACTCAGAGCAGTCCAGTGTGCCAGCAGCACCTCTGTTTCCAAGATGGCAGAGGTATGGAGCACACTGGAGGAGCTCTGGACACCTCCCAGGGGAGGTGCAGGTCAGGGGAGTGGTCACTCCCCTTTCCTTTGTCCAGTTTTGCGCCAGAGCAGGGGCTAAGGGGTCCCTGAACCGGTGTAGACTGGCTTATGCAGAATTGGGCACATCTGTGCCCAAGAAAGCATTTCCAGAGGCTGGGGGAGGCTACTCCTCCCCTGCCTTCACACCATTTTCCAAAGGGAGAGGGTGTCACACCCTCTCTCAGAGGAAGTTCTTTGTTCTGCCATCCTGGGCCAGGCCTGGCTGGACCCCAGGTGGGCAGATGCCTGTCTGAGGGGTTGGCAGCAGCTGCAGTGAAACCTCAGGAAGGGCAGTTTGGCAGTACCAGGGTCTGTGCTACAGACCACTGGGATCATGGGATTGTGCCAACTATGCCAGGATGGCATAGAGGGGGCAATTCCATGATCATAGACATGTTACATGGCCATATTCGGAGTTACCATTGTGAAGCTACATATAGGTAGTGACCTATATGTAGTGCACGCGTGTAATGGTGTCCCCGCACTCACAAAGTTCAGGGAATTGGCTCTGAACAATGTGGGGGCACCTTGGCTAGTGCCAGGGTGCCCTCACACTAAGTAAATTTGCACCTAACCTTTACCAGGTAAAGGTTAGACATATAGGTGACTTATAAGTTACTTAAGTGCAGTGTAAAATGGCTGTGAAATAACGTGGACGTTATTTCACTCAGGCTGCAGTGGCAGGCCTGTGTAAGAATTGTCAGAGCTCCCTATGGGTGGCAAAAGAAATGCTGCAGCCCATAGGGATCTCCTGGAACCCCAATACCCTGGGTACCTCAGTACCATATACTAGGGAATTATAAGGGTGTTCCAGTAAGCCAATGTAAATTGGTAAAATTGGTCACTAGCCTGTTAGTGACAATTTGAAAGAAATGAGAGAGCATAACCACTGAGGTTCTGGTTAGCAGAGCCTCAGTGAGACAGTTAGGCACCACACAGGGAACACATACATATGGGCCACAAACTTATGAGCACTGGGGTCCTGACTAGCAGGGTCCCAGTGACACATAACAAACATACTGAAAACATAGGGTTTTCACTATGAGCACTGGGCCCTGGCTAGCAGGATCCCAGTGAGACAGTGAAAACACCCTGACATACACTCACAAACAGGCCAAAAGTGGGGGTAACAAGGCTAGAAAGAGGCTACTTTCTCACAGTAAGATATTTGATACTCCTGTTGATTTCCTTAATGAGTGTTCATTGTGAATAGTTCTAAGGCTGAATTACAGTTTGGTAGTTGGATTATTCCATTACAAGTGTGACAGATACGCCACATACTTTATTACTAGTGCCATGATGCACTTCTAGTTATGCAGATGGGATAATTGTCACATTTGTGATGAAGTACTCATCTACTAAACTCTAAATTAGGCCCTTAGTATGCATAGTACATCACTCTGGGGTTGAATAATGTAGAGGGAGATACTTTGAAAGAAACAGGACCAGAATATGCCACCAGTTTTGGGAAAAAGGAATAAAAAGAACATTACTCAATCTGTGGATTCCCCCATTGTTCTGAACCATTTTATAGAGTACTCCTATAGGCACTTCACATAAATTAATCAGAAGACTCTGCCAGAGTACATCACTATGAAACTGTCACTTTTAGACATTTGGTTTGTATATTTAAGTCCAAAACAACTAACAAGAAAGTGATTATCATTTTCCTCACAGTGGTGGCACATTGATTCACATCAATCAAATTTCATCTTGTTACCTGCTTTATTTAGAATAGAAGATTAATGTTTTGAAGGAGCCAATGTTGGGCAGTACAAACACATAGTTGAAATCAGTATTGCCTGCATTGTTAGATTTACAAATTCTTATGTGCTGTCTTCTCATTAGCCACCATAATATATTTGGTGTTATATATTTAAGACCTTTTCAATGAAATTCAAGAGGTTTTCACATTTTAAGTTGGGGCTCATTTGTTATAGGCGGGCTCCTTCTATCTATCTTTAAGCAACATCATAAATGTGTGCACATAATTGATAACTGAGTAGTGTTTGTGTAATATTTTAAAGCAGTACAAGCTCTTGCAAATGATATTTTTTGAGGTAGCCAGGCAATCGAATATGGACACTTCATAATTTTTGATGCAGCTTACCCCATTTAAATGAGCAAGTCCACTTCAGGCTGGTACATGGTCTCTCTAGCAGAAATGGGCTGCACTGGGCAGTTTCCTGCTCTTGCTGTAAATATAGTGTTAGAAATTATTTTTTGGTGGAGGGGGTGAGAACCCTCCTCAAGCAAAAGCTGCAATCTCTGTAGGGTGAACCACAAAAAGTTATAAAATGTACCTGTGCTTAACCCTCTGGTAGGTTGGAACAAAGACATTCAGGGCTAAAGTAAAGTCAAAGTGTAAAATATTTATGCAGTATCTAAACAGTAATAAAGTGAAAACACAAGAAAAAAATCCCACATCAATTAGGAAAACTGAGTAAAAGTTAATAAATAATTTTTTACCAAAAGGATAGAAATCAAATCTGTAGAATGAGTTATAATTTTTTTAAGTTTTCAGTAATAACTAGAGCTTAAGAAATCAAAGTGCCACCTTTGGACATGTGTTGACATGAGACCAGAACACAGTCAAAAGATATGGCCGATCATGATGAAGCACATTTTGGATACAAATGGTGAATTGGACACAGTCTCCACTTACCTTCATAATTTTTGAAGCAAAATGTCTGACATGGTAAAGTTCAGCTGGGCAAGGTGCCCAGCAGTGTGCGAGAAGGGGGCGTCGTCATCAGGGAGCCATTGGACAAAGTTTCAGTGAAGATTTCTAAATTTCGAATTACTATATTTTTTTGGAAGTAAAAATCTCTAGTGTGACGAAGCTGCAGGGTATAGCCAACAAGGGCTCTACAAGGTGGGATTTACCCTCTGGACAGTATTTGCTGCTGTGGAGATGAATGTAGGCGGTGTTACTGTTAAGTAAGCCTGACCGCTGATGCACATGGGGAGTTCTCATTGTCACTTTTCAGCAGACTTTTATAAGGCCTAGAGTTTTGGATTTAGGGTGTTTGGGCACCTTTTATACCACTTCTAAGGGTCCAGGGTTGTTTGGCCACCACATGAAAGGTAGACCATACTTCAGGCAGGGTCCAAGTAGACGGTTCAAGTTGCTGGAGATTTTTGTCTCCCTGTATTTCAGTAAAGGAGGGCATCCAACTAAGCCTTGAAGTCACGCTGGTAGTCCTGGGTTCGAACAGCAAGTCAGTCCACCAGCAGCAGGCAGTCCACTGAGGGTTCAAGGCAGGCTTCCAGCAGTAGGGTAGTCCTCTGAAGTATGAGCAGGCCTCAAGCAGCAGGCCAGGCCTTCTTGGTGTCCTATGCAGATTCCAAAGTGACCTGAATAGTCTGTTATAGGGTCCTATTTTTATACTTGGGGCCAGCTTTGAAGTAGAAAAAACGTCTGGAGTTTTCTACCACAGATGTTTCTAGATTTTCCTTTTCTGGTCTCAGGACACTTGTGGTGACAAGAGGCTAGGGTGATGTCCTTTATCAGTATGCTGAGGCAGGGCCTTTGAAATGTAAGTAGGGCAGTGAACAGCTCTTCCCTCAATCCTGGAAGGATGGCCAATCCTGCCAACTAGTACCATTTTGTGTCACAGTCTGGGAGAAATACGCAATGCCAACTGCCACTAATCAGAGTCATGGGACCCAGGACACAGGCTGCAGTCACAACATAGTTTGGACAAGAAAATACCAACTGTTTTAAAGAGGCAGTTTCAGAATTGTGACTTAAAAGCTGACTTTATCATGAAAGAGGATTATAAATTAAAATTCTTTAGACACCGAACATGAAATTTCTACCTGTTCCCTAACAAAAGCTGTCACTTATTAAATGTAATAAGATAACCCAATATTATGCTATTGGGAGGTTGGTCTCACACTAGTGAAAGACAAATTTAAGGTTTATTTTTTCACTACCAGGACATCTAAAAGTTCAAAGCACATGTCCTACATTTTAAATGCAATGCACCCTGTTCTATGGGAGATTTAGGGTCTACCTTAGGCATAATAAAATGGGAGTTTTAGTCTTGGCAAGGGGATTAGTTTGCCAGGTCAAATTGGAGTTTACAACTCAATACCGACTGCAATGGCTGGCCTGATGCATGTTTTAAAAGCCTGTTTAAATGGGTAGCACAATAAGTGATTCTGGCCCACTAGTAGCACTTAATTTACAGGTCCTAGGTACATGCAGACTTCTTTACTAGGGGCCTGTAAGTACATTAAGGTGGTCATTACAACCCTGGCGGTCTGTGTTAAAGCGGCGGTAAAACCGCCAAAAGGCAGTGAAAAAAAAATGGAATTTACGACCGCGGCGGTAACCGCCAACAGACAGGTGGAAGACAATGTACGCCCACAGAATTACAATAGGCCAATCCGCCACCTTTTCCGGGGCGGATTCACTGTGAACAAAAACACAGCGGAAACAGGACTTGGGAGGGGAAATGCTCACCTCTACACATCCCACGAGGAACCAGGATGCCATGGAAATGGAACTTCAGATTCTTCCAGCCTTTATCTTCCTGCTCCTCTACCAGGAGCATGAAAGCCGGCGGCGAAGACCACAGTGAGTACTGCACCTACGACACAGGGAAGGGGGGAGGGAAAAAACAGTGACACACACACGCAACACGCAACACTCCCACCCTCACCCACGACAACACACACACTAATACATCATGATACATTACAGTTACACCCCTCAACCGCCCGGAAGAATGCAAGGAGAAAAGGAAATGAATGATTGTAATATATCCAAAGACAGTAATAAAAAATATATACATATATAAAGATATTCACACTATAACCAAATAAATACACCAAGAATGCAAGTCCAAGGTATGCCACTATCATAGTCCGTGGACCACTGGGCCCAAAAGGCATGGGCGAGGACCACACTCAAAACCCAAACAAGACGGAGAGAACACTGCTGGGGCATCAGATAGAAATAAAACAGGCACCTGAGGGGGAAGGGAAAGGGGGGCACCTCAGCCGGATGAGTGCACGATGCCAGATCCACGAGGGGGCTCCATGCCCACTGTTCAATCCAGGGGAGTGCAAAGCCACAGTCTCTCAAGTCTCTCCAGTGGGTAGTTTGCCTACTGTTCAATCCAGGGGAGTGCAAAGCCACAGTCTCTCAAGTCTCTCCAGTGGGTGGTTTGCCCACTGTTCAATCCTGGGGAGTGCAAAGCCACAGTATCCCAAGTCTCTCCAGTGGGTGGTTTGCCCACTGTTCAATCCTGGGGAGTGCAAAGCTTCAGTCTCTCAAGTCTCTCCAGTGGGTGGTTTGCCCACTGTTCAATCCTGGGGAGTGCAAAGCCACAGTCTCTCAAGTCTCTACAGTGGGTGGTTTGCCCACTGTTCAATCCTGGGGAGTGCAAAGCCACAGTCTCACAAGTCTTTTCAGTGGGTGGGTTGCCCAATGCTGCATCCTGGGGAGTGCAAAGCCACAGTCAAGTGGATAACATTCTCCACTGGTTTCTGGAGGGGGCTTTGTGCCCAGAGTGCTTCATCCTGCCAATGACTGAGGTAGTGGATGCAATACTCCACTGGTTCTGGAGGGGGCTTTGTGCCCAGAGTGGTTCATCCTGCCAAGGAATGAGGTAGTGGATGTCTTTCTCCACTGGTTCTGGAGGGGCCTTTGTGTCCAGAGTGCTTCTTCCTGCCAAGGACTGAGGTAGTGGATGTGATACTCCACTGGTTCTGGAGGGGGCTTTGTGCCCAGAGTGCTTCATCCTGCCAAGGACTGAGGTAGTGGATGTCTTTCTCCACTGGTTCTGGAGGGGGCTTTGTGCCCAGAGTGCTTCATCCAGCTCGTGGCGGCCTCAGTAGCATCGGAATCTTTGGCGCTCACTGGCCTGCGGTGCTGGTGGCGGCGGTGTCCTGGGCAGCGGTGCTGGTGGCGCTGGTGTCCTGGGCAGCGCTGCTGGTGGCGACGGTGTCCTGGGCAGCGCTGCTGGTGTCGGTCTTGTCCGCCGTGCAGATTTTCTCAGACTTGCCGATTTTACTGTGCCCCTTCCCCACCTTGGATGGTGGCGCAGCTGTCTCCACACTCCCAACTGTACCCCTGGGGGCGGCTTTGGTGGCTGATTTCTTTCCTCTCTCCCGCCAGGCACTGGACAACTTTTTATGCTTTACAGGTGGGGGACTGTCCGTGCTCTGGCTCCTTGCCACACTGGCTCACTACAGAAGCCTGTTACTACTGGCACCACTGGTCCCGCAGATGTTGTGGCTGAGGTGCTGGGTTGGGACCTGGAGAGGTGGGCCCTAGGAGACTGCAGGGGTGGGGGAGGTTAGGGGAAGAGGTCAAGGTTGTACAGGAAAAGTTTTTGGGGAACACTGGGACGGGTAGATGGAGGGGGTTTGGGAGTGGAGGAAGAGGTAGTGGTTGTAGGATGTGTACGTCTGCTGACTTTGGGTGAAGGTGCATGGGCTGGAGGCTGTCGTGAGGTGGATGGCTGTTGGGTGGGTGTGTGGCTGCGTTTGTGTAGTTTGGGAGGAGGGCTCACAGACACACTGGTAGAGGACACAGGGGATGTGTGAATGGTAGTGGGGTGGTGAGTGCACATGAGCGGGGTGTGGTGGTGGGTGTGCTGGTGATGGACGTAGTGGCTGAGGATGTAGTGCATGCAGGGGTGAGTGGAGACGAAACAGGGAGGGAGGAGGGAGATGTGGAGGAGGGGGACACAGTGGAGGCAGTGGATGTTGGTGTGTCTGCATGTGTATGATGCTTGCGTGAGTGCCTGTGGGATGTGTGGTGCTTATGTTTGCCATAGCTTCCCTTGTGTGTTGAGGTGTGTGCGTGCTGGTCTGATGGTGTGCTTGGGATAGGCTGAGGTACAGGGGTTTGGGTCTGGGTGGAGGAAGTTGGAGGGGGGAGGCTAGAGACAGGGACAAAGGCTGCCATCAGTGCTGAGGCCAGAGTCTGAAAAGCTCGCTGATGGGCTGCCTGACCAGAATGAATGCCCTCCAGGTATGCATTGGTTTGTTGCAACTGCCTCTCTACACCCTGGATGGCATTCAAAATGGTAGACTGACCAACAGTGAGGGACCTGAGGAGGTCAATGGCCTCCTCACTGAGGGCAGCAGGGGTGACAGGGGCAGGGGCTGAGGTGCCTGGGGCGAAAGAGATGCCCACCCTCCTGGGTGAGCAGGCACGGGACACACGCTGGGGGGCTGCTGGGAGGGCGGTGCTGGTAGGGGGGGTGGCGGCTGTACCTGTAGATGCGGGGGGCACAGATGGGCCCGCCACCGCAAGGGAGCTCCCATCAGAGTAGGAGTCCGTATCACTGGTCTCAGCTCCTGTCCCCACCGTGGAGCTCCCCTCGCCCTCCGTCCCACTGGTGAATTCAGACTCCGTTGTGTCACCCTCCAAGGCCATGTGGGGTGCAACTCCCTCCTGCTCCGGTGCCACTGCTCCTCCGCCTGGTGATGCTAATGCTCACAAAAACAGGGAGACCACAAAAAGGGGGGAGAAGACAGAAGAAAGACATGTTGAGTGCATGCAATACCGCTACCGTTGTCGGACACTACAGACACAGAAGCCCCCTGCACTAAGCCGTGTACTTGGAGTTCCCTAATCAATCCCAGGGACATGGGTTACAAGGCTATGCCTGATTGCTGCACACATGGATGTCACAGGAGCCTAACTAGGTGTAGTTGGCACTGTACACAAGTGGGGTGGGGTGCCACAGGGCCTGCCTTATGAAGGGACCTTGCCTACTAAACTCGCCCTGGCCTAGGGGAACCCACAGCCCACCTCCACCACCAAGACACCTACAATGGGTGCTGAATCAGCAGAATGAGAGTGTACTCATCCACTTGTGGCTGCTGTGATGCCCTAAAGCGCTCATCCAACTCTGGGTATGCCACTGCCAGGATCCTGAACATCAGGGGCGTCATGGTGCGACGAGCACCCCTCCCACGTTGGAAGGCCATCCCCAGCTGGGCCTCCGCCATCTTCTTGCTCCAGCGGCGAATGTACTCCCATCTTTTCCAGCAGTGGGTGCTCCGTCTGTGGTAGACCCCAGGGTCCGGACTTCCTTGGCGATGGCACACCAAATGTCCTTCTTCTGGTGGGCGCTGACGTACAGGAATAGTACAGGGGAAAAGTAGAAGATATTACCGTTCGCACTGTCACAGTCATTGGCCCGCATCCCTACCCTTGCCATAACGCACATGCACTCACCGTCATTTCATGCACGCCTCATTCTCACCCCCCCCTATCTTTCATCCACACCACTCCACATAGGCATTGCCCATACAGCATGCTCACAGTGTACTTACCTGTTTGTCTGGAGGACCGTAGAGTAGCGTGTACTGGGGGAGGACCCCATCCACTAGTGTGTCTAACTCCTCTGTGCTGAAGGCAGGGGCCCTTTCCCCAGACACACGAGCCATTGTCTCTTCCAGACTGAGGTCACAGCAGCACTTGCAGTGTAGGTCCTCTCCTGTCGAAGATCAGGTATCAAGTGATTGAACAGAGATAAAATGGCGGTCACGTCCGCGGCGGTCCGTACTGTCACCGCCGGCGTACATCGTCATTGTCTCCTGGGACCCATAGGGTCCAATGTTAACCAATGCAGGATTGCACCGCGGTTTTCGACCACCTACCGCGATGGTGTACAACGCCAGCGCAGTTACCTCATATCCCCTTGTCCCACTTTACAGGTCAGGCAGCCGCCATTTCAGGGGGCCACATGGCATTATTTTGGACTGCGTCACACATATCTAGGCTTTGCTTAAACACTAATACAGGCATATGTCGATTTGCTAATATTTTCCAATTAAGCTGTGTTTACGTACCTCAGAGTTGGTTGACTCTCTGCTCGCTGTTCTCCTCCATAGGCACCATCCGCTGGGGCATGTGAGGAGATGGCGGCATCCTCCGGCGTACAGACTGCTGGTGGACCTGTCGACAATGGAGGAGAGACATGTGATCATCACCTATAGACTTGATAGTACCACAATCCTGGATCTGTGTGCCCAGTTGGAGCCAGACCTGATGACAGCTATCCACCATCCCACACGAATCCCCCCTCAAGTGCAGGTGCTGTCTGTACTCCATTTCCTAGCAAGTGGGTCTTTTCAAACTACAGTGGCCATAGCATCAGGGATGTCCCAGCCTATGTTTTCCAACGTGTTGATCAGAGTGTTGTCTGCCCTGCTGAAACACATGCGGAGCTACATCGTTTTGCCTCAGGTGGAGGATTTGCCTACAGTGAAAGGTGATTTCTATGCCCTGGGACATTTCCCCAACATCATAGGTGCCATTGATGGGTCACATGTGGCCTTGGTCCCCCCACGCAGGAGTGAACAGGTGTACAGAAACCGGAAGTGTTTGGCAAACATGTATATCTCCCATGTGAATGCCAAATTTCCTGGCTCAGTGCATGACGCTTATATTCTACGGAATAGCAGCATCCCTTATGTGATGGGTCAACTTCAGAGGCACCGTGTGTGGCTATTAGGTGAGGACATGGGCCCAATACAGTGTGACTAGGTGTCTGGGGATGTCCCTATGAGTTAGTGTGTGTCTAACAGTTGTCCCTCGACATTTGCAGGTGACTCTGGTTACCCCAACCTGTCATGGCTACTGACCCCAGTGAGGAATCCCAGGACAAGGGCAGAGGAACGCTACAATGAGGCCCATGGGCGAACTAGGAGGATTATAGAGCGGACCTTCGGCCTCCTATAGGTCAGGTTCCGGTGCCTCCATATGACAGGTGGTTCCCTATTCTACTCACCAAAGAAGTTGTGCCAGATCATCGTGGCCTGCTGTATGCTTCACAACTTGGCTTTGCGACGACAGGTGACTTTTCTGCAGGAGGATGGTCCAGATGGAGGTGTTTTGGCAGCTGTGGAGCCTGTGGACAGTGACGACGAGGAAGCAGAAGAAGAGGACATAGACTACAGGAACACGCTGATCCTGCAATACTTCCAGTGAGACACAGGTAAGAAGACAACACTGACTGCTACATCTGATTTAATTTAATTTAATTTAATTTAATTTAATGATTTAGACCTCTCATCTGTCTGTCATTTTCACCCAGTGTATGGTCACTGAGTTGTCACTTTCCCTTACAATTTCACAGATGTGGGTCCCACTGTGTGACATCTGCTTTGTTTCCGCATGGACTAGAGCTGTGTGACATAGGTATGTTGACATTACATTTGATAAAGCATGTTAACACTGTTATTGCTAATACACATTTTCGAAAGCACAGACAGACTCCTGATTGTTTTGTGATTTAAGGGTGTTTATTTAAGTGCTCAATAGTGGAGGGGGTTGTAAAATGGTCAGGTGTGATGGTGGAGGAATGTCCATGGCAGAGTCCAGTCTATTAGTCTCACAGGTGCATTGTCTAAAGGGGCATAGGAAGTGGAGCTGGGGCAGTTTAAGGATGAACAGGGTGACAAAGTGGGACAGAAGGATGACAATCAGGGTGGTCTCATTTCTTGGCGGGGGTCTTGGCATTGTTCTCTGTCTTTGTCCTGGATCTCAGGGACCGCTTGCGGGGTGGTTCTCCATCTGCAGGGGGTGGGGTGCTGGTGTGGTGGTCCTGTGGCGGTGCCTCCTGTCTACTAGAGCCGATGGAGGTGGTGGGCAGTTCATTGTCCAGGCTAGTGTCAGGGGCCCCTTGTTGTGCCACAGTGTCCCTCCTGGTGTTCACGAGTTCCTTCAGCACCCCTACGTTGGTGCCCAGGGTGGAATTGATGGATTTGATTCCTCCCTGAAGCCCAAATACTGTTCCTCCTGCAGCCGCTGGGTCTCCTGAAACTTGGCCAGTACCGCTGCCATTGTCTCCTGGGAATGGTGGTAGGCTCCCATGATGTTGGAGAGGGTCTTGTGGAGAGTGGGTTCCCTGGGCCTGTCCTCCCCCTGTTGCACAGCAGCCCTCCCAGTTCCCCGGTGTTCCTGTGCCTCCGTCCCCTGAACCATGTGCCCACTACCACTGCTCCCAGTTCCTGGTGTTGTTGGGGTGGTGGGTTAGCCTGGGTTCCCTGTAGTGGTGGACACACTGCTGATTGACGTGTCCTGGGGGCAGAGGTATGGGCCCACTGGGTGGGTGCTGTGCTGGTGTTTCCAGAGGGGGGAAGCTCTGTAGTGGCCTGTGCCAGTGTGAGGGGAACCAACTGTCCTGAGGTCCCAGCTGGGCCGGACTGGTCATCTTGATCCAGTTGGACAGAGCTGCTGTCATCACTGTGGGCCTCTTCTGTGGGTGGAGTGGACATATCTGGACCCTCCTGTCCGGTGACGTTGGGTAGGGGTCTTGTAGGGGTGTAAAGGCATGATTATTACATCTGTGTGTGCCATGGTGTGCAATGGGTGGGTGACCCTGTACCCCAGTGCTTGCATTCCTGTGTAGGACCTTGGGTGATAATGGTTTAGGGGGGTGTATGGGTATATGCAGTGGCCATGCTTTGGTGATGGGTGTCCATGCTTTGGTGTTACATTCAGGGCTTGGGTTTGGGATGTGTGGTTTGTGATATTGGGACATGTGTGAGGAGTTGGAGTGATGGGCTGAGGGCGAGGGTGGGGGTATGTGATAGCATGCAGGTGGGTGGTGATGAAGTAGTTAAAGGTTTGACTTACCAAAGTCCATTCCTCCTGCTACTCCTGCGAGGCCCTCAGGATGCAGTATAGCCAAGACCTGCTCCTCCTATGTTGTTAGTTGTGGGGGAGGAGGTGGGGGTCCGCCGCCAGTCCTATGAACTGCAAGGTGGAGTCTTGAGACCACGGAACGCACCTTCCCCCGTAGGTCATTCCACCTCTTCCTGATGTCATCCCTAGTTCTTGGGTGCTGTCCCACTGCATTGAGCCTGTCCACGATTCTTCACCATAGCTCCATCTTCCTAGCTATGGTGGTGTGCTGCACCCGTAATCCGAATCGCTGTGGTTCTACACGGATGATTTCCTCCACCATTACCCTGATCTCCTCCTCAGAGAACCTGGGGTGTCTTTGCGGTGCCATGGGGTGGTGTGGGTGATGTGTGGGGTGGTGTGTGTTGTGATGTGTGGGGTGATATTTAGCGGTGTGTTGTGTGAGATGCTTGGATGTTGTGTGAGTGATGGTGTTGAGTGCCTGTGGATGCTAGTTTGTAGATGGTGGTGTCTCTCTCTAGCCTTCAGTTGCAATTGTTGACATAAGGGTTTGTGGGTGATGTGTATGTGTGTTTTATATTGTATTGGATGTGTGGGAGTGGTGTGTATATGTGCATCAGGTGTGTGTATTTGGAATTGTCCAATGTGGTAGTGTTTTGTAAATGTGTGTGTATTTTGAGCGCGGCGGTATGTACCACCGATGGAATACCGCGGTTGAAAGACCACCGCGTGTATTCGTGGGTCATGATAGTGTGGGCGTATTCCTGTTGGCGTGACGGTGGAGGTTTTGTCATCGCCAGTTTATCACTGACCTTTGGTGTGTCGGACTTGTGTGGCTGTCTGGATTTTGGCAGATTCCGAGCTGTGGGTCATAATGACGTGGCGGAATTCCACAGCCGTGGCGGTGTGTTGGCAGTCTTCTGCACGCCGGTAAGCGGCTTTTACCGCCAATGTTGTAATGACCCCCTAAATGTTACAGACACATATATATATAGTCCTTGGATCTGAACCAAATAGTGGTTCAGAGCCAAGTCCTGATCAAAGAAGATTTGGGATGTGTTTCTTTGTCACATAGCAGGCAGGTCAGTCAAAACCATGCAGCATTGCTGTGTGCCAGAGTGTTGCCTTGTGTCCATTGCTAGTAAACTGGGTCACCCTCTTTAGGACTTCATTCACTGTCATAGGCCCTTAGGGGCCTGCCAAATGCACAGGTATTTCACCTACTTTCTCCAACAGACACATGGGTGTTGCCAATTATTTATGAGGGTAAAGTAGGAGCTCTACAGTGGATGTCGACACTAACACAGAAATGACTTGTGCAGATGCCCATGATGCCACTATTGTAATGTCTGGTGTCTGATGCGTGCAGTGCAATCCACATGCACATGCCACAGAAGACAAAAGGTTGGTTTAAATTGTCTCCAATTGACTGCGTATATTGTTGTATAATGTTGCAGAAAATAATTAGCTGCTCTTTCTTCTCAAAAAGATAAGAAGTGCTTCCAAAACGTGTTGATTTGTTTTAATATTAAAATTTGATCTGCACCAGGATAGTAAGCATCTACTGTGTCACTTCTTTGTGATCCACACAAAGCGTAAACCTCATTTAATTTTAGGTAAAAAATGTGGCCATCAATATGACTTTTAGATTGCACGATGCATAGTGTTAATAATGATATGGGTTTCAAGTGAAAAATTTTATCCAGATTCAAATTTGATCCAATGTATGCATGAAATAAATGTGCTAAATATGACTTGTTTTGTGGACTTCAGACAGACATGCATTATGTATTGATTATCTGAGTGGTAAATATTGGAGTTTAGTGCAATCTCTATCTATGCTGGCCTACCTAAACATTTGAATTAATTATCTTGTGGTTGGCTGTACATACTTCTGATTCATCCACAAGCTAACAAAACATCGTCTGATGTACCCACACCAGCTATTGCCAACAATAGCCCCCCCGTCCTCTTTGGAATTATAACTGGTGCTGTAACACTGACCATTTAACCCACACAAATGTAACCAAGTAAATCCTGGTAACATGTGTGCAGGGCATATACTGCTCACTGAAGGCTCTGAAGATTGGAATAGAGGACATATGCATTTTACTTTTTTATCCCCATCCCAAGATGCGTAACTCACAGAAAAAAGGCAATACTGAAAGTCGTAAACACTTCTACGCCCACTAAGTTTTTGCTATGTTTCCACCCCATAAATGGGAATGTAACCTTTTGAAAGCAACATGTTCTTGTACACTATGGGACAAATTTACAAGGCCCTATGCCTCGTAGCGCCACACTAGCATCATTTTGTTTTACACTAATGAGGCCATTCTCTTTCATCATACTTACAAAGTGGAGCATTGCTTGCTTTGCACCGCTTTGCGACCCCTTGCACCACATTATGCCTGCACCCGGCATAATATATGCAAGGGGGGGTTCCAGCAGTGGGAGGCCTGTAAAAAAGGTGCAGAAAAATTTACAATATTTCACTGTGCCATTTTAGCATAATTTTTAACACCTGTTCAGAGCAGGCGTTAAAATGACTCGCCCATACATTCAATGAGCCTCCCTTCACTTTGCAGGATTAGCGCCATTATTTATTATGCTTATCCTGCAAAGTCCCACAATAGCATCATAAATTATTGTGCTATTGTCCTAACATGTGCCATGGTGTGCCGTATTGTAAATTTGGCTCTACCATGGTGTTGTTAGGTGTCGGTAGGGGGCCCAAGAAAAGTGGGCCAGCACAGCTGATGCACCACTTTGTTGTAAATCTGGCCCTTTGAGTCTACAAGAAAAAAAATAGTAAAGGCTAGAGTCTGAGGATTATACGTTTAGAAGACAAATATACAGTTAGTGAATTTGAATGTAGTAAATGGCCAGTTAGTTTCATTTTGAAGACACAGGGGGTCATTCTGACCTTGGCGGTCCAAAAGGCTGGCGGTGCTTCCTGGGCGATTCTGACCGCGGCGGTAAAGCCGCCGTCAGAAAAGGGGAGCCAGCGGTTTCCCGCCGGTTTCCCGCTGGCCCAGGGAATCCGCCATGGCGGCGCTGCTTGCAGCACTGCCATGGGGATTCCGAGCGCCTTCCCGCCAGCCTGTTTCTGGCGGTGTCCACCGCCGGAACCAGGATGGCGGGAACGGCTGCCGTGGGGCCCCTGGGGGCCCCTGCACTGCCCATGCCACTGGCATGGGCAGTGCAGGGGCCCCCTAACAGGGCCCCACAAAGATTTTCACTGTCTGCTGTGCAGACAGTGAAAATCTCGACGGGTGCCACTGCACCCGTCGCACCCCTTCAACTCCGCCGGCTCCGTTCCGAGCCGGCTTCATTGTTGAAGGGGCTGTCCAGCTGGGCCGGCCGGCGGTCTTCTGGCGATCGCCCGCCGGCCCAGCGGGAAAGCCGGAATGGCCGCCGCGGTCTTTTGACCGCGGAGCGGTCTTTCGGCGGGAACCGCTTGGCGGGCGGCGACCGCCGACCGCCGCGGTCAGAATGACCGCCACAGTTTTATATGGTCCCTCATCTGTTAACTGTGAGGCCATTTAATGGTCTTTAAACTTACCTCAACTATGATGTCTGTTCCCCTTTGACAGTAGTGATATATTTGGGAGGAAATTGAGTCAATTTTTAGTTTTGACTCTACTCTGGTGCAAGAAAGTTAATCATGCATTCTCAGGGATGAAAAGATCACAGGATCAATCATGTTCTCTGCAGAATCTGGATTAAAATGTGTCAAAGCACTATGGCCCTTCTAGCTGCTTCCCAAATGGTGCCACTGAATTAGAGGTTGCATTGCTTTGTGATCCATAACACCATTTGGGAGGGGACTCATTGATGCCTTCATCCCAGACCAAATTTACTGAACAGGTGGTAACAGGTCCCTCCCGCAATAGAGCACTCACCCAGGCCATGAGTCACCAATGAGATATATATTTTCTGAAGCTCCTAGAAACCTTCAAGGAGATATCCCGAGCGCATGAGAGAAGTCATGTGTACGTATCTTCTATGCCATCTGAGGTCTGATAAAGGCCTATTCCTGTCCTCGACTAAATTAATTTTGCAGCTGAGTTTGACCAATAACAGCCCCTTTCCTAATCTAAATGTCTGCTATGGCTTGTTATTACTTAGTGCCATCCATATAGGCCTTAGGGGTTGAAATTTTGCCACAGCAGCTTTAGTAGAGCATTCTAGGGAAGACAGTTAGTCGACCTGAGACAATCTACTGGAAAGGATGTGTGCCAAATATCTCAGTGAATAAACCTTTTTCTTCAATGAAACACTTGTTTTTGTGTTGTTACTCACAATACGAATGCCCAGAACCCCGCAATGTGAGAGGGCACCTGTATGACCTATAAGTTATTTTCTCCAGTTGAAGAACTATAAGGCAAGTGAAGGCATTGTGTGATCATTATAATGCTTGTCCAGGGGATTAAGAGATGGCACACAGACTATTAAGGTTGCAGCAGTTGTTTCATGTTCCTATTATCTTGCAGCTGCTAGCGTGAGATGCGCTGACTTTCACTCACCTAAGTTTGAGTCCATTGAGGCTGTTGCCAGCACATCTGGAGTATGAGAGTTTTGGGGGTTGGGACCTGCGCGCGTCCACTTAGGCCATTTTTGTGTGTTTATGAGCATCTTCCTCTCCTCAGCTTACATTACATCATGAGCTGTACCAGAGTTTTGAAAGCCCAATCGCCTGCTGAAATTACATCAGTCTATGCATGGCAGCCATATCTTGGGACGAAATGCCTTATTGTCAAGTCTACAGTGTTGAACTCATGTCCACTGGATTAATGGCTTACCTTTGGCAATAAGCATGTCCTTAAACTGTGCATTAGTTATCTGCTTGATTCCATCTCAATGATAGGCACACCTCTTCACCTAAG
The DNA here is from genome assembly GCF_031143425.1 of Pleurodeles waltl. NCBI lineage: Eukaryota > Metazoa > Chordata > Amphibia > Caudata > Salamandridae > Pleurodeles > Pleurodeles waltl. Next base: position 911,924,337 of record NC_090445.1, on the reverse strand, counting down.
TTTCTTGTTGCACAAATTGTTTGGATTAGTTGCCTATCCTCGGTGATAGGCAGCCTATATTTCATTTTGGCAGCAGATTTGCCAGTAATAAACACCTTTTCCCTATACTCAGCTACACTGTACTATTGTGGGAATTTTATGTCATACAGTGTATACTAGAAGGAAAGATAATTATAAACTATGTAAGTTGTGGATGCTACTTTGCCTGTTACAGAAACGTTTACAACATGCAAAGTGCTAATATTTCTCTGCCACTTTTAACAGAAGCAGGTGTCCAAAAGTGAAAATGGATCAACTGGTTAAACATTTTTAACAGCTATCTAATTGCTATTGATTGAGAAAGACTTAATGCAATAAGACATTTGCACTCATTTATAATTGCCTAGGTGGAGTAGGGCAAAACATTTTTGATCATTTACCCACAGTTCCCCAACCTCCTTACACAGAATGGGATACTTATACAGAAGCTAATAATAGATTAAAAATCACTCAAGGATAATACCAGTAGAATAGTAGAAAGACACAGGTTATTTACTAGAACACAATTTCAGTTCTGGACTATTGATAATGTCTTAGCTGTGTTAAGAGTATTAGCCTTGATATGTGACTTTGATAGAAACCTGGATAGTTATTTCAGGGACCAAAATGTAGTTAATTGTTTTGATAAACACATCAAGCAGAAATTGTTATGTTGTCTTAATCCCAATTGGCAGGAAACATTAGAGATGGCTATAGGAATTGAAATGTCGACTCAGGCCTCAATAGATAAACAAAGGGAAGGAACAAACTTGTACAGAGCAGGTGTATTTGTTTACACTTAAAACTAAAACTCCAAATTCTCTTGATAAAGACACAAAGAAAGGAGGGAGATCAAGCAGAAATTCCGACTCATGTTTTAGATGCGGTTCAAGAAATAATCTAGCCAATGCTAAATCTTGCCTGCGTCAAATAAACAATATTTGAAGTGTAATAAATTGGGTCATTTTGCAAAGGTATGTAAGTGCACACAATAAGTGGGCTTGATACACGAAAGAGATTCTCATTCTTCAATAGAATAAGCAGAAGAATTAGACACCAGGTTTGTTTTACCCAGTAAGATGATTAAAATTTCACAAGAAAATGTTGAAAGTGGTGATCCCATTTATGAAATTTCCATAGAGAAAATTAAATTGAAGGTCACAGTGGATTCAGGATCACCCTTCACTGTTATTACTGAGAAATTGTACCATTCTGAGTTGGATTCTATTCAGTTGTTACTGCCTGACATATGCACTAATGATTTTGGTGGGCATAGTATTGATTTGATGGGCTATTTCATGGATAAATTGTCATTTAATGGGAGGTTCCTCTCCAAAAAAATATATGTTGCAATAAAAGGCTGCAATATCTTGGGATGAGAGATCAAGTTACACTTGGCATTGGTGCTTAGATCAGGTACTGAATGTCCCGTTTCTCTAGTAGATCAGGTGGTTGAAACACTAAAGACCACAAAACACATGAAGGTCAATTATATCAACCTCAGGTATAATATAAGTGCTTGAGAATCACAAGTCTCTGTTTGAAGATCAACTTGAGTTGGTAAAAGGGTTCAAGCACGTAATTCTTTAAAAACATACTGTACCAGTTGTGCATGAAATAAGAAATTTTCCTTCAAGTATCAAAGGTCAGTTAAAGGATCACCTTGACAAATTATGCTCTGAAAAAGTCATTGAGCTGGTTGATGCCTCAGAATGGAGTCTTCCATTGTGGCTGCCAAGAAGAAGAATGGGGAGATGAGGCTCTGTGTGTACTTAAGATCCTCAAAAAGGACATTTTAGAAGATTGTTTTCCTCTCCCCAAAATCAAGGAAATGCTAGTACAAGTGGGAAACACAAACATTTTTTCTACCTTTGGCCTAAGAGCTGCATATCACCAGATAGAATTGTGTCACGATTCTAGACCATTAACTACTTTTAATACACCTTTTGGTGTATACAGGTATCTTAGACTAACTTCCTCAGCCTCAACTGCATCCGTCTTTCAAAAGCAAATGTTTAAACTTTTGGTGAGAATAAACATGTTCTGGCATATCAATATAACATTCTGATATACACATGCAATGAGAAGGAACATTTGGATGTTTTGAACAATGTTTTAAACAAACCGGAAAGACTAGGTCTAACAGTGAAAAGAGACAAATGTTGCTTCATGGCTCCTGAGGTGGAATACTTAGGAAACATTTTGTCTAAAGCAGGTATTAAACCTAGGTCAAATTTGGCTGGTTCAATAAAACAGATCCCCGAACCTACGGATAAAGACCAATTACGCTCCTTCTTAGGGTTATGTGAATATTATTCTATATTGATACAGAATGTTGCCTAACTATTTGAAACCCTAAGAAGAATGTTGCGCAAGGGGGCTGAATATGCATGGGGGTCTGAGGAACGTGAAATATGGAAGGCACTGAAACAATTGATTGTAGATGCACCCACTTTAGCACAATTCAAAGATGATGCAAAGTCAACCGTGACAGTAGAGGCCAGCGGAATTGACCTGGAGGCAGTACTATCACAATTGACAGAAGGAAAGGAAGGCACTGTAGTTTTTGCCTCCAAAAGCTTGTTGATGGTGGAGTGCAATTACAGCACGATTGAAGGGGAAGCACTGGTCTGCGTAAGGGCAACCAGGCATTTTTCCACATATCTGTGAGGACACAGATTTTCCCTCATTAAAGATCATAAACTTTTAGGCCAGATTTACAAGGCCCTAGCACCACCAGAGCATCACTTTTAGTGGCATGGGGTGATGTTTTGCAGTTCACCACATTTACAAGGTGGCCCTAAGCCATTTTTTGGGGCTTAACGCCGCCTTGTAAATGTGGACCCCTCCGATGCAGATTTCCGCATCAGAGGGGCAAGCAATGGGTGTTGCTGTTGGTGTTCACCGCAACACCCATTGCTTTTGATGCTACCACAGATTTACTAGAATCGTAAATCTGTGGCAGCGCCAAAAACTAATGCCACCCCAGGGGTGGCGTTAGCCTGGCACAACAAGGAGGAATACTTTTATTCTTCCTTGTTTTTTTCTTTTTCCATGTGTGCTGCATTCTGCAGCACACATAGAAAGAGCAAAAGGCCATGAATGGTTGTTTTGTGCAGGAAGGTGTCCCTTCCTGCGCATAAACAATCACTTCCCTCAACGTAGGCACCCGTGCCCTATGGTGCAAGCATCCCTGTGTCGGTGTGGGCTCCTTAATTTAGAGCCAGCACAGGGGGAAATGCAGGGGGTACCATATTCTTGTAAATATGGCAGATCCCTGCATTTCAAAACTGGCGCAGCATGGCACTGCCCCAGTTTCTTGTAGATCTGGCCCTCTGTGTCCTTGCTGTCTGATAAGAATTTGAATAAAGACGGTCCCCGATTAGTAAGGCTGTTTTCAAGAATGTATGAATTCAATTTCGATGTACGACATATCCCAGGTGCAAAGAGCGCTAGGCTGGATTATCAGTCAAGGTGTCATATGGTGGTGGAAGAAATTATGAATGGTGAGGTTGAGTATGTGGTCGGGAAAGTGAACGATGTCATAATTTCCAGTAAAACTATTTTGTGTGGGGAGTGGAAGGAATGTGCTGAAAAAGACAATTGTCAAACCTTATTAAGACAGTTCATCACCAATGGCTAGCCTCAGGAAAGGAACATAAGTGATGCAATTACATCTTTTTAAAAGATCAAAGATGAACTATCTATTGAAGATAATTTGGTGTTCAGTGGCTACAGATTAGTTCCCCCGTGTGTCTAAGGAAATATTTGGTGGCTCTTGCCCATCAAGGTCATGCTGGCAGAACTGGCACCAAAAAGGGTGCCTGACTTCTACTGGTGGCCGGGCATGGACAACAAAGTGGGTGTGTGGGTAAGCCAATGTACAAGCTGCAGTCAGGCTGACAAGTCCCTACAGGTGTACCAGTCTCCCACATGACCTGTTGAATATCAGAAGGGTCCTGGGAGAAGTTGGATATGCATTTCATCAGCCCTATGTTTGACTTACCATTCTGTTGGAGACATGCTTTAGCAATTCCGGATTACTACTTCAAATGTGTGGAGTGCAAGTTTATGAAAGAACCCAATACAAATGGAGTACTAGGATTTTTGTTATCTTTATTTGAGTGAGAGGCTTATCCTCAGGTTATTGTAACAGACAATGGAGTGCAGTTTAAATCCAAAGCCATGCAGAATCTTTGTATCAACCATCTCACTGTTGCACTGTATAGTCCCCAAGGCAACGGGATGGTAGAAAGAGTTAACCGAATGTTGAAAAAAACTTAAGTTCGCATTAGCAGCTGGGGTAGATGTATCTAAAGCAGTTCAGGACAGATTGTGTAGCTACCGGAATACTCCACAAGCCTCTAAAGGAGTTTTGCCTTTTGTATTGTTGAAAGGCAGGCATTCTTCTTGTGGTTTATCTCCTGTGTGGGTATTAAATAAGATTGAAGAAAGAAAGAGGGTTCCTAGTTGGGAGGAGATACACAGCAGGGTGATAAAAGAACAAAACAGATATAAAGAGAGCTATGATACTCTTCACAATGATAAGGAGGTTGTCTTCCATGTTGGTGATTTGGTGAATATAAAGAGACCTCAATGACAAAAGAAGTTCGATTCCAAGTTTTTTCCCTGCCACATGGGTGGTGAAATTTTTAAATCATGCCATATTGGTTGAAAATGACAAATGGTGGAACAAACATAAAGCATCTCTAGTCACAAGAGAACATTCCTGTGGTTTTAGTACGATTGTGAGAGTGCCACATGGTGAAGTTTCTGAAGCCAAGACTGCATGGTGGTTGGATGGTTGGAGTGAGCATAGTCAAGCCGGGTTAACTGGAGTCAACCCTGGCTTTTTAATTATGGAGCAGGAGATTCTCATATCATTCATGAAATGTATTATCCCCTGGTTTGTATGCTGGCCCATCTGGGGAAGCTACTAAGGATGACCAGGGTAATGTGTCTTATTCAATTGGTTCTTCATCTACCAATGGAAGGGTACGCAATGCGAGGAACACTGCTCTTCCTTCATATTTACATGATTATATTTTGTACTGAGGATAATGTGTCTTAACCAACTGGTTCCTCATCTATCAAGGGAGGGGTACGCAGTTGAGGAACACTGTTCTTACTGCATGGTTGCATGATCATATTTCGAACTGGTAAGATACTGTATATATATATATATATATATATATATATATATATATATATATATATATATGAACTGTTTTACTTAGTTACATTTTTAGCCTCTATTAACATGTTTGATTATGTTTACGCTCCAATCATTCTTAGTTTTGTTAATAGGGAAGAGGTGTTATGGATTGCCATTACCTAGTGCTATCTGTATAGAACATAGGGGTTAGAATGACGCCACGACCGTTCTAGTGGAGCTTCTAGAGAACATGGTTAGTTAACCTGAGACGAACTACTTGAAAGGACATGTGCCGAATATCTCAGCGAATAAACCTTTTTCTTCAACTTTACGCTTGTTTTCGTGTTGTTACTCGCAACATATTCCTTTTCAGGAGTCCTGAATGGGGGTCTCGTAATGATTTGCAGATACAAAATAAATCCAAGACAACCACGAGATGTGCACCTCTCACTATAACCTTGTCTCTCTTAACTCAAACATACTGACCCTTTTCCAATATCGTCCTGTGCACGCTCCTTGCAGTTAGAAACGCAAAACCATGATGCACAATTGGCCTTTCACAGGTTGTTTTGTGCAGTTTTAATAACTTTAAATGTTTGGTACCGAAAATGCTTATAATAGCCACAACCATAAACAACAAGAAATACAAGACCATGATAGGCTAAGTTTAAAATAACATTATTATTAAGAATGGACTATACCAGAATAGGTCGACATTCCTGTCAGGGCACTGTTATTATACTTTTATTTAAATGCTTTAAAGTAAACTCTAATGGACACACGATGTTTTATGAAGAATTTCCCGTAGTTTGTAACCGACGGGATATAGCGGTTCTTTCATAAACCCAAGACCCTCAGCCAAAAACTTTTTCTCTCACTGTAGCTGCCATTCATTCCAGTAAACATGCTATTGTTTCTTTGTATGTGTATGTTTTATTACAATAATAATAACACACCACGGCGTGTTGATGTAGCATATTTTAGTATATTATGGCCCTTGTAAGTGATCATTCAACCTCAGGGGTAAATGAAGATTCCTATCAGAAAAACACACTGAAAATGTACAAGTCGTCAAAAATGATGGGAAATGGTGCATGCAACAAAGGCATGGTAGGTATCTCAAGGGTCTCGCAAAAAATCCTGCTCGGATCGAAGTGGCCAAAACCCATTACAATCTGATGGTCGTTCGGTGACCTATGTGAAGTGGGCTGTGACCCCTACTGAGTTCACAGGGGACAGATGTCCATATCAGACTATGTGACAGAAAATGGTTACATTGTTTGGCATTTCCAGCTAAGAGGCCAAAAACTGAACGAACAGCAGACATACAACCGATCCCGCACCATTAATAGCAATCATTGCAGTGCAGCCTTAAGGTACATCAACTAGCCAGTGTGCAGGGGCCTGCCAGCCAGGCCACTTATGCAAGCCACGTGCTTTATTTGACAGCCCTCTTAACCCAGTGACATCCAACAGCGCACAAGCAGGCATAATACACACCGGGCACCTTTGCGTTTGAAAACCGATCGAATGCAGACTACAGAACATATTATAGCGTGTGTAAAACATGTTTACTTTGCAATATTGAGGTCATGCCTTCGTGTCCATCCATGTGCCAGTGGTTCCAAGGAGGAAGGTTGGTTACTGGCTTTAGAGTGAAATGATGAGTGCTGGCTGCATCTAAACCTAGGTCATGATAGACTTCTGAATAATAAGTTAACATGAGAAGCCGGTGATGCGATTCCGCTGACAAAAGGACTCACTGTAAATTAGAATGATATTCTCACTGGGTATTTGCTGTTCATTTTTTTTTTAAATAAATAAATATTAGCTGTAGGTCGATATAAGCTTCCGGGACCTGCGAGGCCCCTCTCATCATTTATTTAATATGACCAAAGATGACATTCCCATCTACTGCACTGTATATGTCTCTGAAAAATAAAAAGACACTATAGGAATAAGGCTCGCTTCTCGACTGTGGGTTTTATTGTGTTCCAAAGTTTTTACATGAAAACCCATATTTTCCATTTTTATAGGAGAATGACTTTATTTTATTGTATAAATCCTTTTTTTCATTCCGATCCAAGAGTAAGACAGGTACCTAGCCATGGCAATTGGCGGTGTAAATTCTGCCCAGGCGGTATCAGGCAGATGCAGGGGACCGGCCACACTTCATAATTCAGTGGCAGCACGAGAATTGCAAAATATCGCCTTGGACGGAGTTATTATGGCAGAGTTCCCTACCCTGCTCTGGTTAGGAGATAAAATATGAGAAAGGAGCTCACATATTGCAGTGATTAAATATTTACTGCGAAAAGCAGATTCACAGAACTTCTCAGACGTAATGGCTGCAAGTCTTTGTTTGGATAGCATCACACGTATTGAACCATTTATTGAACTGTTTGCTGAACTATTTTACTATGGTTAGTGACATCCTAAATTGCCATTTCTTTATGCAGGAAGAGAGTGGGATTGCTCGCTTCTGCTCCCACCAGCTGGTAGATATAAATTATATATTAAACTGTATTTGCAATGGATCACTGCAAGTGACAAGTACTTTTCAGAGGGCTTTGTCAATGCAATGAAGTGCACGCCTTTTAGTACAGTGGTTAATATGAGTCCTTATTCACATTGTCCAAGTCTGCAAAAAACATAATTCAGAAAAATGGGCAGCACTTAATAGAGCTAATCTCTTGTTCTGATTCAGCCTTCAAGATCAGCAGCCTGTAAATAAGTTAAAAAAAAAGGGGGCCTAAACGGATTTAGTGCTGTTAATCTTTCCACAGTGGCGATATCTAGCTCTTTAGTCTACGCTCTTTTGTTGACAGAAGTAGCTTTTATTGTGCCAGCTCGAGTGGCTCAGAAGCGGGCTCCTTTTGAAGGGGCTGCTATCGCCACGGTGCATGTGTGCCACCCTCGCCCTGCGCAGGAGAGATAGGCTGGCCCCGGCAGTGGAGAGGGAGATTGAATTTGTGTGTCACTCCACAGCATATGCTGCGTTCGGCGCCTGTAAGTAGTGCAGAGCGGATGGCGCGCGGTGACAATGCCTCGTGCTACATGCTCACTGCCTCCCCGCGCTCTTATTTGACTTTGTGTGCTTCGCTGATTTTATTATGACAGCCTGAATACTGAGGAGGGAATTAAACTGTTAAGCAGGCATCAGAGGCTGTCTAATGTTTAATGCAATAGTCGGAGCATGTAAGAACTGATAATGAATACAAACAGGGCGACATCTTATTTGCTGTGTTTTTATTAGGATGACTTGAGAGCCTGACATCCGTTGCTCTCACTTTCCCCCAACTCTTTTATATTTTTGCTCACATTTCGGGGGTTAGCGTTTCCAGCGCTTGTGACAATCGCGCCTAAATGTGATATGAATGAAAGCAGGCAACGGGAGATTGTAATACTTGGTAATCTACACCTATAATAATTATGTATAGATGGGAGGTAGTCACGGCTGTTAAAAGGTCACCCAGTGAGATGTAATTGCCTTTTTCATACTCCACTACATTTACTAGGACAGAAGCACGACCCTGCTGGCAAGAGCAGTAAATATGCCATCTTGAGAATGTAATGATACATGCCAGCACTCGCTGCCTTTTCCTGGCTGCCCAGTCTCTGCTCATGGGCTGGAAAGGAAATGGGCTGAAAATGTACAAATAAGGTAAAGGCCATGGCAGGAATGCTAAAATGGTAAAAAAGGAAAATTTCAATTAAATGCGCTGCTAACGAAAAGGCGTCAAAGATAAAACGCTTACACGATAACATGAACCGGGAGTCAGGCCACAGGAGGCTTTCCCTGGTTGCTGTTTTCAATAAGGAAGCATTGCCAGCTTGTGGGAATCTACTGCGTCGTGAGAAGTATTTGGGCAGCCACTACCGTGCGCTGAGCTAAAGAATTTCAAGTGTCCCCCGTTATTTCTGTGCCCCTGCCAATAGCGGCGCGGTGTTGTTCTCCTTCAGATCAAATAGATGGGGCGGTGAGAAATCAGATTACTCCGGTAATGGTGAGAGAGACAGCGTTGGATTGCTTTGTGTTCTAGTGAATGATCTGACCAGGCCTCCTACAGGCCTGAAGCTGGCCAGCTCAGGATTCCTCTGCACACAGGAAGGTGTTTCTCGAAGCACTGGTTGCATCAGGGAATTAGGGGCACGTTTAATAATCTTTTACACAAGGCGGGGCAGCAAGCAAAGTGAAAGGTGGGTAGCAGAAACGGTCCATTTTCAAATGATTGGAGCATTTCTTCTCTCTCCATGCGCTGGTGCACTGTATGCTGCCTAGCTCCAACGCAGACACCCATGTACCATAATGTAAGAGTCCCTGCATCACAGGCTAGATGGTGCTAAAAACAATTTTTAGAGGCATTCTGCAGAACACACCTTCGTTCACTCCTTAGACATTGCTACCTAACGGCCTCGCGCGTGTATTCACTCCATCTACTCAATCGGCATTTACTTCCTCCCTGCTTTCTTTGCTTCCTATCTTCCTGACTCTCTCTCTTTCTTTTCTTGCTTTGTTTTTCTAATGAAAACCGAACAATGGCTCTTGTCTGTCTATATCAGAATATCTTCATAAAGCATGCTCAAAATGGATTCCTTGAGATTTTTAGCATTATCCCCTTAATAGCAGTTTATCTTGGTTGTTGTTTTTTTTAATACGTTTCACAGCTCCCTGTCACCAATTGCCATACTTTATGAATCATACAAATAAAAGAAAGCAGTTTGTGGGATTGCATCAATTTGAGTATTTTACTGCAGAAAATCCATAAAAAATCCTGATCATTCAAAGCAATCAATGCAATGAAGTCCAAAGCCATTGGAGAGTAGTCCATTCTCCGATACACCCGATGAACAGACAGGACGAACATCACCATGTAGATGGCAACTTGCAAGAGTGCTTGTGGAGAAAAGCGTGGGCACCAAAACCAGAGAGAAAACGAAGGTTAGAAATACAAAGAGGAAGAATGCATGATTCAATGAGACAAGGCAAACAAGCTAAGCAAGTTTGATTCTTGTACTAGGGTGCTGAGTTCTACAAAAGTGTCATCATTTTCAAAACACAGTCATGATAATCCTACAAAGAACCTGGGAAACACTCAAACAATTGCAAGTTCGGATTAATTTAGCATCAATCAGATGATAATTATGTAGATGTTATGGGTGGGCAATTGCTATAGGTAGACCAAAGTAAATCTTGAGAGGAAGTCAACAAAGAATGTGAACAGAGATATCTTGGAACAGATTTGCAATTCCACATGTAATCTGATTTCTGGTTATCGGAGAGGCAAAACACAAATCAACACATTCAATAAACCATTTTTTTAAAAGATTGGATCATTATCCCTACATCAATTTAAAAAAAAAACAAGAGTTACTATAATTTTAGAAATCTTCTTTTAAAGTTCAAATCACACTCTTCCTTCATTATGTCTGCTTTCAGAAATATATCTGAGGGATTGATTATGGTTTTTTGAATTGCGCAATTCTGTTGGACAGCTACCACCAAGTTATACTTGAGAGTAGTTTGTCAAAACACACAAGAGGTGGCATAGTAGTGATTTGCCCAAATCTTTTCATGTTAAGAAAAAATGATAACAATAGAAAAAGCATAACATGTAAAAAATTGCTGAAAAAATGCCCCATATCTAAGGACACTGAGTTATTATATGGACTGCAAGAACTCCAAAACAATGGTGTCGAAATCTTCATGTGATACACTTGTAATTTTATTTAGTGGACCACAAGATCATGAACATTTATGAATCTAAATCATTAGAGATCATGATACTGAACAGAAGAATGGAAGTCCATGAAAAACGTCCTAGAATTGTGAGCACAAAATTCAGTGCAGAGGATGACATTTCTTTAAAATAATCTTTGTCAACGAAAGGGACATTCTTGTTGAACGATTCATAAAACACATTTGAACAAAGACTGAGAATCTCAATAGACAATCTTGCCCATCTCATTTCTGCCTTATGAAATTTCCGGGCTAAAACAAAGCTAATATGTACCGAGGCACCCTTTTGAGAATGATTGTTATTCAAACAGTTTTTAAGGGGGAGCATCTGGATCTGGAAAAAAGACGAATTAATTGATTCCTTTTTCCAATATCTAAATTGTCTTCCTGTATTCACATGTATTCAATTTTTCCTGACTTATTGAATGAAGGGTGAATACTCTGGGTAAATTTTATGCTAACAACACATTCAAATTTATGTGTTTTCTCTGATGTTTTCCATAAAAATGCGAAAACAGCTGATGCATTAGGGATATTCATTGCTGAATTCAAGCTGGGAGAGAGTGGTAACTCGGGAAATGATGTGATATTGAGTATTGTTGATAGTAGTTGGAAATCGTATTAAAGGTTGACTGAGGAGTGACTTCTGGACAAGTAGTAACCACAGTCCTTGTCAGGGTAAGGCACAAGAAAACTCCAAATTAACCTCTGCTCACCCCCCTGGTAGCATAGCATGAAGCAGTCAGGTTTAACTTAGAGGCAATGTGTAGAGTATTTCTGAAACACTTCAAAGAGTGAAACAGTGAAAACACCGAATAAAAAATATCTCACACCAGATTAGAAAAATAGAGCTGAATTTAATAAATAAAACAAGACCAAAATGTCAAAATCCCATTAATAGAACCGGGAATATTCAAATTTGAGTTTTTAGATACAGTAGCGCCAAAAGGCGCAAAGCACAAATTGTGGATATCTGGTTGTGTTTGACTGACACAAAGTCACAAGTTCAGGCTGAGCATGATGGAATGTGGAACAGCTTCAATGCCCCAGTTATGCCCACTGGACAGAGTACCTTAAATCCTGGTTTGTTGAGCATGGCATGGATCAGCATTGAAGATGCTTCACACAGTCAAAGCGATGCGCCTGTTCTCTGATGCAGCAATGCTGTATTGCAAGTTCCTGTTGCTTCAATGTTGTGGATACCATCAACAAGGGCTTGCGATGGATGCAAAGTCTGTAGTCGTGGATGCGTTGCACAGTGGGGCGATGCGTCAATTCCAAGGAGCTGAGAGACTGCGGTACAGAGTCCGTTGTTGATGTTGCCATCAACGAGAGATGTGAGGGCCTGCACCAAGTATGCATTGTGTAGTGACAGTTCAGATGGAAATGCAGGTTGTGGTGGCAATGCTTGTCTTTGCAATGGGTCCCATCCATGCAGCAGCGGAAAATACATTGGTTCTGCTCTGGTTTGTGCTGTGAAGCAGAGGAGATGTGTCAGTTCCACTGGATCCACAGGCTGGCAGAGTAGCTTAGCCCACTTCCAAGAGTCCAGAGTTGGAGAAGCACTACTTAGCTGCGTAGACTCACAGATGTCAGAGTTCAGGTAGAGATGCAAGGTAGTGGGAAGCCTGTTTTGCCCCTGAGGGTTTAGATCAGGAGGCCAGCCAACTAGCCCTTGGAGTCAATTTGGGTTCTGGGTTCAAGAGATGCAGGTCCAGTCCTTCTCACCCAAGCATGAGGGCAGCAGGCAGCAGGTCAGCAAAGCAAAGCAGGATTCCAGTAGAGTGCAGTCCAGCAGAGTGGTAGTCCTTCAACAGCACAGCAGTCCTTCTTCCTTGCAGAGTATGCATAGGTCCAGAAGCGTACGGAAGTGTTGGTGTCTGAGTTCTGTCTTTAATACAATGATGCCCTGCTTCTGGGAGGTGGGAGAAGCTTATAGACAGTATCTTTGAGGTGCATGGAAATCCCTTCCTCCCATAAGCTGGCTGAAGTGACAATGCAGAATTGTTAAGCCCTTTGTGTGGAGACAGGTCACAACCTATTTTGGTGTAAGTGAGGCTGGGCGTAGCTTCTCCTTCCCATCCTGCAAGTGATGGCCCATCCAGCAAGTCCTCATGCTAGCTCCCCATAATCAGGTCTCATGACCAGTTGCCACAGTTTGCTCACCAACAATCTCACCTGTAGTCCTCTGATCTGCCTTCTTTCCATTTGTCTCTCTTCACTCATTCATCTGCCTTTCTGCTCGTGTTTGCCTCTTTCCTCTCACTTTTGCCCTTTCCACTCATTTGGTGCCTTTTTCTCCTCATTTCTGCCTTTTCTGATTGTTTGTTGCCTTTTTCTACTCATATATTTCTTTTTAATTGCTTTGCCTTTCTCTATTCATTTCTGCCTTCTCTCCTCATTTGATGCCTTTTTCTATTAATTTCTGCCTTAGCTCATAATGTTTGCCTTTGCAGCACACGTCACACTTGCTCCCAGCCCGCTTCACACTACTTTCCCTCCTCCCACCACTCAGAACCCCTCCACTTCCCCGGGCCTAAATAATGGAGATTGCAAAGTGACCCCACTGAGAAGGTCCTCGTGCCAGTGCTCCTGAATTAGGCCTCCCAACCAGTTGCCAAAGTTTGCAGTTTCAGCTGCTGCACTCTAGTCTGACTTCTTTTCATTTGTCTCTCTTCATCCCTTCATCTGCCTTTTTTCCTGTGTTTGTCTTTCCTCCCTCATTTTTTCCTTTTCTGCCCACTTGTTGCCTTACTCTCTTAATTTCTACTTTTTCTGATTGTTTGATGTGTTTTTCCATTCGTATCTGCCTTTTCTGTTAGTTTGTTGCCTCTCTTTCTTCATTTTTGCCTTTTATGATCGTGTATTATCTTTTTCTACTCATATTTGCCTTGTCTGATCACTTATGCTGTTCTCTCCTTATTTCTGCATTTTCTCATTTTTTCTGTCTTTTTCTATTCATCACTGCCTTTTCTCATGAGTTATTCCTTTGCTGTGCACTTCCCACCCACTTTCAGCTGTATTCCCTCCTCCCATCCCCACCACATAGCACCTACTTAATGGAAGCTGCAGCAGTGGCTTGCATCAAACGCATGCAGCAGGCACGCCGCCTGTATGCTGAAGGGGCACCAAAGGCAAGGCTTTCTGCACCTGTCCATGCCTGGACCATGCCCAGTGCCAGGAACCTTGGCCCTCCTGCCACCCACCCTTACATTAACAAGGAGTTCCCTACCCTGGGCCATAGGTGCTGCACCTGTATCTGTTGTACTTCCTACCATCGAGCTCCACAGGACCCTTCACTTGTCTATACTGCTGCTTTTCCTGCATAGAGGACCATCTGTCTTCACGGGGTCCCACGCCATGAACAGTCCTGAACTGCTCCAATGCATCCTGCTCAATATCCCATCTCTCTGCAAACACATCATGGAAATCTGGGACACCATCACCACCCTCACCCCCAGCATAGCCTTCATCACTCAAACCTCGCTCCTCAAGCCTGACATTGCCACCACAACACCCGACGCCTACAAGATCAAACAGTGAGACTGCACCAATAAACATGGAAGAGGCATTGCCTATATCTTCAAGTAAACTATTTGATGCATCACCACAAATAACAACCCCACTCCCATTGTGGAACACCTTGACTTCCAACTACGGACCGATGCCAAAACAACAGTAAGAGGCACAGAGGCACCCTCCTTTACAGACCCCCAGGACCTCAACCATCCTTCTACAACACCATCCCCAACATCATAGCTCCTCTAGCCATTGACTTCAATCACTACATCCTACTCAGCATCCTCAACTTCCACCCAACTCGTCTCTGACCCCACACACAAGGTTGAACACACACCCGACCCTATCTTCACCAGCAACAGAGTCAAATTCAGCTACATCACAGAACTCACATGGTCCAACAGCTCCATCATTCACTTCATCATTTCTGGAGCACAGTAAAACATCAACAGGCACCGTAGCTCCTCCCAATACAGCTAGGGCAAGATAACAGAGACACAGTGGACTCAGGCCGTCAGCACCACCCAACTTGAAGCTTCATCAGACCCAGAACAGGCCGTCCAGAACTTCTCGATCTGGATACTGAATGCACTGAAATAGTGGCCAGGTTAAGACAGCAAAAACTAATAAAATCTTAAGACAAGCCAGCTGGTACACCTCAGAGTTCAGAACCTCCAATTGTATCTGCTACCAACTCAAGAAGTGATGATGATCCACCAGGAACCCTTCTCAGAGAGCTGCTCACACAGCAGCCCTCAATGACTACCACCGGCAAATCATGGAAGCCGAGAGAGCAGCCATCACAGATTGCATCAGTTTAGCAGCCAACCACCCAAAATAACTATTCCAAATAACCAAAGAATACTCCAACCGGTAGTCACAGATAACATAATCCACCCATCCCAAGAGCTCTGCAACAAACTATCAGACTATTCCCCCAGCTAGATTTCCACCATATACACCACATACAACAACTTCGACCTTCAGCTCACAGATCTCAACATTCCTGTTCCACCAACGCATACCAGCCATACCATCACTTCATGTATACCAGTCAGCACACAAACCACCACAGCCATCATGTTATCCATCCACTCCAAAACACCCACTGGCCTCAAGCCCCTACCACTTTTTCAACCTGGGAAACAAGCTAATCAGCATGAAACTCACCAGCATCCTCAGCATCTCCATCACCATGGCAGACTTCCCAGACAGATGGAATCACGTCGTATCAGACTCCTCCTAAAGAAACCTTCATCCATTCCCAGTCAACTCGAAAATTACCGATATATCTCCTGTACCCTTACACTACCAAATACTCGAGAGGGCATCAATTAACAGCTCACTGAATACCTGAATCAAAACAACTTGCTTGGCATCTCCCAATCAGGATTCCTAGCCAACCACAGCAATGAGCGTGCACTGATTGCAGCCACAGATTACATCAAAGCCTGCCTTGACTGGAGAGAGACTGCAGTGTTGATCCTCTTTGACCTCTGGACAGCTTTGAACACTGTATCCCACCTCACCCTCATCAACAGACTCCACTTCATGGGAATACAGGAGAACTCACTCAAGTGGATCACCTCCTTCCTTACAAGATGAAGGCAGAGCGCCTGGCTGTCCTCTCCAAACCCAAGACCATCATAGGTGGTGTAACCCAAGGATCGCCCCTCAGTCCCACATTGTTCAAAAACTACATGACACCCCTCACTGGCATTGTTAGGTCCCATGACCTCAACATCATATCCTATGCAGATGATCCACAACTCATTCTCTCACTCAGCAAAGACCCCCACCACCAGAACCAACTTCTGCGATGCCATGACCAACGTAGCTAACTGGGTGAGAGCCTCAGACTCAACTCCAACAAGTCATAAGTAATGATCTTTGGGAGAAACACATCCATATGGACCCACACCCGCTTCCAACAGACAACACATACAACCTCAGCATCATCCTTGATAGTGAACTGACTATGAAGAAGTAAATCAACAAAGTCACCTCCTCCTGCTTCCACACCCTCTGCATGTTCTGCAGAATCTTCAGATGGATCTCAACCAACACCAGAAAGAGTGTGACCCAGGCCCTTGTCACCAGCTGCCTCAACTATGGTAACACACTCTACGCCGACATCTCCACCTAACTCCCCAAAAGACTCCAGACCATAAAGAACATGGCTGTCAGACTCATACTGGACCTTCCCAAACAGACCACATCACCCCCACCTCAAAAACCTCCACTGGCTCCACATCCACAAGAGATGCCAGTTCAAGATCCTCACCTACCCCTACAGGGCCTTACATGATCAACGACCTGCCTACGTCAACCAATAACTGAACATCCATCTACCCACCAGACACCTGTGCTCCTCCTCACTAACCCTCATATACATCCCCTGAATCCATCACAGCTGCAGGGGTGGATGTTCCTTCTCCTACATCACCACCAATAACTGGAATATCCCGATTCTCCCATTTTGAACAGTACTCTCTCTTGCGAACTTCAGAAAGAAACCTAAGACCTGGAAATTTGACAGAGATCTGACACCTCAGCTCCCAGATACCCATGACAGTGCCACACTCTACAAATACTGACTGATTGATTGATTGAATGGTTGTTAGGCCAGTCACACTTAAGCTCCCATTGTGTGTTGCTGTCTAGGAGGAATAAACAAAGCCCGACTGCCAACTACACCCAGTCATGTGACCAGAGATAGGCTACAGTCACCAAATGGCTACAACAAGAAAATGTCAACTTTCTAAAAGTGTCATTTTCGGAATTGTAATTTAAAACCAACTAGAGCATTGGTTAGCATTTTAGATTAGGATTCCAGAGACACCAAACAGGACCCATTTGGAATTAGACTTATAAAATGCAATATGGCAACTCCAATGTTATTCTGTGGGAGATATAGGCTTTGCAGTAGTGAAAAACAAATTAAAGAGTTTTTCACTACCAGAACATGTAAAACTTAAAAGTACATGTTCAACTTTTTAAAATACACTACACCCTGCTCTCTGGGCTGTCCAGGGGCTACACTAGGGATGACTTCTATGTATTAAAAAAAGAAAGGTTTTGGCCTGGCAAAAGGTTTATTTTGCTGGGTCAAAATAACAGTGTAAACATACACACACACAGGCTCTTCAATGGCAGTACTGAGACATGTTTACAGGGCTACATACCTAGATGGCACAGTCAGTGCTGCAGGCCTACTAATA
Organism: Pleurodeles waltl; assembly: GCF_031143425.1. Lineage (NCBI taxonomy): Eukaryota > Metazoa > Chordata > Amphibia > Caudata > Salamandridae > Pleurodeles > Pleurodeles waltl. The sequence goes on along the minus strand of NC_090445.1, from coordinate 911,906,684 downwards.
AGCATTTTAATTTACAGGCCCTGTGCACATGTAGTGTCACTTTACAAAATTGGTTTACGCCAATTCAACATGCTTTAAGGAGAGTGCAGAAGCACAGGATAGCAATGGTGAAGTGCACAGAGTCCTGAGACCAGCAAAAATGAATTCAGCAAAAAGTGGAGGGCAAGGCAAACTCTTTGGGGGTGACCCTACAGAGAGGGTCAGTAGTTATTAGAAATAGTATTTTTTTTGTGATTCTGGCTTTGGGTTGAGAGAGTGTGCCTCAAACACAGCGGAAGGAGGTATTCATAGCCAAGTATTTGCCATCCAGCAAAATCATGATGGGGGGTGGTTGTCATAGGTCACTATAATGACTTTCTCACCATTATTGGGAGGGGTAACATGGAATTGAAAAAAAGGGGTAGAAGTGTCATTTGTAAACTGAAGCTAAGCAATTGGGTGTATGGAGAGGAGCTTAATGTCATATGTTAGTAATGGTTTTAATCATGAGATACACATGTATTCCTAAATGTATCCTGAAAATATGATGCAAAGGAGTACATTTATTAGGACCTATACAAAGAAGTTGCAGCATGGTCTACAGTTTCTACAAAAAGTAGTCTGATTCCCACAGTGAAAAAAAGAATATTGGAAACACGGAGTTAGGTGGAAGAAGCTTTGCAATCTGTTCTGGGGCTCCTAATTGTGGGATAGCTTAGGTGTTACAAAATATGTCTAAACCGTTACTATGACCGTACAATACCCATTAAAAAAACTGCTTTTTTCCTGTGCAATTAGAGTCAGTGGAAGCTCTAGTTTTCTGATGGTGGTGGCTAATCAGCTGTTTTCACCCTCAGATAAACTCTGATCTGATGGCCCACTGAGAAGAGGGCCATTTGAGTCATAATGTTAGTTATTCTGCTGATTTGGGATGGAGAGACCTATACCAAATTTCCCTACCTGTGATCTCTATGCACATGATACGGCAGTCTTGGGTAGGGACATCACTCAATTGATCCCAGGGACATGGAGAAAATTTCCAGCATATCAAAATTATTGATTATCTGTTTTTAAAAAATAAATTTCTGCTTTGGGAGTTTTTTTTATTAAAAACCAAACCGAATTTGCAGAATAGGTAGATCAAACAAAGTGCCCGCTTAGCAAAACTTTAGTGCCTTAAATGGAGATGCTGTGTAATGGCTCCTTTTAAGGTGCACAAATCTCTATCTGTCTGGTGAGCATCTCTAAGTACTGAGGGTAGTCTTTTAATGGAACGATGGAGGTCATGTCCTAATTTTGAATGACCCCCAGCTATCTCAATTCCAGAAAATGTCTAAGCAAAAAACACTAAAATCAGATAGTTGTATATGCAAGACTATCCTTATACTGGTAAATGTTCTGACAGAATGTGATTGAGAAGGGTTTATATATTACAGGTTTCAAGTGAAAAAGCAAACAATAACTACTGATAAATGCTCATAAAGTTTAACATTAGGAACCCAGCATAATGTGCTTTATTACCTGCAGTAAAACGTTTGTGAACAAGAAGAAGATATTTCTGATAGCCAGGAAGCGATGGTCGAAGAAAAGCTTTATGTATAGCATTTTCCATCGGTGTGCATAATTTAAAGATAAACATCCACTTATTACCATTTACTAAGAATGCACACACCTTCCATTCCTGAAAGATTAAATTATTATAGACTGACATTTAAAGTTATGTAGCAGTGATTTTAGTGTGTATTGTGTTTCTTTTGTGTCTAGCGTTCTGTATCCTTTTATTACTTAGTAGTCATGTGTAATAGACTGGTGATGAGGTGCTAATTTTACTCACGCTTCTGCTTTCACAATTATCTGGTGTTTGGCCTGTCTTGCTTATTTTTGGTTAAAATGGCTTTTGCTAGTTGCCGGGCACTGGCAGGGTGCAATCTCCGCACAAGTTATTAATGTGATTGTGCGGTAACGTTTTTAACCAGTACCATGCATTAATCAGTTAGTACAGCTAGAATAGGATATAATCATTTGCACCCAGTTCTACATGATAAAATTACACACATTTTCTACTTCTGTTCCAGGAGAATTGACATTCACATTTACCATCTACTCTGTTCGGGTGGTAAATGTGAGATGGGGGTAGGTGCTGGTCATGAGTGGAGGGAGGGGATTGGGAGAGTTGAGGACGGAAGGGGAAATGATTCCCTGGCTGAAGGTAGCAATTCATTCTCCTCATTGCCAAAAAAATGCTAAGGTAGCAGAGGATACACAACCTTAGGTGCTGTTGCAGCTAAAGCTTCATGCAATTTTTACAACACAGAATCACCCCCCAATAAAATTAAGTCTGATGTTCTTCCGCTGTGATCAGGCAGAGATATATCTAACCCAGGGGTGTCGCTCTGTCTGACTTGTAATCAGGGCCCAAAAGGGGAAAGATTTTTGGAAGTTAATTGTTTAAGATCAACTGCAACATCTAGAACTGCAGCGTGTATTTTGCAGTGAATGCCATTTGAAGTTTTGGCTATGGAGTGCATAAATGACTTTCAAGGTAGGAAATAGTCAGTTGGCTATTGTGCACACTAGCTACTGGATTCTGTTGTGATTAAATAAGTTCCATTGCAACAGAGGCAATGGTAGACTGTGATATTTTATAAAGACATTAGTGGTACTCTAGACAGTTTGCGGGGGTAAATAGTAGCTGTTTGAAATGTATTGCTGGTACAACTAAGTGCCTACATATAGAGAAAGAGTACAAATAAATTCACAGGTATGTTACTTGAATACAACATTACAATATACTTGCTTGAATATTTAGTTATTAAATTATAGTTTATTCCAATACTATAAATGTTACAAGAAACTGTTTTACTAAGATGTTTCAGTGGAGGGCAGATGTGCTTTGGGTCCTTAGGGTACCTAGAGAAACCTATACCACCCCAAATCACCTCTGGCTTCCACAAACACTTTTTCTGACACTTTCAGAAAGAGCAGGTGGACATTTTCAGTAGTTTTCCTCCCCAAAATCAAGAAAAAACAATTTGAAGAGTATCTTTGGGTGCATGTGTATGCTTTCCATCCCGAGGCAAAAACATTAAGTAGAGCTTTTTGAGGAATTTCAGCAGTAATGCGTATGTTCAGCTCTACTAAATTCCCACACCAAGAGCCGCAGTACTGATAATGATGACCTTAATGAATCGTTTCAGAAGTGTAGTTCATATGATCATTAACAAAACCAAAGAAAAATTATATGTTTGTTTACATAACAGACATGAATTGCAAATGATTGCAAGGAGAGAAGAATTATAACAAAAGGTGGATTGGACATGGGGGCCTGGATGGGAACTAGTAGGTGTGATGACAAAAGGTCCTTTTTGAAGGGAAAATAAAACTGTGGAGAAAGTTAGTCAAGCTGGTGAGGACATGGGAGATGGAGAAACGACCCTTTCTCCACTCATTCTCCTTTGGAATCATCTTAACACTTGATAACACTACTCCATTATTTTCCAACTGTTCTCTAATACAAATAAATAGTGGCTACTTTTCATCACATCGGGTGTGCAAGGCATATTTGCAGAGACAGGTGTCATGAGTAGTCAAGGGTGCTAGAGCCAATTAGTTTGGGAATCTCTTTCGCCACTAAAGTCATCTACCCCTTTGTTGCTTTTATGGTGGATTTTGAATGTTTGCCAAAGTTCATGACAGGGCAGATGTGGGTAGGGAGTGCTCAGTAAGAAAAACATCCATTATTATGACTCTTATTTTTCTTTCACTTTTCTTCCCCTGCCACACGCACCCTGCTCAACAACTTCTCAACAGTCCCACTTCGCCTTCTCACTGCCAAGCTAAAGCATGGTTGGTGCTAGCACTAGGGAGTCTCCAGAGCCCCTGATGCTCTTTGTGTGCATGCCCAATTACTGTAACTCGGGTCCACTTAAGCTGAGGTTAGCAGGGAGAAGAAGCCTACAGAGCAGAGGGAGGGCAAGAGGTAGGCGATGACAGCAATGGCAGAAATGAAACTGAATAGGATGAAGGCCGCAATGCTCCTGTCCAAGATTGGTTAATTTGAGGAAAATGCATTTCACTTCAAAAGGCTACTGTGAATGTTGGGCAGACACACCACAAGGCTACTACAGCCTCCAGCTCTGCCTGGCTTTCACACTCACCAAATTCTACATTGCCTAGCAGCATGGACGCACAATCAAGAACAAAAGTTCGAATGCATTACATAAGAAATGAATGTTAATCTTCCAAATGTTGTAGTCATAGTTTCTATTTATGTAATTGAATTGAGTTGAACATGTCTGTAAAAAGTAAAAGCCACCTCACAACTTAAGAGGGCATTATTAGAGGTAGGCTTTTTGCACGTAACATATTTGCTTATCAAAGATGTACCGTTATTGACAAAAATGTAATTTTATGGAAAAACGACTAGTAAATGTGAAAATAAAATTAGAGGCGTGTCTATTCTTTTCCCTAACACATTTAAGATTTCTATTAGATATGCAATTTGTAATTTCCAATAAGATATTTTTTTGCAATAATTCTAGTTCATGGTGTTGCCTTAATTCCGTGTAATGGTCAGAATGTCAGGTAGAATATATTTTGACGGATTTGCTTCATAATTGTGGATAAAACAGGGGTTCACATGACTCTGACTAAAGACTTTAACATATATTTTCCAAACTTTTGTTGTTATGTTAGTATGCCAGGATAGTCAAGACAAAATAAGTACCTGGGGTTAGAAGATATTTGTGATTTAAAGAACCCGATGGAAAGAGACTTTTCCTCAGAGAACCATCCTGCAATTAATTGTATTTTTCTTAATACAAAGAGCTTATCTTACATTGTAAGGCCTGAAAACATTATAAGGATTGCATGAGGTCACCCGTCTCTTCAAACAGAACCTGAAATTGCCCTACGTTACAGTGAAATGGTTAAATGCTTGCTCATAAATAGCTTACATTTGTAAGGTCAGTGATTAGAAAACAGATTTGGGAAAGACAGTGGTATGTTCTTATGAATTAATAAATATTAATGGTCTGATATCTCCTCGGGTTGTGATGCATCTTACAGGCAAGCCTGATGGTTAATTTTCTGAAATGAAAGCTAATATCTTTTTGCAATCAGAAGTACAGTGATAATTAGTTTTATTAGTATAGGCGTTTGCCTAAAAACAGGGAAAGGTGGACCTATGCACATTATCTAAATTGGAATAGTTATAAAAAAGGAGAATTTGCACTGCAGAAAACTAGCCAGACTATCTGGGAATGATGTGAGAACAGAGAACAGACAGTGGGTGTTAGGTGGAGAAAAGCGGACGAGGCAGTTAACTCAATCAATAATGGAAGGAGATTGTACAGATAGAACATAAAAGTATTTGTTAGACTCTAATGAGTAGTTGTACTCAGAGGAAGAGTGACGTAATTTCTAAAGTAAAAAGGATGAATTTGTGTTGGCTTCCTAAAATTGAGGGAGGTTAAACATTTTGAAAAGGAACACTTCAAATAGGGAATTAAGTAAACTATAATGGATTTTAAACTGGATAGGTGTCTGTGGTAGAGGGAGTCCCTATTATATTTTGCTTGACTTTTAAGTCTTTTTAGAACCTACATTATGTGATGTCTAAAACAACATTTAACAAAGAGGTAACATATAGTGCAATGGAATTGGCTTTGATTAAATTCAAAGCCAAATGGAGGAAAACTAATTACCATCAAGCAATTACGGAGCAACATCATTATTAAATAAAGATTTAATTAGACTGATAATAACTTAAGCTAAGGGACGGAGAAGTATTCTTCCAAGAATAATTTATAGATTGGTTTTGTGTAAGGGGTATAAGGAGTGGAGTCATATGAATATTATGATGCCACTTTTAGATGCTATTTATAAGAATGTAGAATTGGAGAATCATGCAGTAGTAATCAGACAGCAAAAAACTTTCAACAGAGCCTGTCATGGTTGTTTACAATCAACATGAAAGGCTTCTGGGTTTCTGATTAAAATCAGGACATTTATTGTAAGAAGGATTTCGTCCTTTCAGTGAACAGGATTCAAACTAATGGAGACCTTTCTAGAGAGATTGGCATGCATATAGGTAAAAGGCAAGGTTTCCACTATCACTCATATCATTTGATTTTGCTTCTGAGCCATAGGATGGGTTGCCACTATCACGCTTAACTATTGTTTGATGCAGGTGATGGTTTAATATTATTGGTTTTTCCAGTAAGCCAGTGAAAGGGTTCTACATATCACCAATTACAACAATACTACATCAGGTGATATACTAAACTTGTCCAACACAGTTTGGATGCCCATCTTTCCAGGATGCTTGAGTGAGTACATTCAAAGTCTACTGATACAGTGGCCAACTGGAGGTATGAACAATTTGGGAATATACATTGTTACAATTTTTTTTTTAAATATGATATCATGTGAGCAATACACTGGAAATGGTAGGGGGATTGTTAATTTGAGATAATTGTTGATTTTCAGTGACATAGTTTTCTTAAGTTGCATTATTGCTTCTTTGTTTTGGAAAGATATCAACGTGTTAAACATTGTGTTGTGATAAAAGAGCGAAGTTCCAGCAACACGTTTTTCTGATACCAAAATAAAAGGATAGCCTGGGATTTTCATATCTCCCAGTATGAAGAAAAGCCACAAATATTAAGCATTTCGGTGCTTGTATATTTTTAAACCGCAGCAGATTTTTTACACTCAACAAAGTTTTATTCGTAACAGATATCAATCACATGGATGTCCAACTAAGATGGTTAAGGTAGAAACTAAACAGGCAGACATGGTTAATCAGCGTATGCAACAAATTAAATGTGTGGTCGTGTGAAAAAGTGAGAAACTTTAGAATACAATTTTAAAAACAATCAACCTGTTTTTAAATATGAATATTACTAGTTATCTGAGGTTAATAATCTTTAACTGGAATAAATCTGTTACAAATCTGCAATAGGGCCAAATATAATTTTAAATCAGTGAACATATCATGACAAAGCACACCATTCTTAGAACTTGTAAAGACTTGCAAAACAAAGTGATTAAAATGTGTTAATAGTTAATTACATTGCAACTCTAACTTGGTTCAAACAAGCTCTGCGATGAAGAGATGTGAATACATCCATTTAAATTGTAGAGAATAGTCCAAAAAGAGTGCTCTTATTAACATTTTGAATTTTTGTTGTGCAGGAGCCATCAGTGTTTTTGTTTTGTTGAGGGATATTTGAAGGATAAGAGTTTCGGGGAATGCTTTATATGTTTGTGTTGTACTTTAATTGTGTTTCCCCATGGTTTACTGATTTCGATGTTTGTGTCTGATAGCTTCTCAGTCCAAAAGACTAACAGGTAGGGGTTGCTTGCACTAAACCTCATGTAAAATATCATACTCTGATGTAGGAGTAGAAAATATGAAATTACAAAAAATAAGATTCTGAGGTAAGTGGATCAAAATGGCTGCAGAGGTATGGGGTTGCTGTAGATTAACACAGAACAATTTCTAAGGTATTTTCTTGAATGAGACACAGTTCTACTCTAGACCCAGCTTTCCATTTGACACATTGTACTCTCCATTTGTGATAGGTATGATTTTCCTATAGCTACCTCAGGCTTAGAATGATAAAGCCAAAAAGATGATTTTCCAAGTGCTAAATATTTAACTACGAAGATCTCTGATTTGAGCTAATAGCTATGGGCTTTTCAAGTTCTATATGCCAGGGTATACCATTTTTAGTAATAAATTCAATTCTTCAGTTCTAGGTCTATGCTTTTAGCTTGTATTCCAGGTCCTTACTCCTGTGTTTTCTATGAAGGTCAATATCATACTTATGGTACTGTTGGATCAATGCTTGATTTTGATAGAACTTGTTTGGCCAGACACAGTGGGATAGTAAAAGCAACATATGTGACTAGTTCATTAGATTTTGACTGACGATATGGTATGGGGCTATTTTGCCTATCAAGTTAAGCTAATTATCCATCAATTTAGAAATTGCCTTACTCTCCACTATTTAAAACTCAATTAAAGACTTTTGAGTTATTGTCGGGAGACATGATTGAGCAAAAAAAAAAAATTCTAATAATTAGGAATCAAATGAGAAAGGTATGAGATCCTGAATGTTTTTCTGCAGGGTCAATTAGGGGCCAAGCAAGCCTCTAATTAGCAAGTGGCTGAGCATGTGGATTATTTAAGGCATGACGGGAGACACAAATCTTTGGAAAAATAATTGTTAATTACCAAAACATTTTTAGACTAACATAAAAATGTGCTGCCTGTCAACCTGACAGGCTAGGGTCCGTAGGCTGATTGCAACATTTCGGCTAGGTACGTGAATTATCCAATCCAGAGTTTAAAGTCTTGATGAAGAAGAAAGGACAGCAAAAATATGATAATGGTCTTCCTAAAATTATCTTTTTTATTCCAGTCCACCGTACACTTTTGTGATACATAGAACCTTGCAAATCCTAAATAGTTCATTAGTCAATTTATCTGGCCAAGGAAAACATCTGCATTAAGAAGATGGAAACTGGGCAGGGCATTGGAACAAGTTGGTCTTTCCCTGATGCATTTTGGAAATCACAACAATGTACTATGCCCATTCCAGCTGTGGTTGCTGATAGACCATTATTTGCATATAAGACACAGAATAAAATACCTTGAACAATTATAAGAAATCACAAGGTTGAAGATTCTTTTTTATATTCCAGTGACCAAATCAGGTTTTTACCAATGAAGGGGTATGCACCTTCTGGTGTGGCATGATTAGTCCCTTCAGTGGTGTAACCCAAATGTAACAGAAAACATTACTGACAAAAGGGCTGCACAGTGGTAGCATGCTGGTATTGAGAGACTTAAAAGTGAACATTTAAATAAATATCTTCAGCTCAGGATTCCTTTTTCATGGGAAACAAGGAGTGTAATAATATATTTTGTGTTTGTCTATCAGTAAACTAGGAATACTAATCTTCTTGAATATTGACTTTGAAATAGCATTGCCTATTGGAGAGGAAATGTTGTTCTATGTTTAGGGTGAGGTGTCAATTGACCAGTATATTCATTTGTGCTTTTTGGCACAGAGGTTTGTAAGTGGAGAATACCTCCAGAAAATGATGATTTATGTGATATTTAGTATGTATTATATACCCTCCAGATTTCATGGAATGCTTCATCAGGGTCTTCAAGTATAAATGTCAGTGTACATTTTAGAACGCTGTGGGATAACATTTTTGAGGGGAGGTGGAACTGTTAAAGCAAACAATAAGATTTCACTTGTATCCTCCAAGCTTGGGAGATGATCCTATGATGACCTATGATTCTCAGGACCACACCAAGTAGGTATTTATCAACATGTTTTAGTTCTTTTATAATGTAATCATTGATAAATGCTGCCTTCAGCACCATCTTCCACGATAGCAGTGTGTCCTAAAATTATTTGTATGATTCTTTAAATATAACAATATTAGTCAATGTGGAGAATACAGAATAAGTTGAACCAGGTGTAAATAGAGTTTAAGAGAAGAGACTGAGCATTTAGATAATATTTAGGTTTATAGAAATGTCAAGAATAGAGTCAAAAAGGGAGAAAAATAAGACAGCAGGACGGAGGATCTTCACACTGAGTTTGGAAGTCGACTCTTTTGTACCAGTGGTACCTTAATCTTAGTTGCAATTATACATACATATTTTAGATTTGGTACAAGCCACATACTTCATTTTCTAAATGCACTTTGTTTATTGACTTTCAAAGCAATGTTTATCTCTCTTCACGTACTAAACCCTATACACCCTAGGTCTTGTAAATTAGTCCTATTCATGTAAAAATCATTTCAAAGATTATGCATGCAGATCCAAAGAAAGTAACATGCTGTTCTAACCATTGTTTTACAGTGCAATCATAACTCACCCAAAATACCACTCGCAGTCTCATACATATCACTGTTGGCATCACACATGATCACTAATGATATGAACAATAAAATCGCAAATCTCTCATTAAAGATATACTTAAAGAAAACACCATGGATGACTAATTCAGAGCCACTCCCTGGCAACAAAAGAATGCTTTGGAAGCTCTACAATGAAAGGGAATGGTCATGGAATTAGGAGTCATTATTGCTGTACCAAATGTTTTAAGAATACACAGTCTGTCTTACAATTTCCAATTAGACAATGGATACATGATAAAGATACGAACGCCTATTCTGGTAATTTTATAATTAACCTATTTTGGCAGAGCAGCTGCTGGGTAACTCTCTGGTACATGGTCAAGGCTGTTGCAGTGGATATTATATATGTATAAGGTCATGGTGCATAACTCTTATTCATGGAGAGTTATTACTGAGTTTCATTTTATAACTCGCAAATGTCAGTGTTTTAATAGTGAACATCATAAAAACATTCCTTCAACTGAGACTTTGGTAACCATTTTTTTCACAGTGCTATTTGACCTAACATTCTTAATCATAACTCTTCCAAACAAAGTTCATGGTTCTCCACTCCTTCATCCAAACCTAACAAGCTATACTCAGTCTATGGCCATACAGAGTGGCTTATTGATGCAGGAGCTCAGGTATTGCAAAGTTAAAGAGATGGAAAAAGATTACATTTTCTGAAAATATAATTTTCTTTGTTGAATCTGTATGTTAATTGGCAGGCTTTTAAACCCAATTCAGATAGCAGAAGATTCATACATATCTTTCAAAAAGTGTGAAGGTTACTAGCAAACCAAACTATTATTTAGCCATGTTAACTTTGTCCTCTCTTGAATGACTGATCAGCTTAAATTGTGTGATGGTGGCACACTGCTTAAAATGATAATGGTTTGCTTACTTTATGCAGATTCATCAAACTGTGCTTAAGTTCTAATAAAACAAACACTTTTTTGCAACCATACCCAAGCCTTGCCTTCTGTGAGTATGCATCAAATTTGAAACAACATCAACAGATTAAGGCCAGGACTGGTATCTCAAACTTTGTTTAGACCCAGCCAATAGCCCAAACATTACTGGCATATCAACGGTTTTATGACTTCACCCCTCCCCATTAAAATGTAACCCCTCTCCCCCAAAAGATTTATAAGACACATGGGAAGCATGAGTTCGATTAAACCTGGTAATTTGCCTGACTAATTGTATGCAGATTTGTCAAAAGGTATCAAAGTTATTAGGAACTGAATGCTCGTTTTTCGTTATCCCTACACTGTTTCTCTCTTCATTGATTTTTACAATAGATAAAGTGCCAAAATTAAAAATATGGTATCTTTTGCTGATGAGAAATTCCCTGAAGTGAAGGTATAGTTATGAAATAATACCTGAAATCCCTTGAAATTGAGGAATTATGGTTAGCCATGAAAACCATATCTCCAGCCAGTAACATGCACCGCTCCTAACCTCACACATGTCATCACTGATAATAGCTCAATATAATGGATGAGATCACTAATGACATCTTAAATTACATTAGTGGCATCGATGATGAGATCATGTATGACATCATCAACAGACATTAGTGTTATGAATGCATTGGGTTCTCAAAATGATTCACAGACGGCCCCTAATAGGGCACAGATGGCATAGGCACACAGAGGGCTGTTTTCTGGCAGGGTTAAGTTTAAAATATTCACCATGGATCTGTGAGTGATAGGTGTGGATGAAACAGAATGACACTGGGAGAGACGGTTGCTCTGCAAGTCAGCAAATCTGAGTGAGCATTAGGTTGGTGACACACCTGACTGTGGTGAAGGCAACATTGTAAAGATTGGTCAGTAGTCTACCCTCTCTCTTGTTCATTAATGACAGGTCTCTGGTTCTTTGACACAGTGCAGTGAAGCAGCCTTTGCAATGGATGGCTGCTTGGTGCCTATACTTGGAAAATACTACTAACAATAATATTGGCCACAAAATGTGCTTTGTGCTTCAGAACTTTGCATGCAAGATCTCTAGTTTCCAATATTCGTTGCCATCTTCCTGTCTTTTCCTGTCTCCCTCTGTATTCTTAGATGTTTCAAAGTCAAGAGGTTTTGAAAATAATCTGAGTTACAAATATCTCTGTGAGTGACAAACCATATTCAGGAAAGCTTTGAGAGTTTAATAGTACAGCAACCACGTAGTGTTCATCAATGTGTGCAAGGATTTGAATTTGCTATAGTTGCCTGGATAGATACAATTAATTCCAGGAGGGCACATGTCGCGCCACCTCTCCATATATTGAACATCCATCCTACCCTTTTTGCATCAGTCATATAGCACAATTCATCTGGTTAAATTAATATAATTGGTATTCTACATGCAAGTAAAGATAATACATTCAATTGCAATGGAGTGCCATGATATAACATTGCATGCTATGGCCAGGTGCATTTAAAGAGCAAATTATAAAGAATTATGAATTCCAGCATAATTGCCAATAAAGCTGGCATGAGCTGGTCTTACAGGAAATTGAGACAGGACATATGGGGTTCTTCTTGAAACATTTCAGAGATTCTCCCACCTCTAAGAAGGTTGAGGAAACGATTTCGGTGGAATGGTGCATTCACCGTTTTATTATAACTGTACCATTCTGCAAACTCAAAATGACCCCTCAACGGGAATTCTTTCTCTTCAGATATTCTTGGTTCTGATGCTTCCAGAAATGGCCACTGCTGGATCGGCTGAACTTCAGGTAGGGCTTATGTGCAGCGAAAAGCCAACACTCCATGTGTTACATTAATGCTAACCAGCCTGTTGGCGACAAAAAAAAGACTCCTCGAAATTATTTCTCTATCATTCAAATAAAGTTTGAAATCTTCTGAGAAGATCGCACACTCACCTTCACTAACTCCATTATCACCCTCAGTTTTCTAGTGATTCTTCTAATTCAACTACAACATAATTTGGCTTAAGGGTACTTTATTATTAAAGAAAAAGACATATGGCCAAAGATGAAGCACATTTCTAAAAACGGCACAGTATTTATAAATATATCTCAAGCAGTGTATTATTTAGTTCTCTCTCACCTCCAGTCCAGATCTTGAATGTTCAAAGTCAGTTTGAAAACCAAAGCCATAGCCTTGAATATCATGCTAATTTTCCCTCTGTATTAGCACTTGGCTCATAAAATAGCAAACCGATGTTAAGCTTATATGTATTAAAAGGTTAAACAAAGCCACTAGGCAAAAGCAATCATAGGTCCCATCTGACCCATTTTAGATGTTCCTTAGCCATTTTGAAACATAAAATGGCGTACTTCATCCTTGCTCCTTTAGAAGCTTATTTCTGACCAATGCATACCAATGACGACACGAACGTGTCTCTCAAACTAACACTAAAACTCGCTGTTTTACCACCACATTGTTTATTGGCATGCAATATCACTTTCAAATAGAGGGCTAGATTTACAAGAAAGTGGCGCATCAGCTTTGATGCGCTACTTTTCTTGCAACCCCTCCAACCCCGTTCACTAGAGAAAGCAGCAAAGCACTAGGTAGCCCCTAGTGAGGCCCATAAATTACTATGGGCCCTTCACTTTAACTCCTGCCTGAGCAGGAGTTAAAAATGATGAAACAATGCACCATATTTTTGCGGCCTCCCTGCGTGGGAATGCTCACCTTGCATACATTATACCTGGCGCAGGTATAATGTGGCACAAGAAGTTGCAAAGTGGCGCAGTGCTAGCATTGCACCACTGTGCAAATATGGCGAGGGGAATGTCCTTCTTAGCGCAACATTAGCGTACAAAAATGACACTAGTGTGTTGCTAAAAGGCGTTAGGGCCTTGCAAATCTGGCCCATAGTGTCTTCTTTCCATCAATTATGCCTTAAAACTAAGAGGTCAAGTGTCCAACAACTCGGAAAACTGAATGCAAGCAATTCATCTTTACTAATCACAATCAGCCACATACAAAAGAGAAAAAGGTAATCAAATGCTAATACTATCCCACTTCCCCACTGAGAAATTATACCCCGCCTACCTCCAAGAGCAGCAATAAATAAAACATAACACACTTTTGAGCCATTGAAAATCTGAAATAAAACAAAAACCATCTCATAATTATTTCGCAAATAGCAGGCACTAAATGACAAAAACAACACATTAATCTTCAATAAACAGGAAAAAGAGGTAATCCAATGCTACTTTCCCACTGCCCCACCCAATATTTACACAACAATTCTTAATATGAAAGGCGAGAACTGAGCGAAATATGCCACTTTATTCTTCAATAAATGCTAATAAAAGAAAAGAGATCATGCCAGTTCATCCAATGGTGCTCATAAGAGGCTACCCTTTTGGGGCTCTGAGGGGCAAAGCAGGAGGTTCGCTTCTGGTGCCTGGCCCTAAACCCTGCACCTCTTTCTTCCACCAAAAGATCTCCACTCAGGGTCCCCTCTGACTGTCACAGACTTTGCTAAAACATAATTCAGGCTTAGCTGAATGTGATGGCCAAATGACAGTCAGCTGAAAGTCTGATCGCCCGGCCATATCGAAGCCCACCACCAAACCAGCTGATTGGTGCCCTTGCTGTCCATTTCTTATTCATTGACTTTGTACTTAGTGGCCCATTAGGAGATGAAACGTGTAACTTGTTTGCACATAGGGCAAAGAGAGTTCATTGTCCAATAGACCTATCTTACCAAGATAACTCATATCAATAAAGGTGTGCTATCAATCGAAAGACTAGCAATTTCTGGTGTTTTTTTCTTTTTCTTAAAATAGGTTTTGTCTTCATTTCCTGTATTAACTCTGTATATTGGAGAACCCTTTTCTGAGCCTGGATATTTTCATCAGAAACGCCATGTGTAACTCTAATGGCACTTTTACGACTGGTAATGGTAAGCTAACACATTTAACAAGTGTGCATTTAGAAGTAGTATTTTGAACTCGTAGGTGTAGATAAAAACGGCCCCACCACCATAGAGGCAGCATCACTGCCATCAATGCCATGCTTTCACTTGGAACATGCCGCACATTTTTTCTGAAGGAAATACCATTTTGAGATAATTTGCTCAGCACTGGAAATGTATGTTTACTGAAGGCAAAATGTATGTAACTATTTCTAAATCAACTTGCTTCTGTAGTGTTCCGTTCAAGGTGTAGGCTGTTGGGCCAGTTGAGGTTTAGACACGCGAAGTATTCAAAGCATAAATCTACGCTTATGCAGGCAGGTGTTTCCACATTTTTTGCGTTAATGTAAATTTCCTTGCGAATCATGTCATGAATGTATGGATGTCATAATATATGTATGTAGCGGGATTGTATTCAAGTGCTGTGGAAGATTATGCTTTTACTTCGTACGAGTTTGTGCAATGTACGTAACACACATTATAATGTGTAGAGTTTGTAATATTGTACACTGTTTCAACTTTAATGTTTATGTAGAAATTTTTTCCTTATATGGTCCCCTCCCTAAACACAGTCTAAGAACCAACCCATAGGTATTCATGTGTAAGAAAATCTAGTGCTGAGGAAGCATTCCTAGGACAATATTTATCATTTATTCACACTATTCAATGCAACAAGACACCTTTCTGTGTTGCAATGGAGAAGACAGGAATGCACCATTTCTATCAAGATATGGTGTATTCCTGCCCTCTCCTTGTGCTGGGGCACGTTTGGCTGTCTAGCCCCAAGCAGGCACCCCAGCACGACGGTGCAAGGGTGCCTGGATTGTTTTTCGTGCAGAAAGGTGTCCATTCCTGCACAAAAAAACAGTTGTTTGGAGTGTTTGCCTCTTTTTTGTGTGTGCTGCAGAATGCATTACACATAGAAAGAGATAGAAACAAGGAGAAATAGGAATATTTTCCTCGTTATGCTTCCCCTGGGGAGGCATAACACTTTAACATATTCCCAGGTCTACCATTCTTGGTAAATATGGCAATGCACCAAAATCCACAGATGAATGTGTGTGAACACTTATGTTGCGCTCATGGAATGCCTCCCTGGGGTAGAGTAACTCAAGGCAGCATCATGCCCTACCTTGTGTTACTTTGGATTTACCAAGCCATGCAGGGCCTTGTAAGGTGACCTAGCGTTGGTTGGCAAATCTCATTCTAGATTTTGCGTCATCTTGCGCCCTCATGTGTGGTGCAATAGTGACAAAAACTTGTGATAAATCTGGTTCCTAGTTTTTTGTGTCAATGCTCCCAAAAATAAAGGGAGAGTGCTGAGTAAACTGGTATTTCCTGCATGCGGCCCTGAATCCATTCCATGTTGTACATCTTACAACGCAAGTCCAAATTTATGTAAGCCTACTGTATGCCTTTAACGCATAACCATCACCCTGATAGCACTGAACACAGAAGATCCTGCATTGCATTTTACATCTCAAAAGGGCAGAGAATCAAAGTCAATATAATTTTAGTGAGCCTTTGTTCACATTCTAAAATCTAGGGAGTAGCTTACTGCCTATCCTCCAAAAGTGTTTGGAGACTCATGCTAATGGTACAAGATTGACAGAATTTCAAGCTGAGTGAAAGCTATGTTGTTGACTTTATGGTTAGTCTAGACATCCCATTTAACAATTTTAAAGCAGTCTAAGGCTATTGTGTGTCTCATAGATGCAGCTGAAAGTTCTAGGTGGCAGTGTAAATGTTATAACGCAGTTTAACAAGCACTGGGGCATTTACAAGGCTCTTGGATGAAATTCCGTAGATGGTCAAGGGCATTAAATAGTACATGAGGCAACTGGTATTGCCTATAAAAATAATCTGAATTTTCATGCGCTCAATTACTGTACATTTGCCTAATCAATGGTTATACACTGAGAGCAATGGCACCGTTTCATCCTCTTTTCCAGAGGCTACTAGCACTATTCTGGAGCTCATTAGGCAGACTCATAGAACAACAGAAATACCACTCATTAATGAACTGTTCCTTTAACAATATTTTTTATTAATATGAAATTAACGTGCTATACATTTAAAATGCATTATGCTTCACTCTTGCAGCTCTCTTCTATTCAGAAAATCATGGGAGAAATATGTTTAGCGCTTCCTTGCTCAGACTGTAAACTTATTTTATTGAAAAGTACCACAGTTAGACATTCTGCACTATAGGAATTCGGAGATAAAAAGAATAATAGGGATTGATTGGTAACAAAGGATGAAAAACTCGATTGCTATCAGTTCAGGGGGAAATGCCTATCTATTTCAAAGGTCGTTTTAAAATGGTAGCTTCATGGCTACGTTTTCTGAGTTCTCTGATTGGAGAGCTCAACCTTTATTGCAATGTCTTCTTTTTGTTATCATTACCTTTTCTCTCATGCTTGTTTTGAGATGCAGACCAACAAGAACTTCTGCAATTCTCTTGGTGAGAGAGTTGAAGCTGTAAGCAGGTCAATGCTCCATCCTGGGATCATTCATTTGAGAGCCACAAAAATAGTTCGAGGTCTTTCCAAATATTCGGAAGTTGCCGGATCGAAGTTATCGCTGACATTCGCTGGATTCGATTTTATAAAAAATATTGATCTATGTGTAGTGATTATACATATTCAAGTAACATTCATAGATACTTCTAGGATGGTATCAGAAAATGTATGATGTATGTGAAATAGCAATGGCTTACCCTAGTTGGCAAATAACCGAAAACGTTCCTTGAATTCCACTTCACGGCGCTGAATTCACAAAGTGACCCCTGTCATATGGAGTTCTTCCAGAAGTAGCCATCACTTTTCAGTATCTTAAACAGCATTCCACAAAACAGCTCCCGACTGCCAGGCGACACTAGTTATTACCAATTGAATTTTCAAAAGCAAACTTACCGAGTCCTAACTTTGACAAATTTTATTTCACATTTGTCAAAGGAAATAAAGCTGACAGCATTACAGGGTCTGTGTACTAAAAGCAGTATCTCAATTCCAACAGTCTGTCCAACCTTTTCATCCCCGGGGAAGCATTAAATCTGGGACCAATTCACAGCTTTGTTTGAACACTATATTTTTGCCTTTTCTTTGAACCTTTGATATTTATTTCAGTGTTAAATCTATTCTTCCCTTCATCTATTACCCTGTTTTATTTCTGTTTTTGAGAACCTATATTTTTGCTAATAAATATTCACTGCACCATTTCATCCTGTATTTAATATGCCCACTGCATGTTTGCTGTTCTAACTTCTCAACAGATTGAGTGGACATTCCAGTGTTGCTGTGCAGTCATAAAATTCAGGAACTTATAAAATCATGCCCTCCCTTTCTTACTATTGGTTTTGAAACAGTATATTTTCTTGCTATTTCTTTTCCCGGTGGCTTCGCCTGCTCATAGCAGAACCACAGCTCCTCCCTGTGGTGTCCATGTTGGATTACTTCACTGCCACACCAGAGACTTCTCGGCAGACTCGTGCCTTTCCGTTTCTGCTTCAGCTCCTGCACTTTGCTGGGCTCACATTTCATGCATATTTTTAAGACAGTCGTGAAGTGCTTGGGTAAGTAAGCCGTATTATTTACATTATACAGAATGTATGTTATTATGTGTAGGTTTTTTTGTAAATTTGAAAGAATGAAGTGGTATAGCTTGGAGATAAAAGGATGCGTGCATTGATGAAATTCTTAGTAGATTTATGTAATGTTGGTTCTGACAGTTTGTGTGTGTCCATAACCCTTCCTCAAACACTGACCATGTTTTTCAAGCAATATTCTTTCATGTGTAAAGTAGAATGAAAACGTACTGCACAGCTGACTGTTGTGTGTGCTTTAGTTTGCACCACTTGCTAACTCGGGGTTTCACAACACAGATAGCTTCTATTATTCTGTTCTTTGCACAATAAATCACACGGGTAGATGGTGCATTTTTCTAAATATTCAGATGAAATATCATAATGTAGGGAACTGACTTTCAGGAAGATCATAGGATATGCAAAAGAGCGCAGGGGTTTAACATCAAAGAAAGACACAGCTTCAGCCTCATATGTTCTTAATGCATTTCCATCCTTTTACATATCCTTTTTTCATTCAAATTATTAATCTCCCACTATCTTGCATGCTCATTCAAGTGTGCACTGGCACTCATTGTTTTTTGCACATACTCACTCACGGTCACTCACTAGCTCTTCTTGTGAATAGCACATCACCCTGCTGTAGCAATGGGCTATCGTTTAATGAATGAAGAACACACACGTTTAGCAGTTACCTTCTCTTTGTTCCAATTTGAATATGTGTGTGATGTGTGGCCCCAGATTACCAACAAGGCTCCATCTCATACCCGCCTAATGGGACCCCTTCCTAAAATATTAAACATGCACTTCTTATTAAAGAATATGTGAAACCTCAATACATTTACATAATTCGGAATAAACTTGCTTGAAGAGTGAGGTATAGAAAACAGTTAAACAAGTAAATATACTGTACTGACAGTGTGCACTCCTTTGTAAATTGTATTCTTCTATGCATATTAACAGATTGCACTTAAATTGCATTATTATTGCAAGTTAGATTTTTTACTATGACGCTGAGGTATTGGTAGTGCATGTACACAATGTGCACATATGTTATATACACTCACACACATTCCTAGAAAGCAGGCACGCTTTATATCTGTTTCTATCTGCGACCTCCAGACCCTGCTAGCTGACAGCCCTGCATTGGTTTGCTCTGCCGCTTGCCCTTGCACAGGGTCACAGTGCAATCAAGCCTGGTGCCAGGAGTGAGGGAGCGCGACCCGCTGATGTCTTGGAATGGTAGCGCGATCTGACAACAGGACCACAGGAGAGAGGGAAAAGTCAGTTTAACTCCTAGGCCTACCTCTCCACTCCACAGCTTGTCCAATTCATTCTGCGGAATGGCTCCCTCCCCGCCCACTATCCAGAGACACTACAATGAAGACAGCCACTAAAGCAGATATAAAGGGAAATAAGGCGAGTCTGTTGCAGATGTCGGCATTGTGCACATCTGGTGAACTCTGCGCTGTTGTGAATGAATTATCCCTTTCACTACTCTTCAGATACCTTCTTTTCTTCACATTTGATTCCCTAATCCACGCTCCTTGTATTTTCCGACTGTTATGAGCTACACTCCGTGCTTCCTCTCCTAGTGTACTCACACACCCCTCTTAAATGTTTTTTTTCTATGCAAACCTTTGATACACTCCCCTGTCTGTGAGCCATTGCTTATTGCGTTCACATCTAGCACTTCTCCCTTCCTGCTTTCAAAATAAAGCCTGTTGTTTAGACTTTGCAATCTACTTTGTGTGCTGGGATCATGACCTTTTAGTTGCTTCCATTTTCTAATTACTCTCAAAAATATTGAATTTAATTTAGCTTTTCTGTTCCCTTTAAACTCAGGATTTTTGCGGTGAAGCTCCACTTAAATTCACACGAGGTGCTCAGTGCCTTTTCTGATTACACACTCAGAAATAAAGTGAGTAAAATGCAAGAGAGAGCACCTGCCACAGGGCTGTGAGATGCAGCCTTGAGCATGAACTGCCCATTTCATATAATTCTGCTGAAGTTACATTATTTTTTATGTTGTGGATGTTCAAAAGAATACATACAGTACTGGACTTTGATCTTGTGCATTGCATTAAAGAATGAAGAAATACACCGGGTTTGATCATTGCAATATGACCCGTGCCGTTTGCTAGAGTAAATTCTGCAGCGTGGGTATGATGTTCCTCTAGAAGGTCAATATTGCTTAGCCCTCAGAATTATCATTGCTGCCCCTCTTATTTTCAGTTTTATTTTATGTTTTTCTGAAGTCAAATGCAACATGATTCTCTCCTTTTGCCTTTTTCGCTGTAAGGTTAGGGAAAATTGAAACTAGTTTGAAACTTTTTGTTATATTTTTTCGACTCCATATTCCACTAAATTTGCATTACTTGTCAGCGGGTGGTATACATAGGTAAATATAGCGACACTATCATGTTGGAAAACTTTATTACTGATGTTTTGAAGAGATCACTCAGCCACAAGTCTGTAGTGTATAAAAGACGCGTTAACATTCTCCTGCTGGAAAGACTACCTGTCACTTGTGCATATGAAATACATTAATACATACAGACAAGCACACACATATATATATGTATATATGTGTGTATATATATATGTGTGTGTGTATTTAAGGTTTTACTGACATCTTGGATTTTGTAATAATGCATGGCCAATAGGCAAAATGTTTTGCTTGAAGAACTAGTTTGTAAGTGACTTGCTGACATGAGCACTGCAGAATGACCATAAATATTTGCAGGAATGCGATTGGTGCATTCTGAACTATGACATCGCATCTTATCCTGGAGCTAAACGCAGTTTAAATTTAGGACATAAAATATTTATATGATGTCTTCAATGGTGACAGGAAGGGCTTCACAATGTGATGTTGCTTTAGATATGGAAGCTCCCTTTTCGCTATTGACGTACAACCTAATCCTGCTCTTTGCTTATTCTTGAGACATTGAACAGTGAATACTAAATGCCTCATTTCTAAACCTCATGAATTTGACTTCTTTCTCATGTAGTAAGGCAACTTTTAAAATTCAATACAAAACCTGCTGATGCTACATTTACATTTAGGCATTCTACATTTAGAAACATTGCGCCTGTAAAATAATAAATTCAATATGATCCACTCCTGGACATATCTGGATGGCTGTTATTGATAGCGCCCACCTTCACACCTGCAAAACTCAGGGGGTTGTGTCTCATTTCATTCACACATTGCCCCTTCTCAAAGAACATGTTTTTTTTTTCAAGGGAAAATACCTGAAATTGGTATCAATGACCCAACAAGCATTGAGAAAGTCAATAGGGGTCTCCATGGTTGCCTATTGGTATTGCAAAGGTTCTCTTGATGCTGTGCTGACTCAATAATAAACTGAGAAAGAAAACTTAGTATAATGATATGTATATGTGCATGAACTTATGCATTGTGACACCATTGAAGCCTGAAGTGATACTGTATGATGCACATGCATCACCAAGTACACACATGTATATGGCATCACATGTCATGTTTTTTTTAGCATTCCTAGATGGTGGACGCCAATTGAAATGACCACTCTAAATAAAATAATTTGAACTAGTGAGAAAGTGTGTTTCAGAAGCGGAGGACTTAGGCAGCAAATGGAAGCTGTAGGACCCTTCAAAAAGTGTAAACTAAAAAAAAATGTTAAGGAATGCAATATTGAGTACCAGAGGGGTGGGTGAGAGAAAATGGGAGAGAGACCGAGGACGGTTCAACCGAGAATGGATGGTGGAGCAATTGAGGAGCAACTAAAGGACCCTTGAGACTAAATAAAAAAAAATAAAAAAAATAACACATGCACTGTGATGGAGAGCTGAAAGAAATATAAAATGTTCGTCCCAGAACGTGAGCAGTGAAAGAATACAAACCAGCCAATCAAAAGGATGGTAAAGAGTATACGCTCCAGGATTGGACAAACGCAAGAAACTAAAGGCAAGCCATTGAAAAAGAAAGCATTTGCAATGCCAGTAGGTCCCACCTTTGGGATCTATCGGCTTTGCCAATAACTATTAGCCAAGCTGTACAGCGTTGGCAAGACAATGTGCAGCATGGCAAAAAGCTTTAAAAAAGGTGCGATGATGCAGCCACTCTATTACGTAGGAATGCTTCCAAAATGACACGAGCACCATTTTTTAAAACTTAAGTACCACACATCGTTTTAAGGCAGATGAGCTGACAGCAATTTATTGCCTCCTTCTCCACAAAAAGAAGACGACAAGCAAGTGGAGTCAGAGGGCAGCAGTGGGAAGTAGGAGTTGCTGCAATTCATAGTGGGAAGTGGAAGCAATCGGGAGCAGGGGGGCGAAAGGGGAAAAGCTGCACTTAAAGGACAATTACATGAATGAAAAAGCAATGTGAGGGAAAGAAGCACTCAAGAGTGAGTGCAATATGGAGGGGGAAGGGGAGAACACTGCAGTTGTTTGAAAGAATTGCTGAGCACGTCACAGGAAGGAGAAGAGAAGTAAAATAGGGAGACAGCTGGAAAATATATAGTCTCATGGAATGCTGAACCAAAAAGAAAAATGTAGTTCCTGAAAAGTAAGCAGTGAAGGGGCACAAGCATGGAAGCTACAATCTAGTGGAGGGACAATACAGAAGTGGAAAGGAAGTTACACAAGGCCACAAATTAAACACAAGCTAATGAGAGTGACAACAAAGTAAACCAATGGTAACCAATGCTTGTTCAGTCTCCAAGCCCGCTGTAAGTTCACATTAGTTCTTTTTCAACCAGACAGCTTGCGTTGTTTGGGTAGGCTCTACCTATAAAGCAAGCAAATGAAAATGAGAGTAAAGCCACCCAGTCATGAACAATGGATTGATCTAATCACACTGATTATGGTATGGTCCACAATAAGCTTTCACCTACAGTAGGTAAAAGTGCATAGTGGTGAAGACCTAAAACAAAGGCAACAAACTTACGAAATAGAAAACCACATTTGTTGTTTCTCAAGGATATTTAGAATGTATGCCCTCAATATCTTGTTTTGCACTTGATATTGCTAAAAAATAAGCGTTAAAAAACTAAGGCCCTCATTACAGAAGCTGTGGGTGCCAGTATACCGCCAGTGCTGGCGGTCTATCTGGCTGCCTAATTTGACTTTCCGCTGGGCCAGCGGACGGTAACAGTGTTTCCGTCCACTGGTCCAGTGGAAAAGTCACATAAACATTGGAACCGGCTCATAATAGAGCTGGCGGCAATGTTGATGTGCAGCGGGTGCAGTAGCACCTGTCGCGCATTTCACTGCCCGAAATACGGGCAGTGAAATGCGTGATGGGGCTGTGCCTGGGGGCTCGTGCACTGCCCAAGCCAAGTTCATGGGCAGTGCAGGGGCCCCCAGGGGCACTCCAGGTCCCCCTTACAGCCAGTCTATTCATGGCGGTGTTTACCGCCGTGGACAGGCTGGCAGTTGGGGAGCACCTCTGCCCTGGGGATTATGACTACCAGGCGGAAGCCTGACAGTATGTTGGATGGGCCGGCAGTATGGCCGTGGCTATTGCGCCACAGTCATAATAGCTGGCGGAACACCGCCAGCCTGTTGGCGGTGTTACCGCCAGCTTACCGCCGGACGCCAGGGTCACAATGAGGCCCTAAATATTTCTAGAGTCTTGCGATCTAGAAATATTGCATGCCAAAATTGAGTCTGATGTTGACAGCTCAGCTGAACACAGGGCACCTAGATTTGCTCTAGGATGCCACGTATTC
Organism: Pleurodeles waltl; assembly: GCF_031143425.1. Taxonomy (NCBI): domain Eukaryota; kingdom Metazoa; phylum Chordata; class Amphibia; order Caudata; family Salamandridae; genus Pleurodeles; species Pleurodeles waltl. The sequence goes on along the minus strand of NC_090445.1, from coordinate 911,882,576 downwards.
ACACTACTAGTTGATTTTATTTCAGTTACTGTACGTGCAAACTGTTTCTGGAGTTTGTAACATGACAATTCATATTTCATAATAAGTATATTTTGATAGGTTCACCAGGGTTTCAGACCTTGCGTTTGTTGAACAAACTGCCTATGACTGACAAGTCACAGGTGATAATTTGATTTGACCAAAAATCTTCTGTGGCTAGTTGCACCAATTGATGTTCTGACTTTGTATTGTATATGCCAAGCCAAAAAAACACAAGAATAAAAAATAACAATAGTACCATCACTCATCATTAACAAAAGATATTACCACCATAAAATGTCAAAAGCCCATATGCGACCAACACAATCTCCCAGAAACCATATGTAACTTGTCAATTTGAATGTTTAAAGAGATATCATAACAGAAAAAGACTTTTCTATAGCACTATTTTGTTTACATTACTTCCTGTTTCCTGCACATTAAAGTGTGGACTGTTTTATGTCTAGGCTAGTCACAAGAGCATGTAATGCCTTCTAAAAGCCCTCCAGAGGCTCACTGTATTCCCCAATAGACTTATTGAAGGAAGCCAGACCTAGTTAATAAGCAGTGTTGAAAACATGTTATTGACCAGACAGGTTTTAGAGATGCCTACGGACAATAACTATACTGATAGACTGCCACAGGTGAGCACTCTTCACCATCACAATTCCGGGTCTGTGGCGGAAACATAACTTTCCAAATATTGAAATCGGGATTGTAGCTGCACTTGATTTATTTGACTGTACCTTGAGTAAAGGAATGTTCATCCTCTATATTGAATTATGGCTTATTACTCAGGAAAACCTCATGCCAAGTCTCCACATTTAGCAAGCTGTGAAAACGATAGTGTGCAAGCATGTGGCCCGCAAATGGGTAATATATAAAACAGGTACTTGATTGCCTATCTTGCAGATAGATACTACTACAGATAGGAGAATTTTTCATATCATTTTCTAAATAGGACCTCCTGTAATCCAGAATGATAACCTGAAAATTAATAAATCAACATTTCTCACGTATTTAATATTACATTAATTTGGAAGTTTGAAAGGTTTTTTTCAAACCTTTTCAAACTGTCCAAAGTACCCGTAGGTTAGTAAACAAGCTCTATGCTGTTGTCTGTATATAGTAAGTATAGACCACCGAAGCAGTGAACTCCAAATTGTGCATGATTTCTGAAAATTTTAGTGAGTGATCATTCTACTTACAAAGATAAACACTTTAAAGTGATTTTGCACTGTTGTTAAGAGATTCAGGATTAATGGTACTCAATAAAGACAGTAATGTATTAATTTGTGTAGATGTTAGGCTCGTTGTGCCTCCTACCACAAAAATATTTATTTTAGCAGAGGTATATAATTGTCAAATGCAGAGTCCCTCGGTTCTATATGCCTTGGACCGCTCCAAGCTGACAAACTTCCAGCATCACTCATCATGTGTGAATGTGGAGACCACTTAGCAAAAGCAATGTGAGCATTATATTCAGTGATAATTAGATTTATATGACACACTTTTAGAAGCAAGGGCATCATATTAAAATACACAGGTTTCATTATGTAGAATTGTAAATTAATGCTAAAAAAGCTTTTTAAACACCTGTGTTGCAATGACATGAATAATTTTACTGTATAACACAAGATAAATGAATTGAATATTTGACTTAAGTTGAGCCCAAGAAGGTGGTCTATTGGCTAGCTGTTAGAATCTGAAAGGCAAGTGAGCGTAGAATTTGATTCCTGACAATGAGGTCCGTGCAAACTGCAAGAACACTCATAGTCCACCACTTCAACAGACTGTGTTGTAAAGTCACGTCAAACAAATCCTGCAAAAGCACTACAACTTTCGTAGGCATACTTCCTACAAACAGAAGGTCTTATAGCATGATAATAAAACTATTAAAATACATCCTTGCCATTTTTAATGTACAGTAAATAGCAGGAACCACTTCACACCCAAGATAAAATCAGACCTATATATCACCCACTGCTTTTGCTGGTAGATTAAATGTATACAAAAATTCATATTATCACAACATAATTACATGTTTTTGAAATTATGTCAGCGTCAAAGATTGATGCACTGCACTACTCTGAGTGAGCCTGATATTTACAATTGTTACGCAATGGATCTAGGGTGATTAAATTGCTAAATCACCTGATAAAACGTGTTCCTTGCAATAAGAACCTGCTTCATTAATTGTTTTCAAAAGAAGATTAGGAATGTGGGGCAACGGCCTTTAGGGGAAATTAACCCAAATTTCCAGAAGCAGAATTGTTTAATGATTCTATTTTGTAGTCTCCCTGAACTCCATTCACAATCATTTGAGGTCTTAAATAAGCACAATAAATGTAAACAATTCATTGCTTACAAAGAGCAAATTGCTCCGAAAAGTAATTTGGAATTGCAATTTGGTTTCCTATACATGCTGATTTGGTTCCCAGTAAAACGCCTCTGACACTGCTGTTCATTAAGCCGCAGCTATTGAGCCTTCTTCAAATTCATTAGTGATTAATTCACACAGATATTTAACTTAATAAGGTAAGCGAATAAACAAAAAAAATCACTTTCGGTGCCTTAAGGTTTTTCGACTTCTAATTGCTTCTGCGCACTAATTATCAAGATTAACACCTTATATTTTGCCCACACTTTAGAAGAGAGCGACGGTAAAAGAGGAAGGGATTAACCTTCTTGAGTACGGGACTAAAGTAAGCACTTGATGTGAACTGCGTGCAGTTCTTAAATAATGCAAGTACATTAAAGATTATAATTTTCAGATATAAGTTTTAAACCCCTTTGAAGGAGCTGAGCTTCGGACGCTTAACCTTACACGCGTTGAAGCTCCTTTAAATCGAGGTTAAAGCACAATTTAAGGATTAGTACAAATTCCTAATCTGATTAATAGCGACGATATTGCAAGGTTGCTCCGTTTTATCTCGGAATGTGTATACTTTTTCCCTTCTCTGAACGCCTCGGTTCAAGCTGCACGTTAGGGTCGAAGACCGTCGAGGCTCTGTACTCTCATATCTTCGCGAGAAGGTGCCGAGAGCAGAGCTAAGCCTCGAAAGGTGCTCGTGCCTGTCCTGTGCCTTATTTGCATGTGCCAAACTACAATACATCAGCGAGTACTTGTGCGAGTCTCTGGCATGGGAGCAGCCATCGTACGTGCAGCTCTGAGAGTTGTCGCTTCCTGCCGTGTTCTTCTGCGATGAATCCTTTCCGCCCTGTCCATAGAGTTTTCATTATTAGGTTTAGTTTGCTGGGCACAGTATGTACCATCGCCTAATATTGCCACTCTGGGGTGGGAAGCTGTCTAATTGCTACCTAAGCTTCCCAGAACACTTCACTAGGTTCACACACACAGGCACTTCGACCTCAGGTATTAGTCAAATCATGCCTGTAACTGTGGGGGGATTGTGTTCAGAGGCTGCGGTACCTTTAATTCTTTCTTTCGTTCTTTAATGGGTGACTGGATAAATTCAGCAGTGGATTTTTGTGACACTAAAGCAGCCGTAAGTCTATGATGCACTCCAGCTTTGTGGTTTTAAAATCCCTTACCATATGTTTTCTCACTGGAATGCCTCTGCTTGCAAAATTACATTAACCGAGGCTTAAAAATACAATTAGAGAGTTAAGAAAGGAATGTGTGTGTGTATATATATATATATATATATATATATATATATATATATATATATATATATATATAGAGAGAGAGAGAGAGAGAGAGAGAGAGAGAAATAGCCGTATGTTTGCAGCTTTTTTTAATCATTTTTGTTCTTTGTAGAAAACGTTTGGCTGTGCTTTATATAAGGAGTGCCCTAATCTTCCTCTCTGTGTTTTTTGATGATTTGCCACACGAGCTAAAGTTGAAATAAAATGTAAAGAATTAACATTCAGGGCCATTATCATTACATCATATTTGTGATGCCACCAAATATATATATATTTATATGTTTCCAGTCTATTGTGAAGAATATCTTTGCTCTCCTACTTCTGTTAGGCCAAATACTTTATTTAAAAAAATGCTGATTTCTTATTTGAAGCCATTTGTGGTGCAGTATATGTCTATCCACTGAGAAATGCATTCCAAAATGGGGTGGTGTATGCCTCAGAAATGGAGCATGACAAAACATGTACAAGTGGTCTCTAAAGCATGATTTCATGTTTTCTGCTCATTTTCCTTCTTTCCTTAGGTGGTTCCAAGTGCTTGTGAAATTAAGTTCTATTCTTTACTTCAGGAGGAAGAAAATCAACAGAATTTTCAGAAATATGGGCATTCCTCATTCTCAATACTCTCCCCCCAAAATTGCTGTACGTCCAAGTTAATATATTGAGTACTTCGCCCTCAATGACATTGGTGCACATCAGTACATCCTTTAATGCCCTCTTTTGATTGTTATTTTATTACATTATATAACTCTCCATTATGTATATCTGCCAACAATACCACAGTAGTGAAATTCTGAACAAATAATGCAATGCTTTTAACGTCCTTTTTGCATGGTACTTTTATGGATGGGGGAAAGTTCATAAACAGTTCCACATTTGTATTTTCTAGTAACAAACACACTAAAACACACACACACACTCACTCAGGACTCCTTTCTGAGAAAATATGTTCTCAGAAAGAAGCCATGTCTCATAAGAGGCGTTCCCCTCCTTCAACACTGGCTATAAACGTGCCATGCTTTTCTTTCATTAGCATCAATTGTAAACATAATAGTTTAAGAAAAGTCAGATCATAATCTCACTACCCATAGAGTGATAGATAGATAGATAGATAGATAGATAGATAGATAGATAGATAGATAGATAGATAGATAGATAGATAGATAGATAGATAGATAGATAGACATATATGAACTTCCATTGGCCACAGTGGTATTATGGTTCAGCCTCACTCCCCAGCCACAATGCATTGTTGATGTACCTATAGCTTTGGCCCCTAAAGACAGCTCTGCACCAAATTTGGCACTCGCTAAGCACCTGCCTCTATGTACCGCCAGTTCCTGTATTTTGAGGCAGTGAAAAAAGTAAACAAAGAGTTAAAAACACGTTTTGTTCCATTTTAGCTTAATTTTGAAAAGAATTCTCACTGCTACAGCAATAGTGTTAGTACAAAGCACAAATATCCAAAGCAAAGGGAAGGCACCGAGAGAAGCCTGTTTCTCCAGGATAATTCTGAGTGGCACTCAGTGTACTGAAACAGTGATACAAAGCAGAAAAAACGATTTTTCTCCCTAGAAAAAGGGGTAATTTTTCAGAAACTGAAAACAGGCTTCAGAGAATGATTTTTCTGCCCACGTTGGGTTAGCCAGACCCTGTGGCCAACTCCTGCAGTGCACAGTCAGGGGCCCTGCTTAGTGGAGGTTGGCTAGCCACATCAGCGGGGTTTGGCAGGCCAGGACCTGCAACCAAACCCTGCTGCATATGACCAAAGACCATGCACGGTGCAGAACTGCTACATACCAAGTGCCTGCATTACTTAAAGAAAACCAAAAAATGTTATGAGAAACATATTCACAGGTCAATTACTTTCTGCAAACCATGCCCGAAAAAGCCCTTAAATTTACCCCATATGGAAAGCAGCACACAAGGACACTTAACTCTCACCAGCTGCCTTGCTAAATATGCTATTTTGCGATGGCACTGGAAAAGGGCTGTCTACCAAGAGCGAACCATGGCGGGCAGTGTGAGCTTTGGTACCTCTTGTGCATTGGATGTGATAACTGTTGAATTTCTAAGGGTGTTTTCAGGTTTGTGTTTGCTTAACCATAGTTAAGATGGAACTACTACTTTCAGCGAATATATGTGGGCATAGGCGCGCACGCACAAAGGTGTTTTTTGTGTGTGAAGTCTGCGACAATATTCATAGCTCTGTTTGTTCCATACCATACACATTAAATGGAAAAATTAGAAAACATGCTATGCACAAAGTGCTAAAATGGTGCCCCTCGTTTATTTTTACACTGTTTTTGTAGCAGTAATTGGCTCTCAAAATGAACTGTTTGTTTATGAAGTAGAGCAGTTCATTTCCAGGAATGTAGATCCCAAGATACATTCAGCGTAATTAAATATTAAATATCAAACATCAAGCCATACAGCAGCATTCCACTGTATTTGTCACTCTCCACCCGGCTGCAAATGAATAAACCTGCTCGAGTATTGGAGGCGCTGAGTATTTCCAAACAACTAATGTTATCTTTATTTTCTCTTCCCCTTTCTACCCTGGAACCAGCCGTGAGGAGCCTGTTTTGGGCTTTATTGCAGGCGCTGTCAGTGCTGTTCGGCTTCACAAATCTCCTTTTGTAGCACTTGGCAGAGTTTGGTTAGGGGCTACCCCTGAGCTACATGAACTCGGCCTTGCTGTGTGTCTTACACTAATACCTCCACTACTGTAAAGCACCACGAAGCTCGAGAAACAGCCTGAAGCCATACAGCTGATTATTTCACCAAATTTGCATCTTTTCAACAGTAATAGGGATGCCTTTCACAAATGCTCCCAGGCTCTAAATAGATATTAAGTGGTTGTTTCTAGTCCTTCCCTCTCTTATTCTCCCGAGGGCCACTTCCCGTCCCACCCACTCTGCTAACCTTGTGCGGAGGCCCCTGGCAGCTGTGCACCGCTCCTGGCATCTGGCAGGCCTTGCAGAAGGGGCTGCAGTCTGCATCATGGCCAAGTGATACAACCCTCGCATGGGACGTCTAAAATGTCTGCGTACACGGGCAGCCTTCCTCCTCTAAATATGAAATTAAACAAGCAGCAGCGTGAAAAAGCAGTGTCGTTCTAATGCTTGCTCGTGGCCTGTTATCCATATACAGTAAATGGCACACGGATTCTTTTCAAAAGCCACTCATTGTTCAAAATGTTTGCCAAAAGACTAGCCTGAAATATGTTCGGACTTAGATAATGCATTAGCTCCCATAATCCTGCAAAAACAAAAGATTTGCAGGCAGTTCCCGGATGCCTTTGCTATCTTGTGAATGTTCAAGGGTTTGCAGAATGAACTGAGTTTGCCAGTCTCAAAAACAAAGGAGCCGCTATTTTGTGGCAGAGACCAGTATACATTCTGACGGCTAAGCCCAAAGAAATTTACGCAGCTTGGTTTTCAATAAGCAAATCTTGGCAGTCCATTTTTGTTTATTTTTTTTTACAATTAAAGTCCAATCTAAGTTTTATGATTGATAGATAGATAGATAGATAGATAGATAGATAGATAGATAGATAGATAGATAGATAGATAGATAGATAGATAGATGTGGTCCAATGAACACTTCACTTTCAACTGCACTGAGTGTACAGTGTGCAGCATGGACGTCATTTAGGGGTCGCCAGGGGTTGCAGCTGCGACTCTTGGCTTGCCCCTTGCCTCCCCTAACACTGCCTTTGTGACCGTCGCCTCAGAGGTGGCAAAGTCAGTGCCTGGAACACAGTGGCAGCTCATATTTTAAAAAAATGCTTTGAAATGTATGTGTGCGTGCTTAAGTGAGAGAGTGTGTGTGGGTGTGAGTGTGCCTCTGAGTGTAAGAGTGAAATGGAAGGACAAAGAGAGGGTGATGGGCGTGAGATGTCATTCCGCTACTCCTGGCATTTTGGTGATTTGACGTTAATTGAGTGCAGGTCAAAAATGCACGTTCTCATATTGTCATGTTGTGCCAAAGTTTCTATTCCTCGAAATTACTTTTTTATTTTTAAATTTCTACAAAACTAACATGACTTGTAAGATCAGCATCATGTAGTAAATAGCACTGTGCAGGGGAAAACGTAACATTTTACCTTGGGCTGGTAAAACGACCAAAAGCATTACGAAAGACGCTATCTGCAAGGCATCATTTGTTCACACTACTGTGATACATGGTACTGCGAATAAAACAGTGACTCCAACTGATTTAGGTGAAAGCACCTGTGAAGAAAATAAGAGCTCCGAGACAATTGCTAATCAGCGTTATTCATTTCAGGCATAGTAGACATTATTAACTGAAAGTCTGTTGCCATCATAATGGTAATTAGAAAAGAAAGTGTTGATACTAATCAGGGCACAGAGTGGCTTCTAGCATGGCCCTGATATGCCTCCTGCTCTGTAATCTCTTCGCTGACTCTTCTCCGACCCCCTCTTCCTCCTCTAAAATTAACAGCGGCAATGATGCCTGTCCTAATGGAGATCATCATCAGCGGCTCTCCACTCGCCGCACGGCTCGTGCCACCCTTTACGCAGCCGCGCGCGCCATTGTTATACGCCACCGTCCTCCTGCTTGACTCCTTGATTGCCAATGTGTGCTCTGAGCTATGGGAACTCACAAACGCTCCCTGCTGCCGTCGAGCTTTTCAGTACATCCTTGGGCACACAGGGATCCTTGCTTTGGATGGTGCAACGAGCGAGCACTATTGGTCGGCCAACTGATATGAAGGTTACACTTGGATATTAGATCCGACTCGTACTATTGGCTACAAGGTGCATATTTTTTATATATATATATTTTTTTTTCCAATTTACAGTTTCCAGCGCGGGCGACTTTGTTGATTTACACATACCGAAGTAGTGGCAGGTGATCATAGTCTCACTCTGCAATTAAAGTGTTTTTACTGCTTCTTTAGAGAACCTGCAGATCTCTGCACATCACTTTCCCGGGCAGTTTTCTACCAATACAGTCACATCACAATCCAGTAAGAGAAAATGCAAAAAATAGGATCAGACATACTAGAGTTAATAAACCTATGAACTCATGGGAGGTGATGCAAAACCTCTCTTCTTTTCATGTAATATACAACACAACCGCAATTTTCTACAAAGAACAATTAATACTGCCTTCAGGACAGGCAGGACTTTATCTTCCCACTATGCTGCACACAGCTGGAAATCAATCAATCAATCTGTAAACATATCTTCAGGCATTTTCATATATTTTTGAAAGGGCGGGAAACAATGGAGCATTTGCTTTTTCAACCATCTCTCTGGTTTGTACACAGCAGTTATTAGCATGATCAGACACACTCAAAGGGCTGAAATTGTAAGCGGGTAATTGCGGCTCTGTGATCTTGAAACACGGATAATGTACGCAGCAAGTGAAATACGACCCCGTGTAGGCAAGACTTTCACACAACGCGCATTACAACTACAATAGTGTATTTTTGTATTTGTTCGTGTTGTTTTAACTTGATGATGTAAAAAGACAAATGTCATAAAACACCAAATTACTTTCACAAATTAAATAGTATTCAATGAAGACATATTTTTAAAAGATACACAATGCCAAATTGTGAATTAGAGAAAAGCCCCCAAAGGAGGCAGGTAAAAAAGAGAATGGGTTGTTGCCCTTTGCCCTCTAAAATGGAGTAGAAAATGGACCCACATAGCACTTGTAGGCAAAAATGAAGACTTTTACGTTGCCTGTGTTGCAACTTTTCCACCAGAGAAACATGTAGAAAATGGGCATTAGATTGCATATTGAACAGTCCTTGTTGTTTCCAATAGCAAGTGTGAGACGGTGTGAGGTGTGCTGGCAGTAGCGGGTTTCTGGGAGCATAAGGGAATTGAAACGTCACAGAAACGGGTCAGATGACAGAACTCCATCTAGACTCCACATAGCATAACATAACATAACACAATTTTACATAATGTAACAGAGTATAACATAACATATAACATAACATAACATATTTTTAAAGCACACGTTAAGCCCTTAGAAAACATTGAAATGAACAGCAGATGTTTATTGTTACCCATCTCAATGGTTCTTATTTTATCAACCCCAGAAAGATGAAAGATTGAAGAGATTTAATGGGAAACAAATGTGCAACCATGAACTCAAACACAGATTATTGAAAATGACGTATTAGTCAAAAATTTAACACTACATTTCTTTTCTATCCTCCATATCTCACCACTCCCATCTATCCCTCAAAACACCATCAACTCCCAAACGACCACACCAACCACCTCTGTTTAAACAAGTTAGGATAATACATCATTGGTTCACTCATCTTCACATTGTTTCAAAGTAAACAAACACCACAGTGTTCCATTGCACATCCACCTTGCCGCCATTTACCCCAGTACTTCACGCAACATCACACGCCTAAAAGGACACCACCATTCACTCTACACCAAACACTATTGCAAGATAAGATATCTGACAAAAGTTACCCACACCACCCACTATCAGATAAAACCACAGAAAACACAAAGCTCTACAAAAGACACCACCAGAGTACAACATACAATCCTGGGCTCAACAAACTAAATGACATTAGATCTAAAAGCACCAAACAACCTCCTAATACCATCCAACAACTACCAGCTTAATATACTACCTCATCATATCAATCCACATGCACAATGCCATTCCACAGCATATCACCTGCGTGACTGAATACCACACAATGTATCTCAGCAAAATAAATATTGGAGTTGAAAAGGATGCACATGGATCTCCTACACAGGAAGTAGATTGCTTATACAATACAGATGAAACATGAAAGGAGGTGTGATCTACTGCTTATTCCAGATTCTTATATCTTCTCTAACAAATGTAACATGAAGCCGGGACAAGAACATTTCATGTGTCAATTTTACAACCTCAGTGATTCAACTAGTAAGTTTTACCCAAAATGTGAACAATGTATCACTCATTATAGCATCCGAGTGTTACAATGAGAAGTAGGTCGCTAGTGCCAGAAGAGCTATATCAGGACTATAGAAATGTAAATGCCCTTACTGGAACTTAGCAAAACATTTGAGCATGTACCCAAATCGCAGGAATATTTAGGGGTTGTTTGACCTCATTTGAATCTTCTGAATTTTTTGGAAAATATGCTATGGGTTCAGGAGAACACAGTATGTCTAGTCTTTCAATTTTCTGTGGTAAGTTAGTCACCAGTAGGGCAATATATTTTCACTTGTAAGTTTTATGTCCTGTGGAAGAGAAACATTCATAGGCTAATACACCTCTTATAATTTCTCAGCTCCTGATTTAAAGACTGTGTCTTGCTCCATTCTGTGATTTTTCTCTGCTTTTATTAAAACACATTTATATTATTGTGGGAAGGCCTGCTGCCATCACATTCTTTTGTCTTAAGGCCATAAATAATGTTATGGTCTTGCCCCTGGCTTGAACTCTTCTTTAAGCACTAATTATTGTAGTACTTCTTGTGTACTATTCTTTCTTTAATAGCACATCTATCTGCTGGTGCAAAAATATAATTTCACCATGCTCATTTTCACTTGCAGACACCCTTTGTCCCTTTAGATCTTGTACTAAATGTGAGCTCCCTAATAATTACTTCACCTTGTAGAAAACTCTATGTTATTAAAAAGTTCAATTAACATAAGAGCAAAGTCCTTTAAGGTTAGTGAATCACAAGGAGTCTTCAAAAATGTTATCTGCCAATTCGCAGTGCTGTGAAAATGCTGTGTCGATCAGCAAATTTATCGAAGCTTCATGTTTTAGAAAACATTTACAAACTCTTCTATTCTCTAAGGGGTTTCAAATAGACCCTCACTGGTCTGTACCCAGTGGCCACTTTATTTCAACGTATTATCTAAAAATAATAGCAGAGATGGTACAGGTCTTACGTTTACTAATTCACAAGACACATATACAGAGTAGTACAATCAAACGTGTACCTCATGTACATCCGACAGTTAGTTAAAAAGCAAAGGACTCCAGTTGATGCTGGTAGAAACGTATTTCACATAGTAGAACCCTACCATCTCTGAAAATTGGGCAATTCGGGTATTTTTAAAATATACAAGGTGAATCTGGAAATTGGTCAGTGTTTGGCATCAAATTCTGGTAAAGAAGAATTGCAATAAATAGCTTGTGATCGATTGACAAGCAGTGGGTGACATATGGCCATCCCATGCGATGCTTGTTGAGATGAATATTGTGTGCACACTCTATCAGTTCATTAGCATTCTGGCTATCATTTATAACTACTGCAACTGGTGCAGTAGTGTGTGAGTCCAGAGGTGTGAGGGGACTCCTCATCTCAATTATGTCTTTTTTTTACTAGTCAGCTGTTGCTCAGAGAGGTCCCTTTCTCGTGCTGTGTCACTGCCTCCATTTCTGAATACAGATTTTGCAGTTCTTTATTTCAAACTTTTCAGTCTTTTAGCAGTGTGTAGCAGCATGCCTATTATCATTTGTGGGTGATGTCCACACGTCATTCGCTGATCCACAGTTACATAAGAATAGCACCAAATCAGAAGAACTCACCTGCAAAATATGTGATGTCATGTTCAGGTGACTTGGTGAAACACGAGTCAAAGATAGATTCTGTAAACTGGGTTATTGAGAACATAGAAACAACAGTTTATTATTCAGCAATAGATATCTCTCTGAAATATTTAGTAATCAAATTATCTGCTTTAGGAGACAGAGAGTTGCTTAGTCCGGTGTTTCCTTCTGGTTCCAATGATAGAAAAGTGTCAGTTCTGAGCAGGATAGTAGATGAGGGAGTAGGTAGTCTGTGTCACTGAATACATTGAAAAACGAGGCCACTAGATTATAGCAGTCACTTAGAATCACTTCAATGTTCACATCAAACCAAAGTTTACTTTGAATGTTTCTGGCTTATACTGTTAATTGTTCTCCAGAATGTTTCTTTAAGGGGTGTATTTCTATTTCTGTGTTATCAGATTCTATACTAGGATGATTTTTTCAGAAATCAGTGATTGTTAGTCGATTCTATAGTTTCTCTACTCACCTATACTGTAGGTGGCTGGCTCTCTATATACGTTGTATGAAAATGATGTCTATCGTGCAGAGAGTCCAAGCAACCCCATCTTGGAATCCAGAGGAAAAAATAGATCACCTAATGCTCTGTTTTGTGGTAGTGTGGGTGAGCAGCTATGCTGATCCAGGAGTCACGCTATTCATTTGTTGTACTCATAGTAATAATAAAGAAAGACACACTCAGAAGAATAACTCAAGACCAATTTACAAAAATAATGCAGATTTGTATGAATTTTGTAAGACCAAGATCTTTGTTACATGGTTAGTACTTTTCTAGTTATGAAGTTCTAAAGTTCAGAAAATATACTCTTTTTGTGCGCAATTACACAGCATAGGAATCAATGGGAAAATAACAGAAAAAATTAATCTAAAATCAGGCAATGCTCTCACAAGTGTCACCTTCTGTTTTTAGGTCGAGGTCATGGAGAGGTCCTATGGTCCAGCTGGAGAAGTTCAGGCAGTTCCAGGTTCAAGCAGGAGCAACGGCTGAAATCCTGGAGCAGGTGCGCAAAGGAAAAGGGGGGCACTTGGAAACACACTGCACAGAAGGACTTAAAGGTCGGTCCGAAGGGTCTCCTTTGAGTTAGGAGGAGGCAAAGGCTGGAGGACTATTAGAGAGCACAGCTGGTTGGTTGATGATGGGGCCAGGGAGGCCAGGTGCATCATAGATAGGTCAGCCAGGCGTCATGCATATTGGAATCCTCATGGTCAGGGGCAGACAGATTTGAGGATAGATTGCAGATCAGTAGGGCCCCTCGGGGGGTGGATCTCAGGAGTCCTGAAGTCCCTCAACTGGTGCTTGCTCCTTTGCTTTCAGGAGTCCAGACTGGACTCTGCTTATTGGTGTCCACTGTTGGGGTCTGGTACCCTAGGCACTGATATGCCACAGCCCCGGGAAGGATCTAGCACCACCAAACATGTCAGAGAGGCAAGGTTGGATCCTCTGGAGCTGTTGTATGTTTTTTAGCTGAGCTGCTGGGTCAGAGTCATTGTTCAGCAGCAGGTCAGTAAACTGCACTTCATGGGTTCCTTGCCTGTAGGGTCCAGGAGAGTCATGCCTTCACTCTGAGGGAGGTCTTGACAATTTTCAGAAGGCTGGAGGTGCTGTGAGGTTTCATCCTTCAGGTTTCCAGGCGACACCACAGAGATGACTGTCGAGTCCTCAGAACAGCAGGCAGGGTGTGGTGCCTTTTTCTTGGTGCAGTAGGGCTTCAGTTCTCTTTTGTCTTGGGTCTTCTTTGTCCTGGTTTTCTTATATCCATCGAATCTGAAGTCTTTGTCTGGGGATGCCACCTAATTATTGTATTTAGGGGACATTAGTGGGAGTACCTGGTAGTGGCCAATGGGCCACCTACCTTAGGGTTGCTGCACACACTAAGTGACCACTTCCTGTGGGAAGTGGACAAAACCTTGACAATAATTGGCTATTTTTCCTACCATTCAAGATGGAGAAAGATGAAATGGAGTGGTGACCTTGCCTGTCACACCTGAGGGGTGGTGAAAGTTGAGGGTGGCAACTCTCCCTATTCTTTCTAATTGTTCTGCCAGTTTTCCACCTAAAGGCATGGTGGAACCAGTGGACTTCCTTCTGCTGCTAGCAGCAGAAACTGGGAACAGTTTTGTAAACGTCAAAGCCTTTGAATCTGACCACTGGAGAAGGGTGACTGCTGAGGGGAGGAGGTTTGACACCTCCACCCAGGAACATCTTTGTCTTCTGACTCCTGAGAGCAAGGACTCTCACCCCAGGAGTCCAGAACCATGTCTGGTGGTGGCAGTCTGGTTAAGACCAGTCATCAATCATGCCAGGACTGTTAGGTTTTGCAGGGGGCCGCTCTAAGGTGCTCTCTGGGAACATTTAATAATAAATCCCACACTGGCATCAGTGTGGATTTATTATTCTGAGTTTCTGATACCAAACAACCCAGGGTTCAGAGAGGCATCATGTAGCTGGGGCACTCATAGTGTCCAGTACATGCATTTACTATTGTTCCCCTGCACACGTACTATGTCTAAGAATTAGCAAAGACACAGTAGGAGCATACCTGCTCTTGCACAAATGACATCACATGCATTATAGTGCACCCTGCCTTAGAGCTGTAAGGCCTGCTAAAGGGGTGACTTGTCGATATTGCATGCAGTGTTAGTGGACATGGCACCCAGGGTGAGTCCTATGTCGCACTTGCAATTTTAGGGGACACCTTGTCATGCAACTTGCAATGGCAGTTTGCATGTGGCTAGTATGGGGCCTTTCAGAGTGGCACAATTGGTGCTGCAGCTCCAGGGGGCCCGCTCCAGCATCCATGCCCTAGGTTCCAGAGGTACCATTTACCCAGACTGACAAGGGTGGCTGAAGTTGCCAATCATAGTAGAGTTTTGTGGAAAATGTTCTGGCCCTGGGAACCTGTGTAGCCGTGGCACAGGCCACGTACAGTTCCAAACCACATCATGTTGAAGGCAAAAAGTGGGAGGCTAACCATGTCAAAAGAGGCACTTTCTCACAACCTGGCAGTGAAAGACGTATAAAGCCATTTTTCACTGTTGCAAGGCCTATCTCTCCCATTGACTAACACTGGGTTTCCTTTTGACATTTAATACTTCAGAAAGGGGGCAGATAGAGATATACTGTCTATGCTCAAAAGATTTGTAATTTTAAATGTCCTGGTAAAGTATTTTAAATTTTAAATCACAATTCTGAAAATGCCACTTGTAGAAAGTTCTCATTTTCCTGTACCAGTCAAATGTGCCTTTCTCCCAGGGTCCTGAGTCACATGACTACGAATGGTTCTGCTGTTGTGGTTCGTGTATTGATTTCCAGATGGTGAAACAAATGGGGATTAGTGTGGACAGGATGAGCCGTCCTGGCAACATGAGTGTGGAGGGGCTGTATGTAGCTCACTTACACTTCAAAGGGCTTTGTCTACAGCATGCCCTGTCTTTTGACACCACGGACAGTTTTGAGCCTTGACCAGAGAAAGGGGAATAACTTTCTAGAACTAGTGTTGAGGGTAGGACAGCAAATCCGCCCCCCTACACACACAAAGGCTGGCATCAGGTATAGTGGATCTCCAGAGATATTCATCAGAGCACTTTTTGCCCGATTGAAGATTCAGAGGAAAGACTGCCTTGGTGCTTGAAAGACGTCCTTTCTGTCTGAAAAAGGAAGACTGGACCATCTTGCCTTGATCTGAGGCTACCCAGAGAGACTCCGAGGGTCAGCTGTCTGACCTTGTGTGTGAGCTGCAGGGACACAACAAATTTCAAAGTCTTCCCTGCACCTCCCTGACCAGCTGTAACTTGACCATACTGAACCCTGCTCCTGGCCTCTGGTTGAGTGACTCCTGATCCCCAAGAGTTGTTTCACAGATCCTGGACCCTTGGCTGGCATCTGTGGAAGATTCTACAAGAAGGAAGATTGAGAATCCTGAAGTTTAGGCTCCTTGGAACTACAAATGGGACTGTCACACTGAAACCTTGCTGAACGCGATGACTGCCAACACAAAGTTCTGGTGAGACCAGCTCTTCACGCTGACAATGACCATGCATGATGACCGGCAGTGCAAGACCTGCAATTCACACTGCAGCAGTGACAGCCCACGTGGATCTTGGCACTATAGCAGTGACCACCCATGATGATGAACTTGCTGTTCACGCTTTAAACACCCTCCTGGTGGCCTCTTGAAATGCAGGCAGCACTCTTTGCACCGGACTTGGGAAGGTAACTCTTAGCTGGACTAACCTGGTCTTTATATCCAGCCAATGATCCATCATGGTCGGCCTAAACTTGTCACTCTCTCCCAGGCTAGAGCTTAGTTGTGCTATTTTAACTAAACATTTTAAAATTCGATAACTCTGATTCTACTGATTGAATCTTCTGGCATTATTTCATTTACTCTCTGGTTCTAAATTGGTTTGGGATTTTTCTTCTGTTGTGTTTTTACTTTATTACCGTTTGTGTGCTACATAAATACACTACACTTTGCCTCTCAGTTAAGCCTGACTGCTTTAGTTCCAAGGCTACTAGAGAGTTAAGCACATGCTAATTTAGTGACTTTTGTGGTTCACTTTAACAGTGATTGTGGTTGTTGCTTGAGGAGGGCTTTTGCTCCTCTCAACCAACAACAACAACTTCTTACTTTGCTTATTAAGGAGGGTAATTCACTTCCACCCATACTGGATCCTCCACAGTGAGCACCAGATCTTCCACACAAAACAACTATTTTGAAGGAAATCTGAAACAAAAAAGAGAATAATATTTTACAATGACACTGATTTTCGGGGTCCCAGTACACATTAGATGTTATTTTATTAACAGACAATGTTATTTAAAACACAATCTACCATGTGTATATGATTGAAATATGGCCTCATGTTTTGGCACAGTGATACCGTAGTGGTTACATCCTCAAGACAATCATCTTTATTGTAAATTGCCTGTTAAAAAGAAGGTAGATGTGAAAGAGCATGCATTTATGCGATTCTTCTTCCCTAGTTCAGTGCCGCAATAATATCATTAACAAACGAGACATGAAATGTTTGTTTTAGAAATCCCGTTTATTCCCTTTGTGATTTCGCTTGTTGGGCGTTGTCAAAAAAATAAATGCTGGGATTGCTTGTGAGCAAGCACATCTGGATGAATAAAAGTGTCCACCGTAACTGAAACCATAAATGACTTCATCTCTAAACTTTCTATGAGGCAGAGTCCAAAGATCAGAATAAGGACACCAAAAATGAATTAATTGCAAAATAAATTGATAGTCAACAGTGCAGGTGTCAAGCTAGGTTTATATTCTGGGTTGTTTCTCTGTTTTACGATGGTTGCACAATTAAATGATTACTGGACATTTGGACTATTATTCTCATTAGTTATGACATTTATTTAATGGTTAATGCAGTGATAGCAAGAAAAAACGTCTTTAAGGATAACATTAAAGTAATATCAAGAAATAAAAAATTCACAAACACGAAGTAAAAACATCTACGTTAAAAAACATAGTAAAATGTAATGATTAATGAAGGAGATAATCCAGAATTTTATTTTATTTTACTTTAATACTGAATATGTGTTCAGTGTCATCTTTTTCTTAACACATTCTTCTTCTAAAGGTGTTATCTGTTTTTTTTGTTTAGACAGTTACATGGAAAAATGCAAAAAAGCGATAACTTCTGATTTG
This sequence comes from Pleurodeles waltl, assembly GCF_031143425.1. Taxonomy (NCBI): domain Eukaryota; kingdom Metazoa; phylum Chordata; class Amphibia; order Caudata; family Salamandridae; genus Pleurodeles; species Pleurodeles waltl. The sequence goes on along the minus strand of NC_090445.1, from coordinate 911,864,652 downwards.
CCAATCTCCTGAAAGCCAGGTTTCCCGAATGTTCTTTGATCTGAAGCAAGATGAAAACTGCTCTGAAGCAAGATTTAAACTGCTGTTATATTGACTGACTGATTGACTGATTGATTGGAGAAACACGTGCACCTTATTAACCAATAAAAATAATTGCAACCTGAGTACCTTTCATATCTAAAAATAATAATCACTTTTGGGTGGTGTCCAGTTTGAAAGAACATCAGAAGTATATTTCTAAGTATCTATTTGCTCTGCATTTACAGTTTTTGACACATCAGTGTTAGGCACCAGACAGGCTTAAGCCATAGTCAATGGAATGTAACAAAAGGTTAGACAACTCTTTGCTACGTTGTTGGAAAGAAGCTATTCTTTCAGTTGCTCTTGATCAAGTGGATCTGCTACCAAACATACTAATGATACGTAGGTCACTGCCCTAAAATAATCTGAGGCTTCTATAAATTCCCAATAAACTGAAATTGCAAAACCTCATAGTAAAAGCACAACTCCACATAACATAACTGAAGTGCTCCTCAACATTGCCCGAATAAAACCAGAACTTTCCCTTCTCTGAATCGCGACCTAAATCAAACTCTGTCATTCTGAAGAAACTTGACCACTGCAAAAATCTGCTCATAAGAAGACCCCAGTGTACCTTATATTAAATAAAAAATGGGCCTTATTTAGAATTTGGTCGAGTGGAAACATCACCATAAATTGCTGGGGCTTGTACCCCACTGAACATATGGGCCACCCGATCTATTTAGAGTTGGAAAAAGGTCCAGGTTTTTACTGACAGACACTATGCTGACTCCACCGGTGTAAACCTCTGACCTGGCAGTTCTTTGGCTGTTTATAGGATCAGGGCTGGCTTTAGGGTGGTGTGACCAGCAGACACACCTGGCGGAGACCTTGGGGGGCACTGTGCTTAGAAAAAACACAGAGTTCCTTGTGTGTCCAGCAGTTTTCAACCACCAATAAAGAATATCAAGATAATGCTGGTGACTAATGTTCCTGTTCAAAGAGATTGGAATTTTGTCTTATGTGAGTTTTGAATCATCATAAAGTAGGGCAGAGATTGTAATAGGTCTGCTGCAAAGAACGTGCTCTATGCAGAGCATGGAAAAGTATTTTATGTTGATAGCTCAGTGGGTTACTGCTTTTGTCATAGAGGTATTTTGATTGCTTGCAGTTCATCATCTGTCTTCAAAGAGCTGCAAGTAAACTGCATAGTATAGGTTACAACATTATGTTTCTTTCCCCAGTCTTTCATTACACTAATTTTGCTAAAAAGAATTTGTTCAGGTAGAAATGTATTCCTATTAGCAAAGCCAATCCCAACAAATAAAGTATGTTTTAAATCCTAAGTTTGTACCTCTCCAGACCAAACACTCTTAAAATATGCTGACTATCAGTATGGGTTAAATGTGATTTCAACACCTTGTAATCCTCATTGTCTTATGTAACATTTCCATAGACTGATTTACACATGTGCAATTCATTGTCTGTGTATAATGTGTGTGTGATATAAAGTGCTCTGGCACAGTGCACCTCTGTGAGTAACTTTATAAAACAAATGAAAGGCATGTGAGAAAGGGGCTTTGTAGAGATGAGGGACACCGTTGAAGGGTGGCAGTGAGGGAATCCATATTGAAGGAGATTATTGGGGTGGCGCTAACAAATATTGTTGCATTGGGTGCCACCAGCACTAAAGCCAGCCCTGTATGAGAGGCAATCATTACTGATTTACACTATCCTTGTCTTCCATGCAATATATTGTGGACAAGGTCAAGGAAAATACAGACAGGTCCTCATGTAGAGGGATACAACTCCCTGCATGTTGGGATCATTTGTTTTTGTTTAGAGAGAAGGAGCTCCTTTTTGGGGGGATTGTTTTTGTAAGCAAAAAGAGTTTGGGTGTGGCTTTAAACACTGAACCCACATGGGAAACCTGCACTGCTGTATGGGGAACCACAACAGCTCCCTTCACAGCACATAAATCACTGCCAGGCAGAAGGAGGTCTCTAAATGGGGTGGAAGGAGATCATAATTAATTAGCTTTATTGGTGCGTAGTAGTGTACGACTGTTCACTTTGGAAACATTGTGGTAGAGTTGATACCATGTGACTCCTATTCTGTGATTAACTTCCCCCCTTTCTTTATTGCATTATTCTATAATGTACTGGTTGATCAATACAATTTTTTAATAAAAAATTAACAATTAGCTTTGCTGCATGACAACTTTTCAAAGATCTCTGCTACATCTCCCACTAAAGCCATGAAACACCGTTAGACACATATTCTGTCCAACTTTCTGAAGAAAACATTAGTTATTTACGTCCACTTGTCTTCAAAGCAATTTCCAACACTGAAGTTAGCACATAATAGCTGACCACATTTTACACATGTGTTCTATCAGCTTTTAAAGTGTCCTAAGTCTGGAAATGACCATCTTTTGCAAATTAATTCCCTAGATTTTTGCCTTCTGTAGCTGAACTCATTTTTGTTGGTGAAAGCGACTCTGCACACTTCGTTCCCACTAACAAGTTGTAAAGAGATGTGCTCTTCCTTTTAAACATGACGTATCACCTATGTCGGTGACCACACTGGGACCTCGCTCTTCAGTAACCTGCAGTGGACAAACCCTGCTTCAAGCTCAGCTCACCCTACCAATGATTCACTGAGGACCACTTCTTCTCCATAAAACCTTTGAAGTCCTAAGGTTAAGGTTTGACTTTGAACTGGTCTAGAGCAACCAGATAACTGTAGTAGGAGCTTTGTGCTTTTTAGCCCTATTTTTAATTCAAACTTGAAACATTCCTATCTCTGGGTCTACTTATTTGGTTTTTGGATGTTTTGCTGTCATATTTTTTATTAACATAATCTATATTTTTCTAAGTTAGTTTGAGATTTTTCTTGTATTTTGTTTTTACCTTATTACTGTTTGAATACTGAGCAAATACTGTAAGCCTCTAAGTTAAGCGAGACTGCTTTGTGCCAAAGTTATCAAAAGGTTAAGTAGTTTATTTAGTGATCAGGACATCAGCCTGACAAGGACTATGATTATTAATTGAGTTGGATTTCCACCCCTTTCAACTAATGCTCCAATTTATTACAGCCTTTATGTGGAATTTCTAGTTTCTAAGGCTGGTTCTCATAACCCTTTCACAAAGTAATGAACCACAATCCCACTTGCTTGAGGAGTACGCTCAGCCCCAATCATTGTTCCAAAAGCAACTAAAAAGTCACCTGGGGGCATATTACAAATATGTCACACTGTCCAAGCTTGAGTGGTGGCACAACTTCAAATTGATTCACCTGGTATAAACAGGGACAACACACCATATAAGTAATAATATGCTTCCCCCAAGGCACAGTTGGTTGGAGGCCCTGGGAGCATTCTGTACTTCAAAGGAGGGACTATAGATCCCTCTGATGTGAATGACTGCTCCTGACAGCAGAGGGATGACTGAGGGGGTAGATAGGACCTCTTTTAACCTCTCCAGAGGGCTGCACTCAGGGGGAACACTGACTGTGTGCCACCTTTGAATGACACACAAACTGTGCCTTCTGATTGCTTTGCTTCTGCAGCTGCATCTATAATACAGCATGGGTGCAGAGTGCAGCGTTCCATTTCTCTTGTTTATGTTTCACTTATTTGCTGTTCCAGTCACGTGTGTGGGGCCATGCCTCATGCAAATGAGTGAACACTCTCTTAAGATAGCACAGGCTACGTGCTACCACTATTTGTTTTACAGAAGGGGCTGCAGAAGTAATCGCAACACATTCTGTATCACTGCAGTGTCCAGCGCCTGCACATAAATGTGTGCACACTCCTGTTGCACCTCTCAAGCACTGTATGTAACATGACCCAGGTGGTCTTGAAGAAGCCACTTCCAATACCAGCTTGAAGTCCCATGCAATCTTGGGGCTTGATTCATAGAAAAACATAAAATATGGACACAACATAGTACTCCTACGAACAGGTGTAGATGTACTACTCTTTGGAATTCGCAAACATTCCTGATGATATACATGTGAAGCTGTACCAGCTGCCATATTCCTGTGATGTTCCTCTAGCTTCTAATTTATCAGTTAATCCCTTTGTTGCAAGGCCTTTTCCCCTCCTGTGCCAAGCCTTTGTTTTAGCTATTTGGGGCAGTTCACACTTAGGCCTTCAGAAGATTTTGTCCACGTAAGCTAGGTATGCCAAAATTGCTTCCTCTTTTACCAACATCCTAAGGTTTCTAAAGGTATCCAGAGTTTGTACGTTCCCCTGGAGGAGACCAAGACATTAGCAAAAATACTGCTAAAATTAGTTTTTTTGCAAAAAGTGGGAAAAAAGTGCTGCAGAAGAAAGCATGTGTTTTTTTTTCTCCTGAAAATGGCATCAACAGAGGGTTTGTGGTGCTTTAATCACCATCTTCCCAGCTTTCAGGAACAGGCAGACTTGAATTAGAAAATCATATTTTTCCACAGAATCTTGGCATTTTACTGGGACATACCTCATTTTTATAATTGTTTTGTGCTTTCAGCCTCCTTCTACTTAGTGACAAAAATGGGTGTAAAACCAATGGTGGATTCCAGACAGCTAAACATTTCTGAAAAGTAGATACAATCTGAATTTCAGCAAGAGGTCATTTGTGTAGATTCTACAATGTTTTCCTACAGAAAGTAACAGCTGAAATAAAAACAAAATTGAAATTGAAGTGGAAAAACAGCCATTTCTCTCAAAAGCAATATACCGTTACATGTGCTGGACTCTTGTGGTTATGGGGATATATAGGGCTTGTAGGTTCATCAAGAGCCCTAGGTACCCAGAGCAAATAAATTAATTACACCTTGCAATTGGTTTTCATTGTATACTGGGTATACAGGAATTTATTTGGTAAAATATAAAGAGTCTAAAATAGGTATCAAGGAAACCTTTGTGTTTCCGGAATGGGCACAAGATAAGGTGTTGAGAAGCAGTGGTTATTTGCACATCTCTGAATTCGAGGGTCCCCATACCAACATGTGAATTACAGGACATGTCTCAAATGCACTTCTTAATTACACACTGTCTTACATTTGGAAGGAGAAAATGTAGAGAAAGGCAATGGGCAGTAAAACGTCTTCTTCTATTCTGTGTTCCCCCATGTCTCCCTATAAAAATGATACCTCACTTTTGTGGGTAGGCCTAGTGCCCGCGGCAAGAAACGCAACATGGACACATCACATTTTAACATTGAAATCTGATGTGTTTTTTGGAAAGTGCCTAGCTGTGGATTTTGGCCTCTAGCTCAGCCGGCCCTTAGGAAAACCTATCAAACCTGGCCAATTTTGAATACTAGACACCTACAGGAATGCAGGATGGGTGACTTGTGGGGTTCTCACTGGATTCTGTATTGACAAACTTCAAATGTGGCTAAAAAAACACCTTTTACTCACATTTCTGTGCTGCAAAGTTCCACCGAGCATTCCCCCAAATCTTCCAATTAAAATGGTACCTCACTGGGGGGATACGCCTAGTGCCCTCAACAGGAAACATCCCTAAACGCAACGTGGACACATTCAATTTTCTGAAAGAAAATTGACCTGTTTTTTGGCAAAGTGTCTAGCTGTGGATTTTGGTCTCTAGCTCAGCCAGCACCTAGAGAAACCAAGCAAACCTATACATTTTTTCACACTACACACCTAGGGAAATCCAGAATGGGGTGACTTGTGGGGCTCTCACCAGGTTCTGTTACCCAGAATCCTTTGAAAACCTCAAAATCTGTCTAAAAAACATTTTTCCTCACATTTCGGTGCTGCAAAGTGCTGGAATCCGAGGGGAGCCACAAACATCCATCCACCCGGCATTCCCACAAGTCTCACAGTAAAAACGGTATCTCACTTGTGTGGGTAGGACTAGTGCCCGCGACAGGAAATGCCCCTAAACACAACGTGGACACATGACATTTTCCCAAAGAAAACTGCCCTGTTTTTGGCAAAGTGCCTAGCTGTGGATTTTGGACTCTAGCTCAGCCGGCACATTGGGAAACCTAGCAAACCTATACATTTATCAAAACTACAGACCTAGGGGACTCCAGAATGGAGTGACGTGTGGGGCTCTCAACAGGTTTTGTTACCCAGAATCCTTTGCAAACCTCAAAATGTGAGAAAAAAACACCTTTTCCTCACATTTTGGAGATGGACAGGTCTGGAATCTGAGGGGAGCCACAAACTTCCTTCCACCACCATTCCCTTAAGTCTCCTGATAAAAACAGTACCTCACTTGTGTGGGTAAGTCTAGTGCCCGTGACAGGGAAGGGCCAAAAATGTGTAGAGATTGAGGGGATATCACAGCAAGTTGATAAGCATGATTTTTTTGTATACATTTTTAGGCTGGCTCTGCTTTGGTGAACACACACAAGTGAAGTAGCATTTTACTTTGGAGACTGAGGGAAATGCTGGGTGGTAGGAAATTTGTTCCGGCATGGTGATCCTACAAAGAAAAGTGAGGGAAATGTGACTTTTTTAAGCAAATTTTGAGGTTTGCAGAGGGGCAATAAAATGTTGCGGGATCCACGCAAGCCACAGCCCCCTGACTCCAACAGGTGTCCAGTTTTCACACTAATCTAGAGTTTGTACTTCTTCCCTAGAGAAGAAGCAAGCACACTACCGAGATTCTTACTTCTGTGATGATCCAAAAACTAACATTGTGAAAAGAAACGCACTTAGGTTATGTTAAAAAGACCCCTCACCCATCAACATAGTTGGTGGCTTGCTTCATCATCGGTGTCCCATCCGAGACACCTAGCATGTCACAGGTGTGCTTCGACGCCTGATTACAGTGTAGCAGTTTTTTTCATTTTTACCACACATACTGGTTGGATTTGGCACAAGAGTGAGTGATGGTTCAATAGATCAAATTTTATTAACAAGAGATTTCACAAAAATGAAATTCACTGTTAATAACTGAAAGGCCAAAAACCTGTACCAATGACTCACAGCTCTTGAGCTGTAAAGCCATGTCACGGCACCAACCGCTTTACAGTCCATTCACACACCTTTCATATGTGACATGCACAAGACCATTCAAGCCGCCAGCTGCGGGCCCAGCACATTACAACATTCACATCAACAAACAGCACTATTCAAGGGCCTATCACTTTCATACACCTACATGCCTGATACAGCAATCACACCAGCTGATGGGAGTCTGTGGACTAGCGTTTGGCTAGCAGCGTGTTGTAGTGGCCAACAGGAAGCCACTATTTACACCGCCAGCCATATGCCACCCCACGCACACTGCCAGCCAAGTGCTATTCCACGCACACCACCAGCCAAGCACCACTCCACGCACACCGCCGGCCAAGCGCCCCTCCATGCACACCGCCATCACTTTTTTTAAACAACAAAGAAACCACAAACTAATTATACGTAAGTAAAAAAAAAAACTACAAACATAAAAGCTCTAACTAAATACATAACAGTAATGCCAACCGTGAAACTGAACATATGAAAATATAAAGCGGGCAGTTTACACTCACGGTATTTCCCAATAATTCCTTTGGGTGTGGTAACTTCTAAAACAGCCAGCCACACAGAGCCCAGGCTTAGAAGGACATTTAAGGCGGTACATCTGAGTCTCCCTCTGGATACCTCTTTGGGCACAAACTCTACATTTCTTAGTGGGAAAGACTTTTTTGGGAGTGGGAGGAATGTGATCAGGAAAGTGGTGATCTTTCAATCTAGCCACATCCTCCACCACTGCTTCTCTGGGAACTCTCTCCTGTTCCACCACAACAAGGCTCTCTATGACAGACTTCTGAAATTTCATTAATGTCATCCTTGACTCTGGAGAACTATTCTTGAGCATAACAAAAGCATTAAAAGTTGTCAAATGGAAAAGATGAATAGTTAACTTCTTCTACCTAATATAAGACTTATGAACAGCAGTGTACGGTTCTATCCTCTGATCAACTCTATTTACACCACCCATGTGCTTATTATAATCTAAAATGCACACAGGTTTGTGCACTTTGGCAACCTGACCTCAAACAGCCACAGGGGAGGTACACTCATCATGGATGGTAGTCAGCATGTACACATCCCTCCTGTCTGCAAATTTCATAGCTAGCAGCTCATCATTATGAAAGACAATGTACTGTCCCCTCTCAAGTTTTTTACAGACAAGCTCCCTTGGCTAGCCTTTCCGGTTAGAGCAGATTGTACCACAAGCAAAAGTGCCCACTCTGAACAATTCCCTGAACAACTGCACTCCTGTGTAGAAGTTATCTACGTACAAATGGTGACCTTTGTTAAACAGTTGTCTACCAAGTTCCCACACAATATTTTCACTATCTCTAAAAGTAGGCGGACAACCAGGGGTTCAATACTGGAATCCCTACTAGTGTAGACCCAGAAATTATAAACATATCCTGTACTACGTTCAGACAGCTTATACATTTTAATTCCATACTGTGCCCTCTTGCTAGGAATGTACTGCCTAGAAACCAAACAACCCTTGTACAGGACCAAAGACTTGTCCACAGCTATTGCTTTGCTTGAACATAGACCTCTGAAAACCAATCTACAAAATGATCAAGGACAGGGCTAATCTTAAAAAGACGGTCAGAATCAGGGTAATCTTGTGTCAAGGTTAAAGCAGTATCCACAAAATGCATCATTCGAAGAAGAAGCAAATACTGATTACGACTCATGGTTGCAGGAAATATAGCTGTTGCCATCAAGGGACTAGTAGACCAATACGAAGACAGGGACACGTGGGCTGGGTGCAGGGTGAGCTGGTCACATCCTCAGCACATGGCAACCATGGCCAAGGGCGAGACCAGCTCATCCACGGCACACATGGGGTTAATAGTAGATCATTGTGTTTAATTGTAAACTGTGGGAATGAGGCCCACCTAGCAATTGCACTTTTTCTGTTGTCTTTTTTCTTCTTCAGGAAAACATTTTTTTCATCAGGTAGAAACCAATTCACCCATCCCCTATAAGTTTGGATTAAACTATACCAATCACTGGGAGAAAGGGTCTGATCTTATTTTGTGAATGCCAATCAAACCCATAGATCTTTGGACATACACACATTTAAGCAAAAACATTGAATCGCCACTCACCATTGTTTGAGTTGGGTTTACTACTGCAGAATTCTCTGCATTTGGTATGGAGATTTTCGCACAAGTAAAATCACTTAGGAATCATTCAGGATTCCTGTGAATCCCTGCTAAATTCTGACATCCTTCAATGACAATTTTTCTTTGTGAAGGTAATTTTATTGCAGAAATTGGCTGTGTGAATTGGAACAATGGTATTTACCACCACCCCAACGTCTTATCCAGAAGCATATATTTCAGCATTATGGTAATTTATGTATTGATTTAGTCTGTATTATCTACTGTTGCTGAAGACCTATCGATTTACATACCTACCTATTGCTACTTTACCACATGCCTTTGTTAATTATTGTACAGCATCTCTGCAGAAGATCTAGATATCACAAATAAATACACCAATACTCAGCACATCATGCATCTTACTGATTCCGATCTACTTCATTATTTTAAACCAGAATATAACAATCAAAAATAAAAAGATGTTCATATATGACTTGGCAGGTCCTTAATAATGACGTGACGCTCTTCCATTGAGTACAATGATCAAAGAGCTATATTTGCCCACTTATAAAGCAGACGAGTCACAATGTGTATGGTAGTTAACTAAGCAATTAAAGTGCATTATAATATGTCCAATAGTCTTTTGAAAAGGCTTAATTATACATGAGGCAAGAACCTTAAGTTTGATTGATGCATAGGTTACACCCACTGTTGTACCCTTTTAAAACCGGGATGGTTCTGCAATTCACATGTGCTAAGGGAAGACTGATTTTTCAAGTAAAATAAAAGAACATTAAGTAATCTATCTAGTGAGCTGTTAAAATAATCTTGACTGTATCATACAACATCATGATAATGGAATATGCTCATTCACTGTTAAGTCAGAGCTAGGCATAAATAATCTTGCCTCTTCCTTGCTTGGATTATAAAGGTGAATGCCAGATTGTCAGGTCCCAAAAGTCCTTGCTGCCCATGCTGAAAGATACTTTGCAAAACATATGATTGTTATAAATGTAATGGCCCTCTTAGAACCTAGGAATGATTAGTATTTTGTTTCAGTCTAGGACCTATAAGTTATCTGGTCTTTCTAATATATTTCTGGTAGGTTCTGTTATAACTTGACAAGCCCAGTGTATTAGGGTATTGGCCAATGTATTTCCAAAAGCTAGTAAAGGACCCCTTTTATTCATATTTATATGTGGCTCAAAAACACAAAGGCCAAGTGGCATAAAACAAAATTAATTTTCCTAAGTAAAATACAGTTTCTAAAGTTTATTTTTATTCAACAAAGATGAAAAAAGATTTAGTAAATTAATCTGACAGTAAGAAAATATAAAGTTGCAGTAAAATGATTACAGGAAATTGTGACTTAAAATGAATGGCTTCAAATTAACACATTATGGGGCTCATTCCGACCCCGGCGGTCAAGGACCGCCGGGGCCGGGGATGCGGGAGCACCGCCAACAGGCTGGCGGTGCCCCGCAGGGCATTCTGACCGCGGCGGTTTGGCCGCAGTCAGACCAGGAAAACCGGCGGTCTCCCGCCGGTTTTCCGCTGCCCTGGGAATCCCCCATGGCGGCGCAGCTTGCTGCGCCGCCATGGGGGATTCTGACCCCCTCACTGCCACCCTGTTCCTGGCGGTTCCGACCGCCAGGAACAGGATGGCGGTGAGGGGTGTCGTGGGGCCCCTGGGGGCCCCTGCAGTGCCCATGCCAATGGCTTGGACACTGCAGGGGCCCCCGTAAGAGGGCCCCACTTTGAATTCCAGTGTCTGCTCAGCAGACACTGGAATTCGCGATGGGTGCAACTGCACCCGTCGCACCTTCCCACTCCGCCGGCTCCATTCGGAGCCGGCTTCCTCGTGGGAAGGGGTTTCCCGCTGGGCTGGCGGGCGGCCTGCTGGCGGTCGACCGCCAGCCCAGCGGGAAAGCCAGAATGGCCTCCGCGGTCTTTCGACCGCGGAGCGGCCATATGGCGGTTCCCTCCAGGCGGGCGGCTCCCGCCGGGGTCTGAATGACCCCCTATATAATTAACATTTTTTTTCAAAGCAGTGTATTATAAAGCCCTGTTTTATGGAATCTCCAAGAACTACTTCTTTGGTTGCTGATGATAAACCAGATTTCCCTTTTTCTACATACATATTTCATGGGCTGAATGTGATTAAGGGCCTCATTTTAAGTTCAACTGATGGGATAACCCATCTGCAGAACTTCAGATGGGGAGGTTGCTGCCATGCTGCCTACTTCCCCGTCGGGCCCATTATGACTTTCCTGCTGGGCTGACGGGTGGAAACCAAGGTTTCTGCCTGTCAGCCCAGTGGGAAAGTGGCAGCAGCATTGTCCCTGGCTCGTAATTGAGCCGGCGGCAATGCTGGTGCCGCAGGGGGCACCAGCGCCCTTGCAATGTTCAATGTCTGCCCCATCAGGGCAGTGCAGGGGCCCCACGAAGCCCCGTGCATCTGGTCTCCACCAGCCTTTTCATGGCAGTGATATGGCAATGAAAAGGTTGTTGTGGAACCAAGTGGTAATCAGCAGGGTGGCGCTGCATGCAGCTCTGCCCTGGCTGATTCTGACCTCCACCACCGTCAGCCCATCAGGATCACTGATCCTGGCAAAGATGGTGACATCATGATCCTCTGACCCCCAGGTGTAGTAATGTGGAGGTCGGAATATAATCAGCCCCTAAGTAATGTAGATTTGAACAATGAGTGATAAATGATAGTAGGGAGAGGCCACCAAATGGACCTTTGCTGGGTAAGCCATGTTCCAGACCAGAGACCATATATTTCTCCTTCCAGAGAAACATTATCCAGAAGACATAACAGAACAGGAGGGAACAAAAAGAACATTTTCCAGTGAGACTCCACCTCCTCATTTCTAGCTCTGTTCAGTTTAGGGTAATTTCAAATTGCAATAAATATAGGCAGGACTGGTAGATTACATGGTTTACATAAGGACCTGCAAAAAAAGGAGAAATGCTTGTAATTCTCCTAGCTTTTCCCACATTGTATGTGTGCTGCACTGTACAGCACTCATCTAAAATGGGAAAAGTTTAAAAGATAGCCTCAATATTGTGTTTTGTACTGGAAGGGTGCACTTCCAGTACAAAACCTATGCTATTCCCACACAGACACCTTTGCACTATGGTGTGCATGGCATTTGCAGCCTGATTGTGCACCAAGACTAGAGTGAGAGCAGGATAGTACCATATCTCTGTAGATATGATGCTTTCCTGCTCTCTACCTGTTACATAATGCAGTTCATCAACTTGTGTTACTGATCTGTGTTGTGTGACAGTTCGGTAAATCTGGACTTTGGTCTCTTTTTGGGAGCTCAGTATCCTCTAGTGGGACAAAGTTGTGGACTGGGTCCAAAGAGGGCTCCATCACACCGAATATTTGTCTTTAAGGCCAAGCTAAAACAGATTTGCTGCTTAGGAGAAGCTCCCAGTGGGGGGAATCTTTAGCCCTGTGAGGTCACTTCTAGGATGGATTGACTTGGTAGTTTTGTCCTGGTTCTCTGGTGGTCTTCAAGACCAAAAAAATTCTAAATCCCAGATTTTCCTTAGATGTTAGGATAAGTCCAGTAAGACAAACCAAATGGTCCTAGGACCTCATGAACAGCACTTGCGGATCATGACACCCTCCAGCAGAGGGCACCAGCAGTGTGAAGGTAAGGTTCTGTTTGTACCGGTCATCTGGGAGTTGCAGCAATAGGCCTCTTGTAGCTTTTTGTATTCCTGTAACCAAATAACAGGACAGGAAACTGACCTTTGTAGTCCACTTCTTTGTCTTGGGTACAAGAGGAAGCAGGCCCAGTCCGACAAGGCTCCTCTTCTCCTCTAGAGCATATCTAGTCCACTTCTGTTCTTCTTCAGGTTCAGCTGTGTTTGGAAGAAGGTGCCTGGGGAGGCCACATTTATGCCTAGCACAAGCTCACTAATGACTCCTGGCCCTCCCTAACCAAGGCAGTAAATGTTTTCAGGGTTAACTCTACCCACATTTGTTGCCATTGTATCTTGCCCTACTGTAAACAATCCCACAGTGCCCTTCTTTCACTAAATCCAATACGGAGAAACCTGTCTCCCCTTGTGTGGAGCCTGCGTTCCCACCCAGAGGTGTGGTCACTTTAATGAGCAGCCCGTCTTCTATGGTCACTTCAAATCAGTTCAGGGACCAGTTATCCCTACAATGGGTTTGGTGCCTGCATTATTGAGAGGACAAATTAAGGGGCCGATTCAGGTGTCATGACAGCCCCCTTCTAAGTAAGTTAGGTTACTGGACATAGCCCAAGCGGTTTCCCTGCCAGGAGAACAAAAACACCTTCCCTCACCCAGCCCATGGGCTGTACTCTCAACAGGGCTATGCATTCATAGGTCTAATGCTAGAGAACATATATAAATCATTCCTCAGGAGCTTCAGGCAGGGACTATATATTTGGAAAAATTACTTTTTCTCAGTATTTATTTATTACACATCTGACTTTATCATTGAGAAGTTTAATCATATATATCACTGGTCCAATCCAGAGATAGTGAAATCAATACTTAATATTGCTTCCCAGTGTTTCTATATGGGCCAGCCAGACTTGTAACAGTAAAAACAGCTTTTCAGCACTGAAAGGGCATCTTAACTTTAAATTTCTACATGCCTTACTTTTAAATAGCATACACCCTACCTCATGGGCTGCATGGCCTACATAGGACTGACTAATATTGAAAAGGAAGGTTATCTTCTATCAAAAAAGGCTTATGTTGAGAGGTAAGATGCAAGTTTAAAACTGCAGCTTCTGGGTTGCAGTGGCAGACCTGGGGTCATGTTGACTTGGTCACACTAATGGGGATACTGCTCAGCTGTGCTGTAGTTCATGAGTGACATTTAACTTTCCATGCTACTGATGTATTTTGGACACCATATGCTATGGCCTTTTAGAAAAATAAGTATGCCTGTAAAGAATGAGCCAATGTTTAGATTTTTTAGGGGCCAGAGCACATGCACAGGCCTGATTAGCAGTGTCCCAGTGCACAGAGACAAAATACTAGACGCATCTGTCCAAAAAAATCACTTAAACACAAGAGCCGTAATAAGGATGGACTGACCTCCAGAAAAAGGTCCAGAAAAAGAAAAACATGCAAGGAACATTTATTATCTCCACTCACTTCCCCTCTTTAAGGCTGTGTAGATTTTCTCAAGGAACTACTGCTTTGGTGTCCGGTCACTGCCGTAAAGACCCTTAATCTGTTTTTTTCCTCTCTTCGTACTGCTGAAGCCTACTAAAAATATTTTTGTCAAAAATTGCCATTTTCTTTGAGGTTTACAGAATGTTTAATAACACATTTTTTCAATTCATTTTATAACTTTGTACACTTGTTAGTAATAATATAATTTTTTTGTGGTTAGTCGTAAAAACAGCTTTTTCATCTGCTAGAACATACTTCATGAAACAAATAATGGAAATATACATTAGGAGAGGCTTTGGCCAGCCCTCTTCAAGTCACAATTGCTTGTTGGAAGTTGTTTTCACATTTCAGATCAGTCAACAGAGCAAAATACAGAACAATTCATGAACAATAGGTCTGCCTCGTTTAGCCTTTGGATGAGACAACAGGGCACTATTGGTGTTGTAAATGTGTGCCATCGTGATTGATCTAATGCTTTCTCTTTATTGTCAGAGTTTACTGGAAGGGCACCCATCAAGAAGAAATGTAGGCCATCTCCAGCCAACCCACTGGATGAATTGAACTCTGAACCTCCAGGAACGGTTATGTGTGATGGCAGCAATGAAGAAGCATGCCTCAGCACATGGAAGCATACTATAAAAGCATTTTTGAAATGTGATTCTTGGTCAACATCTGTGGTGGGTTGTGTCTCAGAATACCACCGAAGATGCATTTGCATTCTGAGGGTAGAGGTCTGCTGTGGACCTGCCCAGTATTAATTTGAGTGTCCATCTTGCCCTCAACGCCAAAAATAACCACATCTTTGCTACCTCCCCACCAGACAAGGAGAGCTCAGGACAGTTTCCCTGAATGAAAAGGTAATCTTGAAAGCTTCTAGCAGCAATAGGTTAAATCTCCTCACAAACATGACACATCGAATATTAATGTCTCCAGGAATTATACAAAAAATAGATAAAAGTGAGTGCCTCATTTATTTGATGTCAGCAGCCAAGTTCTGCCATATGATACAGGAATGCTTAAAATGAATGTGGTTCTAGGAAAAATAATGACGCGTTTGCAACAGCCAGAAACCTTTGCATTGATAATATACACATGCCTTCTCTGGTTAGTGAAAGCCCTTTCATGAATTAAAGGAATGTGAGAAAGAATGCAAACTTATTCGCACTGGCATTATTAAGGTGTGGAATCACAATCAGGTGGATGAGTGTACAGGGCCCTAAAGTGGAAGAATGGCAAAACGCAGTAGAGTGATCTATTGAGGATGAACTATGCATGTGTCTGGTCAGGAGACATCTGTGATTGGTACTTCTATTTACCAGGATGACAGACCACCATGAACATCCCTTCTAAATAGCACTTTATGCACTGATAGTGTGAATATAGGACATGTATATACATTTTTAGTTTTTGGTGATATAATAACCAGCCACTCCTCACAATCTGACAATATTAGTATTGTGTGGTATTGTGAATTCTGTACAATATATACCAAATGGTATTTTGGTATATATATGAATGAACCCACCTGTGACTGATAATGATTGATGGTCTCTTAGTTATGAAGTTGTTTCTTGAGTTGTGTTATAGAAGGTATGATGATAATAGTAATAGGAACACAATGTTTTTTAAAGCACAGTTATCACATACCTAGATGTCCGATATATATTGGTTATTCCCTTGTCGTTTACAGGTTATATGCCAAATATTCGCCAGTTCATGACGACCTGTACCTTAAACCTTTATACTGTGTGCAGGAAATACTATGTCTGTTTTATAAAGAAAAATATCTAAAGTAAAAAACAACTAATCTGTGTTCGAAACTATCGCATTTGTCCCTTAGATGAAAACAACTTTAATTTAATTGCATTTCAGTGCAGTAGTCGAAAAGGTGGATGCAGAGAATAAGATTTACAAGATCTGGCATTTCACTCCAATGTTATTGTGACACTTGCAAATAATACATTTGAAAGGCAGGAGGCCAGAGCTCCATAATGAGATTTCAGTGACATTGCTTTTTGGCGGGGCTTGTGGCACCAGTGCCTCATCTGTAATTGTCCTGCCCCCTGCGCGCCACCACTCAGCAACAGAGGTACTCACCTCTCAGTTTGAGAACAGCGATGTTGTTCCTGTTTACATTTTACATTTTACTAACTCTCGAATGTTCTAAGAGTATTTGATTTTTTTTAAATGTTGTGTTTCAGTGCTTTTTAATGCAACATATTACTCATGTATAGTGCGTAGTCTGGAAGAGCTGCCTCTTAGTGAATTCGGATTCTGGATGAGTGTTTACCATGGGTCATGATTGAGAGCTGTGGAGTTGAGGCTGAAGGTAGAACAAATTCTAGAGTGACTGGGTCCTTAAGGGGTACAGAATACATGCTCATCCAATCCTTGGCCTTGCTGCAGAGAGCACAGATCGGTGGTCAAGTGCGCCCATTGTAAACATAATTCTTGGTGAAAGTGTATGAAGGAGGTACACACCTGTCAAACTACAGTATTACCAGCACGATAGATGAAGAAAAGGCAGTGCTTATAGGTAATTGCATGCATTGTGTGTGGGGGAAGTAAGGGGGAGGAGATGCAAGGAAGTATATACAGAAGAGAGTGAAAAGAGAATGCTGATGTATTAGAGTTGAGTCATGAGATATCAAGATATAGGATTTCAGAAACATATGAAGATTAAAAGGGCATAGGAGTCTATTTGAGAACCTGCAGATCAAAAGTGGAGTGTCAAGGAGAACTGGAGTGACTGAAACACTCTGAAGATCACTACCCCTTACACAGATCCCAGTAATGTTTAATTCAAAGATTAAGGGCCTGATTACAACTTTGGAGGAGGTGTTAATCCGTCCCAAATGTGACGGATATACCACCAGCCGTATTACGAGTTCCATAGCATATAATGGACTCGTAATATGGTTGGTGGTATATCCGTCACTTTACCGTCACTTTTGGGACGGATTAACACCTCCTCCAAAGTTGTAATCATGCCCTTAGTCTTCTTAAAATGTTTCAATGACTTTGTATATATCTGTGCTTTAAAATGTACAGACACACAAGCACACACACATGTATAAATATAAAATATTTTAGTTTGATATATTAAGTTGGTTTAATTCCCTTTAGCTCCTTGAAATATTTACACTCAAAACCAGAAGGAATTATTAAGTTGAAATGAATCAATGGGCAGGTATTGGTAAACTAACTGGGAATGATATAAATATTTTGTATAATCTACAAGAATATCAAGCATCAGGACATGAAGGGGGAACTAATGAACATAAATGCAATTTTGGAGGAAGTAGGCTTTCAGCATAAAGGAAGAACTAACTTCAGACCCTACTCCTGCTTTATTCCAAGGACACCTCATGACTCAGTGGACACATTTCATGAAGTAGTCAGTATAGAACTAACTAAATTTCAAGAAATTATACAACCAGGAAGTAAAGCAAACATGAACATTCAATTGTGGCAGTCAATTAAAACTCTGAAAAGTGACACCAGAGTAGAGATAAAGCCATTGGACAAAGGTGGAAACATAGGGGGTGATTCTAACCCTGGCGGTCGGTGTTAAAGCGGCGGCCAACCCGCCAACAGGCTGGCGGTAAAAAAAATGGGATTCTGAGCCTGGCGGGAACCGCCAACACAGACAGCCACCTTAACACTCCGACCGCCACGGCGGTACAAACAAACAGCGCGGCGGTCACCGCCAACAGACAGGCGGCAGACAATGTACCGCCCACACTATTCCAACTCACCAATACGCCACCTTTTCCGGGGCGGGAGCACCGCCGATAAAAACACGGCGGAAACAGACTACGGACGGGAAAACGCTCACCACTACACACTCCAGGAGGAAGGAGGACAGCATGGAACCCGAATTAAACATCCTACCTGCTCTCGTCTACCTTCTCATCTACCACGAGTACGAAGTCCGGCGCAGACGACAACGGTGAGTACTGCACCTACGACACACGGGAGGGGGAGGACGAAAGGTTACGGGCACACACATATGCGACCCCCCCCCCCCAACTATGTACTCACCAATGCAGAGCACCAAGTCACAGTGACACCACCCAAACACCCCTGAAAAATGCTAGGACATAATCATATTTGGAATAAATATTTATGTACCAAAAAGCTCCAGAAAATTATCGTACAACCATGAAAGATATTCACAACAAAACTAATGACATACACATCAGTGTACAACTGAAGTACCAAGTCCTGCACATCCTACGAATTCAGCATGTCCGTGGGCCAAAGTCTTGAGAAATAAGGGCAAAGCCCACACAGGAGACCTGAGTCCTTTGGAGAGAACACTGCAGGGGCATCAGATGTAAAAACTACAGGCACCTCAGGGGGAAGGGATGGGGGGGGCACCACAGCCACATGAGTCCACGACGCCAGATCCACGAGGAGCCACCATGCCCACTGGACCATCCTGGGGAGTGCAAAGCCACAGTCTCTCAATGTCTCTACAGTGGGTGGGCTGCCCACTGGACCATCCTGGGGAGTGCAAAGCCACAGTCTCTCAATGTCTCTACAGTGGGTGGGCTGCCCACTGGACCATCCTGGGGAGTGCAAAGCCACAGTCTCTCAATGTCTCTACAGTGGGTGGGCTGCCCACTGGACCATCCTGGGGAGTGCAAAGCCACAGTCCATCAGGTGGATGACAGTCTCCACTGGTCAAGGAGGAGGCATGGTGGGCACAGTGAACCACAAACGGTGCTTGAGACGGCGGTGCCCAGCGGAGCGGTGCTTGAGATGGCAGTGCCAAGCGGAGTGGTGCTTGAGAGGAAGGTCCCAGCGGAGCGGTGCTTGAGAGGAAGGGCCCAGCGGAGCGGTGCTTGAGACGGCGGTGCCCAGCGGAGCGGTGCTTGAGAGGAAGGGCCCAGCGGAGCGGTGCTTGAGAGGAAGGGCCCAGCGGAGCGGTGCTTGAGAGGAAGGGCCCAGCGGAGCGGTGCTTGAGACGGCGGTGCCCAGCGTAGCGGTGCTTGAGAGGAAGGGCCCAGTGGAGCGGTGCTTGAGAGGAAGGGCCCAGCGGAGCGGTGCTTGAGATGGCGGTGCTCAGCGGAGCGGTGCTTGAGAGGAAGGGCCCAGCGGAGCGGTGCTTGAGACGGCGGTGCCCAGCGGAGCGGTGCTTGAGAGGAAGGGCCCAGCGTAGCGGTGCTTGAGACGGCGGTGCCCAGCGGAGCGGTGCTTGAGAGGAAGGGCCCAGCGGAGCGGTGCTTGAGACGGCGGTGCCCAGCGTAGCGGTGCTTGAGAGGAAGGGCCCAGCGTAGCGGTGCTTGAGACGGCGGTGCCCAGCGGAGCGGTGCTTGACAGGAAGGGCCCAGCAGAGCAGTGCTTGAGACGGCGGTGCCCAGCGTAGCAGTGCTTGAGAGGAAGGGCCCAGCGGAGCGGTGCTTGAGAGGAAGGGCCCAGCGGAGCGGTGCTTGAGACGGCGGTGCCCAGCGGAGCGGTGCTTGAGACGGCGGTGCCCAGCGGAGCGGTGCTTGAGAGGAAGGGCCCAGCGGAGCGGTGCTTGAGATGGCGGGGCCCTGTTCAGCGGTGCCTATCTCCACGGCGGGCCCTGTTCAGCGGTGCTCTTCTGCACCGCGGGCCCTGTTCAGCGGTGCTCTACTCCACGGCGGGCCCTGTTCAGCGGTGCCTATCTCCACGGCGGGCCCTGTTCAGCGGTGCTCTTCTGCACCGCGGGCCCTGTTCAGCGGTGCCTATCTCCACGGCGGGCCCTGTTCAGCGGTGCCTATCTCCACGGCGGGCCCTGTTCAGCGGTGCTCTTCTGCACCGCGGGCCTTGTTCAGCGGTGCTCTTCTCCACGGCGGGCCCTGTTCAGCGGTGCCTATCTCCACGGCGGGCCCTGTTCAGCGGTGCTCTTCTGCACCGCGGGCCCTGTTCAGCGAAGCTCTACTCCACGGCGGGCCCTGTTCAGCGGTGCTCTACTCCACGGCGCGCCCTGTTCAGCGGTGCTCTTCTTCACCGTGGGCCCTGTTCAGCGGTGCTCATCCAGCAGGTCAAGGGAGCCAGACCTGGCCTGGACTCCCTGCTCAGTCGCCCTCGGACCGTGACGTTTCTGGACCCTTCGGGGACGGACTCCTGGCCTCCTTAGTGTCCTCCTTCCCAGCTGGGATGTGGCATGTGGGGTCCACTTTCTCCGCGCTCCTGCTGCCCTTCCGCTCCTTTGATGGGGCTCTCGGGCCCTTGCCTCCCCTAGATGGTGTGGGTGGTGAAGTGGCCGCACATTGCTCCTTGGGGGCAGCCCTGTCGGTCCTCGCACGGCGGCCCTTGTTTTTGCGGGTCCTCTTGCCGGGGGGGGGGCTGGACGTGTCCTTGCTGCTGATCGATGTGTCACTGCTGGCAAAGGGTGGGCTCCAGAACCCAGGCACAACAGTGACACCCGAAGCTGGGCTGGTGGTGGCTGCGGTGCTCTTGGGACTCTTTGAAGATGGATGGGGGAGCTCATCGGGGGGAAAGAGGTTAAGGTTAGCCAGGAAAAGTTTTTTAGGGCCAAGGTAAAGGGTAGGAGAAGTGGAGATGGAAGTGGAGGTAGAGGAGGTGGTTGTAGGAGAGTCAGGTGTGCTGTCATTGGGTGAAGGTGCTGGTGCTGTAGGCTGTCGTGAGGTGGATGGCTGTTGGGTGGGTGTCTGCCTGCGTTTGTGTGTCTTGGAAGAGGGGGTGACAGACACAGTGGGAGAGGACACAGGGGACGTGTAAATGGCAGTGGGGGTGGTGACTGCACGAGTGTGGACTGTCCTGGAGGGTGAGGTGGTGATGGAAGCACTGGCTGATGTTGGGGTGCATGCAGGTGTGAGTGTAGACGTCACAGGGAGGGAGGAGGGAGACGAGGAGGAGGGGGACACAGGGGTGGCAGTGGCTGTTGGCATGTCTGCATCTGGGTGTTGCTTGGGTGAGTGTTTGTGGGATCTGTGGTGCTTGTGTTTGGATGAGCTGCTCTTGGGTGTTGAGGTGTGTGCAGGCTGGTCTGATGGTGTGGATGGGATAGGCTGAGGAACAGGAGACAGAGAAAGGCTGGAGGCAGTAAGAAGAGGGAGGCTGGAAACAGGGACAATGGCTGCCATCAGTGCTGAGGCCAGAGCAGTGAACGCTCGTTGATGGGCAGCCTGACCCGAATGAATGCCCTCCAGGTACGCATTGCTCTGTTGCACCTCCCTTTGCACACCCTGGATGGCATTCAAAAGGGTCGTCTGCCCAACAATGAGCGTCCTTACCAGGTCAATGAGCTCCGCACTGAGGGCAGCAGGGGCAACAGGGGCAGGGGCTGAGGTGCCTGGGGCGAAGGAGACGCGCGCCTTCCTGGGCGAACCGGCACGGAGCGAAGACTAAGGGGCTGCTGGGAGGGCGGGGCTGGTGCGCTGGGTGGCGGCTGTACCTGTAGAGGCGGGGGGCACGGATGTTGCCGCCACCCCTGGGGAGCTCCCATCAGAGGACGTGTCGCTTTCGCTGCTCTCACCAGCGGTCCCCGTCGTGGTGCTCCCCTCGCCCTCCGGATCACTGGTGCCCTCGGTGTCTGTTCCTGGGCCCACCGGGGCCTTGTGTCCTGCAGCTCCCTCGTGCTCCGATGCCAAATCTCCTCCGCCTGATGATGCTAATGCACACATGCACAAGAAGATGAAGAGAAAGGGTGGGGGGAGAAAAAAGAAGACCAGGTTGAGTGCATGCAATGTCAACACCATTGGCGGAGAGGACAGACACAGGTGCCTAATGCACTAAGCCGCGCATTCGGGGTACACTACTCAGTACTACTGACTAAGACAACAGGCCAAGAGACGTCAAACGCGAACATGGGAGATGCTGGACCTTCAATGGCTGTACTTGTCACCCTACCGAGGTGGGGGCCGGGGGCACAGGGCCATGCCTAAGGGAGAGGACTACACTACAGAAAGCGCCCTGGCCTAATGTCACCCACAGCCCTCCTCCCCCACCCAGACGCCTCCACTGCGCAGAAAGATAGGAGAATGTGCTGATACTCACCCCCTTGTGTCTGCTGTGATGTCTTAAAGCGCCCATCCAATTCAGGGTAGGCCACCGCCAGGATCCGGGACATCAGGGGGGTCATGGTGCGACTGGCACCCCTCCTAGGTTGGGAGGCCATCCCCAGCAGTGTTTCTGCGGTCTTCCTTGTTCCGCGGCGGATGTCCTCCCACCTCTTGCGGCAGTGGGTGCCTCGTCTGTTGTGGACCCCCAAGTTCCGGACTTCCTTGGCGATGGCATGCCAAATCTCGATCTTCTGATGGGCGCTGACCTATTTGACATGTACAGGGTGGAAAGGAGGAAATCATGAATGACCTGCATGTTAGATGTGATTGGCCCCCCCCACCAACTTTGCCATATGGCACATGCTCTCATCTGTCGGGCGTTGCACTCCTTATTCGCCCCCCACCCCACCAACTTACATCCACCCCAATCCACACAGGCATAGCCCATTCCATGTGCACCCGGTGTACTCACTTGTTGGTCTGGAGGACCGTAGAGTAGCGCATACTGGGGGAGGACCCCATCCACGAGCTTCTCCAACTCTTCAGACGTGAAGGCAGGGGCCCTTTCCCCAGTCGCAGCAGCCATTGTATCTTCCAGACCGAGGTCACAGCAGCACTTGCAGTAGAGGTCCTCTCCTGTGGATGATCAGGTCTCGAGTGATTAAGCAGATAGAAAATGGCGGTCACGCCCGCGGCGGTGCGTACCGCGGCGGTGCGTACCGCGACCGCCGGCGCACTTCGTCATTGGCTCCTGAAACCCATAGGCTTCAATGTTAACCAATGCGGCTTTGCGCCGTGGTCTTCGACCGCCTACCGCCACGGTGTGCCCCGCCAGCGCATTGACCTCACATCCCATTGTCCCACTTCACAGGTCAGGCAGCCACCATTTCAAGGGCCTACATGGCTTAATTTTGACTGCGACACACAGGCCTAGGCCTTGCATTGCCACACATACACGCCTTTCAACCCATTGCCATTCTTTTACTGTGCAAGCTGTCTGTACGTACCTGTGGTTTGGCTGACTCTGTGCTCCATGTTGTCCTTCCTAGGCACCGTCCGCTGGGACTTGCGATGAGAAGGAGGAATCCTCGCGTGTACCGACCGCTGGTGGACCTGTCGACAATGGAAGAACGCCATATAATACTTCGATACAGACTTGACCGTGCCATTATCCATGAACTGTGTGCCCAGCTGGAGCCAGCCCTGATGTCCCCCATCCGCCAACCCACAAGGATTCCCCCTCTGGTGCAGGTTTTGTCAGTCCTCCATTTTTTGGCCAGTGGGTCATTCCAGACCACAGTGGCCATGTCATCTGGAATGTCTCAGCCTATGTTTTCTAAGATTTTGAGCAGAGTGTTGTCTGCCCTGATGAAACTCATGCGGAGCTACATCATTTTCCCAGAGGAGGGTGACTTGCCTACAGTGAAGGGTGATTTCTATGCCCTTGGACATATCCCCAACATCATTGGTGCCATTGATGGGACCCATGTGGCTTTGGTACCCCCAAAAGACGATGAGCAGGTGTACCGAAACAGAAAAAATTATCATTTGATGAATGTCCAGGTGGTCTGTTTGGCTGACCAGTACATCTCCCATGTAAATGCCAAGTTCCCAGGGTCAGTGCATGACGCGTATGTGATGCGAAATAGCAGCATCCCCTATGTGATGGAGCAGCTACAGAGACAACGTGTGTGGCTAATAGGTGACTCTGGTTACCCCAACCTGCCGTGGCTACTGACCCCAGTGAGGAATCCCCGGACAAGGGCAGAGGAACGCTACAATGAGGCCCATGGGCGTACTAGGAGGGTGATTGAGCGAACCTTTGGCCTCCTGAAGGCCAGGTTTAGGTGCCTGCATATGACAGGTGGATCCCTAATGTACTCACCAAAGAAGAAGTGCCATATCATCGTGGCGTGCTGTATGCTGCACAACCTGGCTTTGCGACGCCAGGTGCCTTTCCTGCAGGAGGATGGTCCAGATGGTGGTGTTGTAGAAGCCGTGGAGCCTGTGGAGAGTGAAGAGGAGGAAGACTCAGAGGACGACACAGACAATAGGGACAGAGTGATACAACAGTATTTCCAGTAACACCCAGGTAAGAATCACCCACGCCATTTCACAATTGCTTCTAGCCTCCTGCATCTGTACTTTCTGTAGTTCCCACCAGATATTTTTGGGTAATTTTTGATTTTCCCTTTCCTTCTCAGTGCTGTATGACGCAGTGCCTGACTTCTGCTTGGTTTGCCCATGAACTACAGCGTATTGACATTGGTATGTTGTCATCACTAATTGACAGAACAGATATTGAACAGTAATATGTAATACATTTGCTAATAATACAGCATGACTCCAAACTGATTTGTGTGCAATATGTGATTTATTTACAGGGCTAGATATTGGTACATGTGATTCTAAGGGTGATGGGTGGGGGTGGAGTAATGTCCATGGCAGAGTCCAGTTCTCAGTCTCACAGGTGCATTGTCCTTTTGCCTGTGGAAGGATGGAGCAGAGGCAGTTCATGGTTGGACAGGGTGGCAATGTGGGACAGTGGGAAGAGTTCAGGGGGTATGTCCTGCTGGCGGGGGTCTTGACATCCTACTCTGTCTTTTTTTTGGATCTCAGGCTCCTCTTACGGGGTGGTTGTTCTTCAGCAGGAGGTGGAGTTCTGGTAGCCTGCCGTGGTGTTGGGGCCTCCTGTCCACTAGCGCCGGCGGAGGTGGTAGGCTGTTCCTGGTCAGGGCTAGTGACAGGGGCCCTGTGTGGTGCCACATGGTCCCGCAACGCGTCTTCTATCCTGTTGAGGGCCAGGACGATGGTCCCCATTGCGGTCCCGATGATTCTCAGCTCCTCCCTGAACCCCATGTAGCGTTCCTCCT
The DNA here is from genome assembly GCF_031143425.1 of Pleurodeles waltl. Taxonomy (NCBI): domain Eukaryota; kingdom Metazoa; phylum Chordata; class Amphibia; order Caudata; family Salamandridae; genus Pleurodeles; species Pleurodeles waltl. The sequence goes on along the minus strand of NC_090445.1, from coordinate 911,839,500 downwards.
GCTGTGCCTGGATCTCCGTGAACCTGGCCAGTACCGTCGCCATCGTCTCTTGGGAGTGGTGGTAGGCCCCCATGATGGTGGTGAGGGCCTCTTGGAGAGTGGGTTCCCTGGGCCTCTCCTCCCCCCCCTGTCGCACAGCAGCCCTCCGAGCTGCCCGGTTTCCCCCGGCCTCTGTCTCCTGGACGGTGTGTCCGCTCCCACTGCCCCCAGGTCCCTGTTGTTGTTGGGGTGTTGGGTTAGCCTGGGTGCCCTGTAGTGGCAGACACACCGCTGATTGACGTGTCCTAGTTACAGAGGCATGGGCCCGCTGGGTGGGAGCTGTGCTGGTGTTGGCAGAGGGGGTCGGGTCTGGTGTGGCCTGTGTCTGGGTGAGCGGAACCGACTGCCCAGAGGTCCCCGATGGTCCGGGCTGGTCATCAGGTTCAGTGTCGACAGAGCTGCTGTCCTCACTGTGGGCCTGTTCCGGGGGTGGGATGGACATTTCTGGACCCTCCTGGCTGGTGTTTTGGCGTTCGGGTCCTGCATGGGGTAAGAGAGTTTGGTTATTGTTTCTGTGTGTGCAATAGCGTGCGTGTTATGGGTGCCCTCGTCCCCCAGTGCAGGCATTCCCTTGAGGGAGGTGTTGTGAGGGTAGTTAGTGGGGGGGGGTAAGTGCGGTGGTCATGCTTGGGTGATGGGTGTCCATGGATTGTGTTGGCATGCAGGAGTTGGTGTTGGGATGGGTGGGTTGTGCTGGTGAGACATTGTCAGGGAGGATGTGTGCTGGGGGGTTGGGGGTGAGGGTGGGGGTGTGGGTTGGCATGCTGGTGGGGTGGGGGGGATCTAGTAGTTGAGATTGGACTTACCAGAGTCCATTCCTCCGGCTACTCCTGCGAGGCCCTGAGGATGCAGGATGTTGAAGACCTCTTGCTCCCATGATGTAAATTCGGGAGGGGTGGGTGGGGGTCCGCCGCCAGTCTTCTGGACCGTTATGTTGTGCCTGGAGACCATCGATCGGACCTTCCCCCGTAGGTCGTTCCATCGTTTGCGGATGTCCTCCCTATTCCTGGGATGCTGTCCCACCGCGTTGACCCTGTCCACGATCCGCTGCCATAGCTCCGCCTTCCTAGCTATACTGGTGTGCTGCACCTGTGAGCCGAAGAGCTGGGGTTCCACTCTTAGGATTTCCTCCACCATGACCCGGAGTTCTTGGTCCGAAAAGCGTGGGTGCCTTTGGGGTGCCATGGGGTGGTGTGGGTGAGGTGTGGGGTGGTGTATGTGATGATGAGTATGTTGGTGTGTGGTGCTTTGTGCTACTATGTGGTGTGTGTGATGGTGTAGTGTGCCTCAGTGTGTATTGCTATGGATTGTCTGCTGTGTCTCTCTCTCCTTCTCTCAGTAATTGTGGTCGTAGGGGTTTGTGGGTGATGTGGGGGTGTGTTTTATAGTTGATTGATTGTGTGGGAGTGGGTTGTGTATGTGTATCAGGTGTGTGTATTTGTAATTGTCCAATGTGCCTGTGTTTTGGTGCTGTGTGTGTATTTTGACCGCGGCAGTGTGTACCGCCAATGGAATACCGCTTTGGAAAGCCCGCCGCGTTGATTCGTGGGTCATAATGGCATGGGCGTTTTTCTGTTGGCGTGACGGTGGAGGTTTGATCATCTCCAGTTTATCGCTGCCCGCTGATGTGGCGGCCTGCAGTGGAGGTCGGATTTTTGGAGGTTTGGCCGTTGTGGGTCAGAATGACCGTGGCGGCTTTCCGCGGCCGCGGCGGTGTTATGGCGGTCTTCTGACCGACGGTAAGCGCCTTTTACCGCCGAGGTCAGAATGACCCCCATAGTCCTAAGAGTATTATGAAAGAAAAGTCCTTCGACAACCTAGCGATGAAGACTGTTATGAACCTATCATCAGTTGAGAATATGTGGAAAACATAAAATTGTACCATGCATTTCTGGAGAAATGGCGAGATAAAGGGATGTTAGTACAGTACTCAGAATATTAATTCCCACAAATTCCAACATTCTATGACATCCCAAAAATACACAAAGATGCTTTATAGCCACCGGGATGCCTGATGATATCATACAAATTCAGCTTTCTGGAAAATACCTCTATCTACATTGATTCCTTTTTGTTCTACTTGGTAAAACATTAGAGTTCGGATATGAAGGATACTAAATACTTTTTTAAGACTGATTGATATGATACAAAGGGAGGAGCATTTTTTAATGATAACAATGGATGTAATGACTCTGTATACTTGCATTTCCCGCAGAATGGTCTCAAAGCAGTAGAATTCAGTCTAAAACAAAGAGCAGTGAAATATTATGAACACAATACTATGATTATGGAAATTGCTGAATTCTGTTTGAACAATAATATCTTTTTATTTGGGGGGCAGATATGCTTCCAGAAACAAGGGGCAGCCATCGGTATCTGCTTTGACCAAGCTACACCAATTTGTTTGTTGGCTGGTGGAGAAAGGAGGTAGCCTGGGCAGGTGAAAATGAAAGATGGACAGAAAATACAGAAAATGTGGTCCTATGGACCAGATATATAGATGATTTGTTTCTGATATGGAGGGGCTCAAGAGAACTAGCCTTAAAGTATATTATTATCCTTAATACCAATGATCTCAATTTATGTGTCAGTGTCTGAGTGGGTTTGTGAGTGGGTTCATGAGTGTCTAAAGGTGTGTGAGTTGGTGCATGAGTCTCTGAGTGGGTCTGTGAGTGGGTGCATGAGTGTCTGAGTGGGTCTGAGACTAGGCGTATGAGTCTCTGAGTGGGTCTATGAATGGTTTCATGCACTTTTGTGTGGGTCTGTCAGTGGGTGTGCGAGTCTCCGAGTAGGTCTGTAAGTGGGTGCATGAGTATGTAAGTGGGTCTGTCACAGATGTAAATTCATAAGCAGCCCTCAAAATGTGTCAGTTACACCTCAGTATTGCCTCCAGGGATTTCTGGCTTTAAGGTGGCATTGAAAATTAGAAAAAAAGCTATTTAAAGTATATTCATTTTGAAAGTGTGTACTATTAAATAATAATGTATTGTTAATATACTTTTATTTTTTTGAGTGGAAGTGTGAGTATCTGAGTGGGTCTGTGAGTGGGTTCATGACTGTCAGAATAGGTCTGTGAGTGCATGTATGAGAGTCATAGTGGGTCTGTGAGTGGGTGCATGATGGTCTGAGTGGGTCTGTAATTGGAAGTGTGAGGATCTGAATGGGTATGTAAGTGGGTGTGTGAGGGTCTGAGCAGGTCTGTGAGTGGGTGAGTCAGTGTCTGAGTGGGTCTGTGAGTAGGTGCATCATGGTCTGAGTGGGTCTGTAAGTGGGTGTGTGAGTGTCTGAGTGGGATTTCTGGCTTTAAGGTGGCATTGAAAAATAGAAAAAAAGCTATTTAAAGTATATTCATTTTGAAAGTGTGTACTGTAAAATAATAATGTATTGTTAATATACTTTTATTTGTTTGAGTGGGTGTGTGAGTATCTGAGTGGGTTCATGACTGTCAGACTAGGTCTGTGAGTGCATGCATGAGGGTCATAGTGGGTCTGTGAGTGGGTGCATGATGGTCTGAGTTGGTCTGTGAGTGGATGTGCGAGGATCTGAATGGGTATGTGAGTGGGTGCGTAAGGGTCTATGAGTGGTTGCATGAATCTTTGTGTATGTCTGTTAGTGGGTGTGTGAGTCTCTGAGTGGGTTTTTGAGTGGGTGCATGAGTGTGTAAGTGGGTCTGTGAGTGGGTGTGTGAGTATTTGAGTGGGTCTGTGAGTGGGTTCATGACTGTCAGAATAGGTCTGTGAGTGCATGCATCAGAGTCATAGTGGGTGGCATTAAAAATTAGAAAAAGCTATTTAAAGTGTATTCATTTTGAAAGTGTGTACTATTAAAGAATAATGTATTGTTAATATACTTTTATTTTTATGAGTGGGCGTGTGAGTATCTGAGTGGGTTCATGACTGTCAGAATAGGTCTGTGAGTGCATGCAGGAGGGTCATGTCATAGTGGATCTGTGAGCGGGTGCATGACGGTCTGAGTGGGTCTGTGATTGGAAGTGTGAGGATCTGAATGGGTATGTAAGTGGGTGTGTGAGTTCTGAGCAGGTCTGTGAGTGGGTGTGTCAGTGTCTAAGTGGGTCCGTGAGTAGGTGCGTCATGGTCTGAGTGGGTCTGTAAGTGGGTGTGTGAGTGTCTGAGTGGGTCTGTGAGTGGGTGTGTGACTTTCTGAGTAAGTCTGTGAGTGGGTTAATGAGGGTCTGAGTGGGTCCATGAGTGGGTGTACTAGGGTCTGATTGGGTCTGTGAGTAGGTGTATTAGTGTCTGTGTGGGCCTGTGAGTGGGTGCGTGAGGGTCTGAGTGAATCTGTGAGGTAGTGCGTCAGTATCTGAGTGGGTCTGCAAGTTGTTGTATGAGTGTCTGAGTGGGTCTGTGAGTGGGTGCATGAGTGTCTGAGTGGATCTGTGAATGGGTGCATCATGGACTGAGCAGGTCTGTGAGTAGGTGAATCAATGTCTGAGTGGGTGCATGGATGTCTGACTGGGTCTGTGAGTGGTTGCATGAGCGTCTGAGTGCATCTGTGAGTGGGTGTGTTAGTGTCTGAGTGGTTTTGTGAGTGGGTGCATAAAGGACTGAGTGGGTCTGTGACTGGGTGCATGAGTGTGTCAGTGGGTCTGTGAGTGGCTATGTGAGTGTCTGAGTGTGTCTGTGAGTGAATGCCTGTGGGTCTGAATGGGTCTTTGAATGGGTGCATCACTGTCTGAGTGGGTCTGTGAGTGGGTGAGTAAGGGCCTGAGTGGGTGTGTGAGTGGGTGCATGAGTGTCTCTGTGAGGCTGTTAGTGGGTGTGTGAGTTTTTGAGTGGCTTTGTCAGTGAGTGCATCAGTGTTTGAGTGGGTCTGTGAGTAAGTGTGTGAGGGTCTGAGTGGGTCGATGAGTGTCTGAGTGAGTGAGAGAATGAGGGTGTGAGTGGGTGCATGAGAGTCTGGGTGGGCCTGTGAGTGAGTGTGTGCGTGTTTGAGTGGGTCTCAGAGTGAGTATGTAAGGGTCTGAGTGTGGTTGTGCATGAGGGTCTGACTGGGTCTGTGAGTATGTGCATGAGTTTCTGAGTGCTACTATGAGTGAGTGAATTAGTGTATGAATGATTCTGTGAAATATTTTTTTTGGTCACCAATATTCGCAAACTCGTCACAATTTTTCATGGGGGCCAATCTGAGCGTCCACGGCGTACTCGTGAATATTTCATGTCATGAAAAACAAAGAATTTTATGGTCATAATTTCACTCTCAAACACTCCTATATCACAACCCAGAGTTCAGGGTCACCACTAGGTAGTTATATTTAGGACCTAGTTTCCATATAAAAAGCTGTTTTTTGCTTGCCAATGTCTTTGGAGGCGCTTGACGAATCTTCAAGAAATATTCCAAACAAATTCAAGAGTCATGTGAGATACTGTCTGATAAGTTTTGGGGTATTCCATCCAGAGGGGGCTGAGGTAAAGGGGGGTGAAATTTAGAGCATTTTCAATGGCAATTTTGATAGCAAATATTAAACAGTGATAGCACAAAAACCACTAGATGGAATTACAACAAATTTGGCAGAAATGTATCTCTTGGAATACAAAGAGACCTTTTTGTTATTTGGTGTGAATGTGTTCAGTAGTTTTTGAGAAATTTAATGAAATTCAAATTTGTATATCTAGGGACGTGAAGGATTTGTGACCCCTCCTGATCTGATAGACTGCCAACACTTCAATAAGGAAGGAGGGGATCCCCTCCCCCCAAAAAGTAAATGTTTAGGATGGACCCCAGATGACAGGGTCCCCAGGGCAGAGATTGGTCTGAAGGGGGCTGTGCAGCTCCTCTTCCCCAAATTGTTTTTAGAAGACTGGGCCCTGAAGGATTGGGACCCTGGGGCCAAAATCGGCCTGGGAAGGAGGCCATGCAGACCTGAGGCTGTGCACAGTGTGGGGTCAGGTGGTTAGGGGTGTTGGCCACAGGAACTGGCCGCAAGGTTGGGTGGTTACAGCAGCTTGGCCTCAACACAGGGATTGGTTTTTGTAGGGTTTGGCTGCAGGCCGGCTCTGTGGACAACCCCGCTGCGCACAGCTGAAGGCCATGTGCAGTACTGGGTTGTGGCCAACCCCCAATGCAAACAGCCAAAAGCTGTGTGCAGCGCGGGGTTGGGTTGTTATAGGGGATGGCCTTAGGGCTTGACTGCAGGCTAGGCCCTTCAGCCAATCAACACGGTGCAAGGCAGTGTACAATGGTGGTTGAATTAACATATGGTAAAGACAATTACTTTACATTAAAAAAAAACATAGAAATTCACTGAAAAAAACAAAGGTTACAGGGACGTTAAAGTTAGAAAATAGCATAAAACGTACATAGAAATTCACCTGTTAGAGTTTTTTCGAGTAACTATAAGTCATGCCCTAAGGTAACTATAACATGCGCTCTCGCCATGCACTGCTAATTCCCTCACAAATTATGGGAACTATGACATCTTTGATAACATGCTTGATAATATCAATTTAATAGCAGTAACAAAATGCAGGATAAAACTGTGCGTGGCTGTGGCACAAGTTATAGTTACCTTAGGGCACAAAGTGTATTTACTTAAGGTAACTCTAAATATAACTGCTGACTTTCGATGGTTTTGTACACTTGAAATGTGAGGCAAACTATAACATCCCTCTGAATTATATATATATATATATATATATATATATATATATATATATATATATATCGAAGAGCAAGACGGTTCAAAGAAAGGCGCCGCGCTCAAATACCGGTGCAACCGCTCTGGGTGAACCAATCCAAAAGCAATTATTTCATCAAAGATTTAGCAGCGCACTCCACCAAGGTACAATAATTCTTGATTTATTTGGAACAGGAAAGCAGAACAACGCGTTTCGACCCAATGGTCTTTTTTCGAGTTCAAACATCCGGTTCACATTGCAAGTTCCTTTTATAATGGACAGTATTACACCCACATGATGCATGCTGGGAATAACCATAAACAAGTAATTTAAGTGCAAAATTTCACAATCAATCTTTCTCAGGGAGAATACAGTCAAATTGAAATTCCAACATTCTGTAAATAAGTCACCAAATAGCAAATTCATTTCATTTGTTATTTACAACTCAAATTCTGTTATTCTCAACATAATGGAACTTGCAATGTGAACCGGATGTTTGAACTCGAAAAAGACCATTGGGTCGAAACGCGTTGTTCTGCTTTCCTGTTCCAAATAAATCAAGAATAATTGTACCTTGGTGGAGTGCGCTGCTAAATCTTTGATGAAATATATATTAATATATTTAAAACCTAGTGGCAGTCACCACTAGGTAGGTATAGTTAGGACCTAGTTTTTATTGAAAGAGTGCTTTTTGTTTTGCTAATATATTTGGCACCATTTGATGAATATTCACAAAGATAAATATATATATCTTTGGCACCGTTTGACGACTATTCACGAAATTTGCCCCAAAAAATGTTCCAGTGACACATTGAAAGTTTTTGGGTAATCAGTCAAGGGGGGGGGGGGGCTGAGGAAAAGGGGGGTGGGAGTTTCCCATGTTAAATCCCACAGGACCTTTGATCACAACTACAACACAAATGGACGGAATTACACCAAATTTAGCAGAAAGCTAGCTTTCGGTATGCAGATTGTGCTTTTGCTTATTTGGTGTAAATCTGTCAGTATTTTTTGAGAATTCAAAGGGAAAACAAATTTGTATATCTCTGGCCGCAATGACTTTGCAAATATTTTGTGAATAAATCACAAAAATTCAGAATGTTTCACGAATGTGTGTGCAAAAGATGTGCTGTAATTGACTGGCCACAACCTGACTAGAAATTTGCAACCACCATTTTATTCCACGGGGCATGGTCCCCACGGGTGAAAAATCCTAATTGAAAGTGACATAAGGGGTCAGGGTGAAGGTACCTTGACCCCAGGGTTGTGATAAAGGTGTAAATTATGGGTTTAAAATAATTTTGCGTCACCATGTGTAGTATCCATGAAAATTTGTGAAATTTCACAAATGTTCACAAAGTCTTTGCGATTTGTTTTTTTTTTAAAGAAAACACTAATTCATACACTAATTCATTATTTCATACATGCACTCAGACTCATGTGCCCACTCTAACCCACTCGTAGACTCACACACCCACTTTCAGACCCCCTCATACACTCATGCACCCACTCACAGATCCACTGACAGAGATAGACCCTGTGGCCAACTTGTGATGCACATGGCCAAAGGTGCAGAGCAGGGCTGTGTGGTTATAAGGGCCCGGCTGTAAGGCCTGGTCTTGAGACCAACACCCATTGTGCATGAAGGCCGTATGCGGTTGGGTTGGAATAACATGTGGGCCCTCATTTTGTACTTGGTGGGATGGCCAACCATGCTGGACGTCGATTTTCCGGGTTCTGGGTATGGGGGTTGGGGGCGGGTCTTGGGGCTTTGGGGGTGTGTGGGGGTTGTGGCAAGGGGGGGCCTGGCGTGTCACATACAGGTGACAGGAATGAGAATTCCTTCCACCCCTATGCTTTCTGCCAGGGATTACCTGGCGGGGTAACCCAACAGGAAATTCCTGGTGGAAATGTGAACATTATCCCACTGGCGGTCTGGCCTCCACCGCCGGGTCGAAAGTGGCTTCCATCGGCCCGGCGGTCGAATTTGGCCTGGCCGTGGGTAGTAGTGAACTGGCTGCTTTGCATGCAGTTCACTACTGTTTTCATTGTATGGCGGTCTGAACTGCCATGCCGTCGGTGGTAATTACCACCACTGCCATGCTCAAAATGAGGGCCATAGTAATTAAAATTACTTTATGTTACAAAACCATAGAAATTCACTAAAAAACCAAAGGTTACAGGGACTTTTTAGTTAGGTCCTGAATTTACTTGTACAAAACCATAGAAATTCAGCAGTTATAGTTAGAGCTCTTTCAAGTAGCTATAACTCGCAACCAAAGGTTACTATAACTCGCGCCTTTGCCATGCACAGCTATCATTGATGAGACCTTGTATGACATCTTTGATATTATCACTGCAACATTTGCAATAAAATTATTGATAAGAAAACTGTGCATGGCAAGGCGCGAGTTATACTTAATTGAAAGAACTCTAACTCTAACTGCAGAATTTCTATGGTTTTGTACGAGTAATTCAGAACATATACACACATATATATATATATATATCTATATATATATATATATATATATATTCATTCACTGAAAAAAACAAATGTTACAGGGCCATTATAGTTGGACAATAGAAATTTTAAAAAATTTAGAAAGTTACTAATAAAACAAAGGTTCAGAGTTAGTTTAACACACAAAACCATAGAAATTCAGCAATTACAGTTGTAATTATCTCATGAAACTCGAACTTGTGCCCTGGGGTAGCTGTAACTCCGACCCCGCAAAGCACAGTTTTCTCATCCATATATTATTACAAATGTTGTAGTGATATTATCAATATTATCATAGATGATCTCATGATGATGGGGTAATTACCAGTGCATGACAAAAGTATAATTATGTGAGATAAGTACTACTATAACTGCTGTGATTTTCTATGGTTTTGAGAGTGTAAAATCGGGACCTAACGATAACACCTCTATAACATTTGTTTTTTTTTTTGTGTTTATAGTGTATACATATCACTTCTAGAAGCCCCACTGTTAGGTTTGCTGTGATTTTTCCAACTGTTCACTGAGCCCAATACGCTTCACAAGAAAAAATGTTGGACTACATGAAACTGCAAATCTTTGTTATTTCAAAAGAATTCTCTCTTTATTTATTGTTGCTTTCATAGGTGTAGCTGTCTAGTCTTTTTGTTCAATGTCCTCAAAACCATGCTAATTAAGGAAAGTGACAAAATAATGCAGTGTTCAGCAGGCAATAAAGCCATTTGTTTCTCCTATTGGAGTCTGGAGAGCTATCCTATTAGAACGCAAAAGGAACACTTTTAACAATTGGAGGAAACAGTGCACAATGAAAATCAGAAAAAAAAGTTGAGTATGCAGACTGCAGTTTCTGCCTTTTCTTTTAATGTCCCCCTGGCTCTCGTGATTGGAGCAAGCCTTGCACATTTGAAAGTAAAAAGAAGCTGCAAAGAATAGGACCCGCGTGGTCACTTAATATAATGATCAGTTATATTCTGAAGACCAGCTTTCAAACACATTGAAGGCAACCACTGGATAACAAGGAGATTAAAATGGCACAGATCTGATTAGCACCACACAGAATGTGCTGTCCTTGCTTCAATAAACCATCCTCCACCTCAACATGTTCATTATACAAGGTTAGATCACAAAACATGTTTGGCTGGTTCTAATTCATACTGTGAGTGCTAAGTAAGGCAGTGCTTAGTGCAGGCACATCTACCATAGCGTTATTAATGACAATTTGTAGAGGAGGTAATAAGTAACCAGAATTCTTTCTCCATATTTGTTTTGCTGCTCTTTTGTGGTGGTTGTGCTGTTTTTGTTTTGGCTGCATTACTGCTTATGGTGCTATGTTGGGCTGTAGGTGTTGTTTTGCATACTGTATTGATTTGCTCTGTTGTGCTCTGTTTTTTTTTTTTTTTTTTTTTTTTTTGGTTTAAGATGCGAACAGGTCTGTACTGCAGAATCAAAAGCGGTCCTGGCAGAAATGGTCACACGAGCCCCACACCTTTCATCTCTCTGCATAATCTCTCTTTTTAAATTAATACCTTTTCTTCTCACATCTTCTCTCCTCTCCCTCTCTGGTCACTTTCTCTGTAACTTCCCCCAGCCCCTCATTAACCTCCGGTTGCTGGGGAAAGTGACAAAAGCAGCCGGTGCAACCCTGGGTTTTCAAAACCAGCCTCCAAGGGCTCCAGCCCACTGGGGTAATGTCCAGTGAAATAAAAGTTCTGTTTGCCACTGGATGCCAACAAACGCTGCTGCATTTGCCACTTTCTAAGGTGCTAAAATCCGCTGCCCAAGGTCTTTACCTATTTAAGATATATATCAGCTTAAAAAGGTGAGAGAGATGTGTACAATTAGCACCTTCATAATTCTCTTTATGCGATATGGCAGTAGGTCTCCCAGCAATGCACTCCTATTTATTTCATGTGTCCATTTGCTTTTCGATTGTTTGTTGATACTACCTCTGTTTTAAGTGCCAGGTTTTAGTAAACTTACAGGCCATGATTTCAAGACTTCACTGTAATCTTCACAAACAAATGATTTAATGCATAATTAAGCACATACATTATATGAGAAACCAGGGCTGATTGCAGAGCCCCCCTAAATCTTTGCCCCATTTTTCAGTTTTTGCTGGTGTTTTCCTGACTCTGATGATGCCCTGGGTACTGCTAACCAGTCCCATGGCCTGTGTCCTGTGCAAAATGAGTATGCAAATTGGGATAATTATAATTGGCTATGTCAACCTACCTATAAGTCCCTAGTATATATTAAGGCATGTAGGTTTAGCGATCGCAGCAAAGGTGGTGCACCCATAGATGAACTGCTGAGGCGCCTAGGGTCATTGTAGAGGCAGGCCTGCCTTGCTGGCTGCTTTTAAACTAAAGTTATATGCAAATTCGACTGTGGAATTAAAAGTACTTCCAAAGTCTTAAGCTACCTTATTTTTACATATAAGTCATCCCTAAGGTGTTCTCTAAGTGCCCCCAGCGTTGGGTGGCATGTAACTATAAGCAGGGACCTTATACAATAGTTTTATAAGCCCTGTTGATGGAAAAAATAGCCACATTTGTTTTTCCCTCAATGTAGTGAATGGCCTCCATGCGCTAAAATGGGGAGACTTTATTTAAAGTAACAAGGTCCCCATAATAGATTGATACCTTGAATTTGGCATCAAATTAATTGTTATAATAAATCCCTAAAATTTTAAAACTCTACCTGAAAGTTGCAAACTTCAGATCTGTAGTGCCCCAATCTGATTGGCCAGCCTCTGGCAGTCTGGCCAGGCTGCCTTTTTGAGTGAAGTGGCCTGGGCTGCACAGCCTCAGCAGATCATAAAACAGGATGGGGGAGAGCAGGTAAACTGGTCTTCAAAGGCAGGGAAGGACATTTGGAGCAGCTCAGGGCCTCCCCCATTTCCTGCAACCGCAGACAAATCTATGCCCTCTGGATTAGATTAGGAGAGGGCAGGAAAGGGGTGTGTTTAGGATTTATAGATTTTTAGCCACACTAGTGTGTGTGCTCAGCAGATCTAACCTAAAAAAATCAGTTTCAGCCATGTTGAATTTGTGAAAAATGTTGGTCCCTGGGATTGATATTTGCCACACTTCCCATGAAGTGGCCATCAAAGGTGGAAGGTGTCTGTCTGTGATTGGACAACCAGTCCCCCTTGCTTTCCAGCGCAGGAGCAAGGATAAATATGACAGAACTGCATCCACACCTCAGATCCCTGCTGGAAAAAGATACGTGAGAAGAAGGATAGCCCTGCTGGACCCCTGGCCTGCACCTGGACACTGCACTCTGCATACTTGGGCTTCACCACTAAAATAACTTTGCCTGTCTTCTACTGCTTCAAGAAGGGGCTCCTTGTAAGTTACAGGCACAAAGGAGATGCCCAGAGTCCCTTGCATCAAGTCATGCAAGCAGCACCCAGCTGGCCAGCGTCCAGTGACCATTTGAGGATTCTGACCAGGTGCATTCTGGGACTTGTAGCCCCAACTTCCAAGGAGCAACTCAGAGCTTCTGGAACCTTCGATCAAGTTGTGGACACTTCAAGGACCCAAAAAGGACCTCTGGAGAAGATCAAGATGTTAGTACACATTTGGAGCAACTTCATATGTTGAAGAGGTGCATTGTGGGAGTTGCAGTCCCAGACCAGAAGAGGCAAACCAGAGCCTCTGAACCCTTGGCTGGTGCTGTGGACCACTTTCTTGAGTCAAGAAACTCTTCTGAAAGCAAGTGTAACTTTGTTACCTTGCGGGTTGCCTGAACTCTGGACTTTGTCCCTGTCCAGTGTGACCTTTTTTAACCCTTTGAGCACTAGGTGTGCCTATGTGTTAGAAAACATTAATTCTTTAAAAATTCATATCTCAGGTTCCCCTTACCCGATGTTAATCATTTTGGTGTAATTTCAAAGATAAAAATATAATCTATTTTTATAAATTGGTGGTGGACTTTTATTGCGTTTTGTGTTTTACTTATTTACTATTTTGTGATTTTTAAATGCTTTACACACTTGCCTACTAAGTTAAGCCTTGTTGCTTGTTGCCAAGCTACCAAAGGTTGAGCTGGGTTTAATTTATTGAGTCCTAACTTTACCTAAGTGGAGGTTAGTGGCCTATTGTTAGTTGCAGGTACTTACCTGCCCTTACCAGTAATCCACTTTCCAACACATTATAATTCATTATTTCCATCTTTCTTTATTTTAAACATGATGCAATGCAAAGCATTGAAATTAAGGAGTGGTAGGCAGGGCAAATGGAAGGCTAGTGAATCCAGTAGAATATAAAATATGTGAATAGAATAGAATAACATAATGCCCTGGAAACTCTAGAATATTACAGAAAATGCCATTTCTTCATGTTTACTTCAAAAACGGGCATACAAAATGTAATTTCTACACTCCTAATAAAATACTACACTACAGTACACATGGTAAGAAATAAATAAAATAATTTGTCAGCAAAATACAATCTATTTCTTGCAGAAGTGCATCATCCATGTAACATCAATACCAGTATAATGCAAAGTTGATGTGTAAATTAGAATTATGGCAGTTTTTAAGGTAAAAAAAGACACCTTTGTTGTGTCAGAGTACAGATCAGAAAAGAACCTGTCCACCTTAAAACAAAATGTCTTAAACACATATTAAAAACTTAATAATAACATCTGAGATATTTTAACAGTGTCATATTTTTTCTGCAAAATACATCAGGAAACCTCCACGTTTCGATTCAAGTCTAATCACAATATTCATGATATCCTTGTGTAATGTGAAAAGTGACCCCCATCTCCTCAAACATTATCCACTCATATGATGGGTACATTCTGGTGTCTGAGCTATGCTTACTGTTATAATTGGATGGAGAAATTGGTTAAACACACATGCACATTTGAGAAACTCAAATGAAAGAGCTCTTAATTTAATATGTAATGTCAGAGGTTAACCTGGACTTTATTACAGAATCAAGTGCAAAAGCTACTGTTAGTTGGGGGAAATATAAATAGAATATTTGCTTGAAATCTTTGAGGTTACCGTTAGCATGCCTCTTAATAGTACACCTATTACCAAAATGTGCTTTTAGGTAATGAAAATAGTGAGCATTTTACCACATAGGAAACATAACTTTAAGAAAGAATTGAGCAGAGAGACATGGCGAACAGATCACTTGGACTCATTGAGTTATGGATGCATCTGAAAAATGTTAGAACTACAAGGGTTTATGTGATGATATGTAGTTAAAACAGTAGTATCTATCACAGCAATATTTTTTCATCTTTTGTGAGTTACTTTTTAATGCAAATAGAATGCAGAAATGATACTACATCCATGGCATTAATAATTTAACATTGACTCTTTTTTCTGTTTAAATAGTGATGAACATGAAAACAGACCACATTGAAAATGCTTGGATAGGCCTTGCGCTCCTAAATTCGGATGAACATTTATAGCTTTGGGTTGGATCCGGCCTCATGTACACAGTATACATTGTCCACTTTCCTTACTTACACTATTGCTTTTTTAATGTTAATTCATTTAGGTAATTTGTTTAATGTCATTGTTTATTCTGATGAGCCTTTAAGTATCTACTACAGCAACCGCATTTAGATGTCATATTCCTTCACTTCTTCATTGAAATACAAAAGATTACATCACAAAGATATAAAGGATATCTGTTTCAAAATGGACCCTGCTTATTTTTGTCATTATTAATTTCACACACTATACTTAATTTCATTTTGTTTATTAACATGATTTGGAACTCCAAAGAGGTCCACAAAACATTATAATAAGTCAATACAGTTCCTAAAATAAGATAAAAGTTCAAGCCATCCACTCTTTTCAATGTACTTCCCACATTACAGGAACTTTCCAAATGACGAAGTTCAGTCCTGTGATGGCATACATTTACCTCATAAAACAGATATGTGTACTAAAAAATCCCCACCCAGCAATATAGTGGTTACATCCCTCCTTCCCCACTTCTAGAAAATCCCCCTTTGTGAACAAGGGAACCTTGACATTTCTTAAACAATTGGGAGGCTCCTCCTCCCTCAATAACCTGGCAGAAATTATCAAAGCTCCTACGAACCATAAAGTTCTTAATTTCCACATGGCATCTGTAGTAATAGGGCCACACACGAGGCAAGGCCAGTAGATGAACAAGTAGTTTATTGCCATAAAATAAATGTGATCCTCCTCCCAAGCCAGCTCAACACCAACTGACTCGGTCAGAATGATCGCTGACATGACATTCCACAAAGCCAATACTTCGTAAAATATAACACATCCCCCTCCCTTCCAGCCTTTCCCAAAGCACAAAAACCCATAAGGAAAAACAAAAACTAACATGACACAAAAACACTATAAAAATTGAGAATGAAAGAGAAATAAAGTCATGCTATTAAATAAATACATGACGGCAAAGTCGTTGAAGACACAACTTAAACAAACTGTACATAGTACCGCAAATAACATGGCGGTCTGCGTGTCCTCTGTCCACGACAACCATCTGTAACGCCATAACATGAAACAGATTCTGCATCCACTTGTACATGTTCCATACCACCATCATCTGAAGTAGGCATCAGATATTCACCTCTCACAACCATTTCCATCTGACTTGGCACCCAAATCTTCATCACTCATAAACATGAAACTGTTGTAGCCCTTTCTAGAGAAAGAATGTCTCTTATCTTCCACATCACTCTCTTCCCTTCTCTGATAAACCACAACTTTCCTTTTATTCCATTTATCACCATTCTCCAACTCCACATGACTTACTCCCACCTTCTTGATTTTGAAAGGACCCCAGAACTTTGAAAGACCACCAATAACTCTACCATGTCTGATATTCACCCAATCTCCTTCCATTACATCCTTTCCTCCTACAATTTTGTTTGCACAACTAGTATCACACATACCACACTTCGACAACCACACTGGCAGTAGTTTAGAACCAGGTTTCCTTCCCCTCATCTTTTCAACCGGAGTAGTATCCGTAACCTTATTTGTTGTGGTACGGTGGGCCAAGACAATCTCATCTACAATACCTTTTACACTTCTTCCACTCTGAATGTGCCTTTTGCTAGATGGTTTATTCTCTCAACCATTCAATTAGCTTGGGGATTATAAAGAGCTGTACGCTTATGAATAATTCCACAGTTCTCTAAAAAGTTACACATTTCATGAGAGGTAAGTTGAGTGCCATTATCAGTTATCAAGACTCTAGGAAACCCTTCCTCCAGAAAAACTTCCCTTAACACCTCAATGGTAGTCCTAGTGTTAATCCCCTGTACAAACTTTACCACAACCCATCTTGAGTACACATCAACCATGACTACAGCATTTCTGTATAAATCTCCCACACCCCGCATGGGACCAATAAAATCCAAACACATCATACACCAAGGTAAACCAAGATCTTCAATATGTGCCTGAACTCCTTGGGCACCAGTTTTCAATCTTTTTTCACTTTCTTTACATGTTGTGCAATCCACAACCCACCTTGAAATCATGTCAGCCATGCCTGTCCACCAAAAGTATTCCCTTTCTCTCTTCTTAGTCATGGTTTGACCAAGATGACCTTCAAGTGCCAACACAAAAATCCTCTCTCTTAGACCTTCCCGTGGAATAAACTTGTCATTCCTCATAACCAGGTTCAAATCTAGAACAGGTAACTCATCAACCAATTTTAAATAGGGTCTCAAAGATGGAACCTCTGTACTATCCCTCCTTTTACCTTCCACGATCATTCGCACAACACCCTTGAGTACAGAATCCTCCTCCATAGCAGTCCACCATTCTTCCGCTGAAGAAGTGCCTTCACCCCAGTCCTCAATATCACTCAACCAGGCTACTGCCCCTTCATGTTCCTTGAGTGAGTCCTATGCCTTGTCCACACCCACTGTGTCTAAAGGCAGCCTGGAGAGACAATCTGCTCAGGCGTTCTCCCAACCAGGAATGTAACTTGTACTAAACCGGTATTCCTGGAGCCTGGCAGCTAACCTTGCTAGTCTAGCAGAAGCTTTCCCTGCACCCCCAGGACTCAACACTTTAAGTAATGGTTTGTGATCAGAGCGTAAAGTGAAATCTATGCGCCAAAGAAAAGTCCTAAAGTACTCCACAGCCCACACAGTAGCCAAAGCCTCGCATTCAATCACTGAATAATTACATTCGCACACCGTCAAAGACTGCGAAGCAAAAGCAAACAGTTACCTCCTTCCCCTTACATACTTGAGATAGTACTGCTCCTAAGCTACATGACCTCACATCTACAGTCAGAACCTTCTTAAGATGAGTATCAAAAGGAGACAGAATACCAGCTTCACAAATGTCAGTCTTCACTGTATCAAACGCAATCTGTTGTTCCTTTCCCCATCTGAAGTTGTAACCCTTCCTCAGTAACATTCTTAAGTTATCTGTTTTTTTAGCAAAATTCCCCACAAACTTGTTGTAATACTCTATCAGCCCCATAAATGAACGCAATTGATCCCTGTTACATGGAATTGGTGCTGAACGAATAGCATTTAACAAATCTTGCTTAGGTCTGTATCCTTCCCCAGACACTGTATGACCTAGGTAATCAATTTCTTCCACCAAAAATGTGCACTTCTTTCCTCAAAGTTAAACCAGCTTCCCTCAATTAGTTCAAAAAAGATTTAAGAACAGCATCATGTTCCCTTACAGTCTGACCAAAAATCAGAATGTCGTCTTGGAAATACAATACTTTCTGCATTCCTGAAATGTGAGAAGTGGCTTTTACCATTGTATTGTAGAAAGCTGTTGAGCCTTGTGAATGTGAAAGAATCTTGTTGATATTATTGCGGATGTGATCTTGATCACTTATCCTAGCCTAAATGTTTTTACCCACAAACCTATATGCATCTACCTGTGCCAACTTATGGTGCCCCAAAAACCAAGAGGCCAAACTTGGACCACAAATCTGGGATCCTACCTTGAGAGTAATGGGCATTAAATACCAGGTGAAGACATCTTGCTCAGATTGAAGGCTCCCGTTTAATTAGAGACATCGGGACCTCATTGGTACCCATGGTGCCGGATGAGCACATTGAGATTATAATTCCCTCTAGCTCAGACACAGAGGGTGGTCCAATATTGGCCTCTTCCCTAACACAACTTAGTGGTGGCACCACTTTCCCAGGGTCCAAGTCTTGATTTTTGGCATAGAGGGTTCAAATATGCAGCCTCCAGTCATCCTCAGCTATCGGGGGGCAAAAGGAGTTTTGCGTTTTCCGCACCCCTCGGAAATAAGGGCCCAGAATTACCAGGGTTTCTCGTCACAGCTGCTTCCCTCAAAGCGATCCACTTGTGGTCTGCCTCATTCCTTTGAATGGCCAGTTTCACCTGCGCTCTTCTTCTCTTAAGGAGTGATATTTTCCGACTCCTTTCCATAGTCTTATACTCAAGGTGTCGCCTTACCAGTTTAATAATTTCTTTATTTAGTTTTACAATGGGGAATGGAACTTTTTTTGTAAAGGCTTACTACACATGGGCAGGTTACCAACAGTAATGGTTCCCATTAAGTTGGGAAAATATTTTAAGGGGTCCCAACCCCAAACCTCACTCTTTCCCACTACGTTTTTGCGAAGTGGTTTTAGCGATGTTTTTTTAGCTGTAGACCAATACATTCTTCTATTTTTAACATCGATGCTAATATTTTTACCTTTTATAGACCAAGGATCTATCCCGGGTAGCTGAATTTTCAAAGTGAGTTTAAGAATCATGTGGTCACTGAGCAAGGTGTCAATGATTATCATGTCCTCTACTATTTGAGCGATATTATATGAAGTACAAATATAGTCTATGATAGAACTACTCATATGGGACTTGTGAGTATAGGATGCAGGTGAATCTGAGCAGAAACACCCATTTAGAATAATACCACTGAGGGTCCTCAGGCCTTTCAAAAGAATGTGTCCCCTTTCATCTGTCCTAATTCTAGAGGGGAATAAAATGGGCGGGATGTTCATTGCCTTGTCCCTTTCTGAGTAACAGCAGCAGCAGAGCAAGGAATTTGCAATTTTACAATTTATATCCCCCATTATTTTTAACTTGGAAATATTTCCTAGGGCATTAATCTGATTAAGCATCTGTTGAAAAAGAATATGAAATTCGTTTTCAGGTGGAATATATGCGTTTACGATAACCAGGGGAGAATTCCTACCCTTATCCCCACTTAAATGAACTCGCACTATTTGGAAGACGTGTGATGTAACGGAAAGACAAAAAAAATCCCAATTGTGTCTGTCACTTAAAAACAGAGCTATGCCTCCATTGGCATGCCCTTTTTTTAAGGCCGTGCTTTTTTACTAATGACTGTAAAACCCGGGCAAGAAACATCAGTTGAACACCAGGTCTCTTGAATTCATACCAAATGAGCCTTAAGTGAACGAATTACATTTAATTTCCCTAAATGTTTCCCTAATCCTGCGGCATTCCAAGAGACCAGAGAAAAGTCAGGGTTAAAGATTCAACTGACTCAACTTGTCCCTCGCCCGAGTGCTGTTTAAGGCCCCCGCCAACCAATTCCAATTTTCACATTTGGGGCTGGTGACCTGTTGAAAGGGACCATTCGTAACCATCACCATCCTTGCATCCTGGAATTTTCCCCACCAGTTCGAATTGCTATTCATGGGGCCTGAGTTATAGGAAGAATTCTGCCCACCATGATATGTTATATTATCCCAGACTGGTGTCACATCAATACCGCTACACTGTAATTGTGCAGCATTCACCAAGATTAACTTTAGAACTATTTTAGAGGCGAACCAAACTTTTGTGTTACACCCACCTATACTATGATCGAGAAAAACCCGCACAATATCGCTACTTTCAATCAGTTTAAGTTCCTCTATTTCTGAAAAACAAGTCAAAAGAAAAGATCGATTTAGACTTAAATGAGTATCGAATATGGTCCAAAACTCTAGGCTATCAATAATCTCCTTATGCCTATTAACATCTATATACCTTCTAGCTGTTTCTCCAATGTTCTGAATGTCCCATATGGAGCTGGGAATAGGAGCACTTGAAGGGGGGGGTTTGGCCAAATATAATTTGTATCAAACATGCCGCATGGCGACTCCAGTCTCTCAATCTGTGGGTAGCCTTGAAGCAAATCCAGATATAGTGTTTGCTGTAGAACAAAGGCCACCTCCGTCTTCCTGATCCGAGGACTCTCCCAAATGGGGACCAGATCCTGAACTTCTGAGGATCCCCCATGCTCACTCTCCTCAAACTTAACCTTCCTAACCAACTTTTTAGTAATTTCCCGGTTCCTCCTTTTCCCCACCTTTTTCTCACTTCACTTGCTCAGTTTACTGACCATTCTGATCTTATTAACTTTCAGCTCAGAAGTCTTTGTGGAAGAGTGAACTTTGGGAAGAAAAATTGGAAATGGGACAGCCTGGGAGTTTAGGGCAAATTCCCCTTTCCGATCGTCATTGTCTACCAAAGGAAAATCACTCACAGGACTTGGGCTAGGAAAAAGAGTATCCAGACAATGCACAATACTCTCTTGGAGAGCAGAGTTCGAAGATGATAGCGTTGCTTTTACCAACTGTGGTTTTCCAGCCTGTGTTCCTTTATCGGATTGAGAGGGCACATCTCCTATATTCGTTGTGTCTCCAACAATCAAAGAATGCAGGTTTATATTATTTGTGTTTAGTCCCAATATTTGACATACACTCTTTACGGTTATTTTAGCAAACTCATCAGAAGGATGAATCATGTTTTGTTTTACTATTAACACCTTCAAAATATTTACAAGAATGTCTTGAATGTGATTAGAGTTTTTTATTGATTTATCAAGAAGTTCCAATATTGATGAAAGGCACTTTAGGGATTCAGAGAGGACTGTATTTTGATCCAGCGAGCAATTAATGACGTTCCCAATACTAATAAAATTCAGGGTTTCCGATGACCTTGTGTCTGAAAGGAAGTGGTCCGATGGCATGCTACTAAACAGTTTTAGCATAGGTGAGCAAGATTTAGATTGAATTGCTGCAGGCGTCGATGGAAGGAGGGGAGGAATTTTTTTTTTAACATACACCCCATTCAGGTCAATATCGGGGAGGGTAAAATCCAGATTTTCAACCTGGTGTGCCCCGCCGGAGAGGGGGGAGACAGAGGTGTCCACTGAGTCTGCTCCAGTGGGAGCACCCTGACCCAGCGAGGAAATTAATTCCTTTCTCCCTTTCAGACCTTGGGAGATATTATTGTTGGAACTGGGGTAATTTCCTCCCTTACCAACCAATGTCTCGCATGGGTCCTTTTGGACGAATGGGAGGATAGAATTCAAACTTTTTACAGTCAGGTGATGTATGCCCTTATTTCTTAAGGGACTGGAATTAGGTTTTTTTTCAGGCCCGACTGATGAAAGACCTGCTCCTCCTCATGAGCTTAGAGGTCATTTTGATTCAGAACTAATCCTATTCTCATTTTAAATTGTTTTACTTCTTACACCTCACACCAAGTAGACCAAGCCGTGCTTTGAAGGATTTGCACTATTGTAGTTCTACTGAGATCTACAACAGAGCACAATGAAGCTTTTCCTTGTGCGCACTGCTGGGGCACCCAGAACTTCCGCCCTACAGAGATGCGCATGGCGCGCGGGCTATGGCAGGAAGGCTCGGGACCAGGATGAGAGACAACTGCATACCACAATGACACAATACCTCAATTGCAGTCACAGTCACTCCTCTACGCCCCACTCACCCAGCTCTCCTCGACAAACTGCACACCACGTCCTGTTGACCTCCAGCCTCGGCGTGAACCGGCTCCTTACTCCATCTGAAGTGCTGCTCCAATGTTTGCCTCGTGGAAACTTAGAGGGGGCCTTGCCACTTTTCCCACCTCCGCTGCCACTGCCGCTGTCCACTGGCTGATTAAAGCTGTCCAAGACTGCCTCAGGGGACAGCAGCCTTATCTGTGAAGAGGGGAAATGCGCCTCCACTGTCCACTGGCTATGTGCGGCTGTCTAGGGCTGCCTCAGAAGACAGCAGCCTTCTCCATGATAAAGGGGAAGTGTGGGACTCCACCTCTCGTGCCTCCCATCCTTCAGCTAACCTGGCTTCTTTCACTTGTCTGGAGCGCCGCTGGACCGCCAGCATCAACAACCACCAATGACCTCCAGGGGCCTCTTGACCTCCCTCCTGCTACCCTCCAGCTGCGCTGACCTTCGGATTGGCCTCCACGGTCTATGTCCAGGCCGGGGGGAGAGAAGCAGGGAGAGAAACACACTCCGCTGCGTCGCCGCCTCGCACACTTGCGAGACTCCTCCTCCATCCGGCTCCGTCACTTACACTCGGCTCCTTCCTGTTGGGCTTCTTTGTCGTCGTGCTTTATGGCCACCATGGTACAAATCTCAGATATTTACAGCAGAAAGGGTTCAGCACCAGAAACCATGTCCCCAGTGAAAGAATGCAAGGCTTCAAAGAGAAAACCTCTTAAATAATGTGCTTTGTGCAGTCAGGATGTTTGTACATACATACTGCGTACACAGCTGCTTGAAGAGAGCGACTAGATTTTTTAAAGATACCCGAATAGGTAGGTACAGTGTCAACAAACGCAAAACAATATTTGACAGCGCGAAAACCTAGCAGGAAAATCAGTCTTTCAATACCTGCCGGGACTTTACCTAAAACCGGTGTTTATACTTCATATCAATTACAATGAACTGTGTCTACCTTTTAAAGAGATCTATTTTTTGGTATTGTTATTTCAACACTTAACCCATCTGAGTGTCTGTATTTAAAATTCTGACGCTTTGATATCATGATCCCCCCTTACTCCATGTGTTTATTATATATTTTTATGCAAATATCAGCATGAAGAGTTGTTATTCCTTGAAGAAAGCCTGATGTATGTTCTATATGCAGGGGCGTGGCTTGGTCAGTAAGATTGGGGGTATGGCGGAGAGCTTCAGATTTTCCAACAATCATGCTGGCACATAATGCTACTCTACTTTATACGACAAGCACGGCGTATGAGAGGAACTTGAGGGGCAGTGAAAAGGGAAAGGAATGCAGATTGATAATGGGTACTAAGGGCCAGATGTAGGAAAGGATTTGCGCCTCGCAAACGGCGAAAAATGCCATTTGCGAGGCGCAAAAGCCTCTCCGCGATGCAGAAATGCATTTTGCGAGTCAGATCCCACTCGCAAAATGCATTTCCGACTCGCAAATAGGAAGGGGTGTTCCCTTCCTATTTGCGACTTGCAACGCTATGCAATTTCATTAAGTGGATGGTAACCCAGTCGCAAACGGGAAGGGTTCCCCATGGGACCCCTTCCCCTTTGTGAATGGAAACAATTTTTTTTTTCAGAGCAGGTAGTGGTCCTATGGACCACTGCCTGCTCTGAAAAATACCGAAACTAAAGGTTTCGATTTTTTTTCCAAGTGCAGCTCGTTTTCCTTTAAGGAAAACGGGCTGCAGATAGAAAAAAAAAACTGCTTTATTAAAAAGCAGCCACGGACATGGTGGTCTGCTGTCTCCAGCAGGCCACCATCCCCATGAGTGCCCATACTCGCAATGGGGTCGCAAACTGCTACCCACCTCATTAACATTAATGAGGTGGGTCTTTGGGACCCCATTGCGAGTTGCAGAAGGTGTCTGAGACACCTTTCTGCATAGCAAATTGCGACTTGCAATTTGTGAGTCGCACAGACTCGCAAATTGCAAGTCGCAATTTTAAACCTACCTACATCTGGCCCTAAGTTAGACAAAACACAATAATTGGAGAAATAACTAACAGTTTTGAAGACTTTCAAAACAGAGAGGGAGAGCGTGTATGCTTGTCTGTGTGTGTAAAAAATCCTGTTGAAATCTGACATCTCACCATACTCGAGTGAAAGCACGTGCACCCACCAGAAAATATATTTATTTGGAGGGAGGTGTAACACCCCAAACACTCCCGTGAAGCTAATCCTCTGACTTTGGCATTTGAATATCAGAGGCAAAAGCTCCTGGAAGCGCCTCGGCAAAGATTTGTTGCTATTTATCTGGGCTAATATGTCTCCTAATATTCCCTCGGGACTCTTAATGAGAATCATGATCTCATTGCTAAAGTATTGGCCACGACTAATTTCTATTACATGTGCCATTAAACGTCACAGTAGTAGGAAATAACCCAGGTTTGATTTATATTGGATGAATTTATTAAACCTATTTCAAACAAGAGAGCAAACTACCTAGGGAGGGCAGATCCAAGGTCTTTAAAAAGATTCTTCAATGTCTGAAAAAAGGACATTCTATCAAAACTATTCAGACAAAAAGAGCCTTGGACATCCACAAATGTAGGTGACACAGATATAATTGAACCTTTGACACAGCTTGGGTGCTTGGAACATCAGTAACTAGTTAACTGCTCCTTTTCTCCTCCGACCTCCTTGACCACGTGCATGTGTACGGCATTTGTGGAAATAGGTATGCAATAAAGAAGTTTGTAAAGGAGTATGGGAATAAGGAGAGAAAATGTAGATATTAGACAGTCATTGCTGAGAAAGAAGCTGCTTTCAGAGGATAGAAAAGCTTTTACATGAATATTGTTTTCTTCTGCATGACTGTTTTGTGTTTGTACTGGTCTCTGTAAGTAGATTGGTTTTGAGCACGGATGATTAGATTTGAAGATTTTAATGTTTTAATGTTTATGTCTTTCCATCCTTTTTCGCTTTGGTATGCATTTGACATACAATGTTGATATTTGTTTGCCTTGAATACATTTCTGAGCCTACTAAGCTATGCACATACGTATGCCTATGTAAAAATGCAATTATCTCATGCCACATGAGTAGTCATTATCATATTTACTTAGCTTCTCCATCAAGCCAATATACATCATAATCATCTTCAGGTAAGGCTTTCTTACAGTGCATTGTTGTATTATAAAATGGTTAGCCAAGTATGTTTTGTTGTAACTTCTATGTGCTCTATATATGCTGAAATATATATTTTGAGTATTTTTAAGTTTGTTTCAAAGATGCATCTAGGTTTAATATTTTCTGCATTAGAGATCACCTGCATTGTTCCATATATGGTGTCAGGAGCTATTGTATCTACTGAAAGTGTGTATGAACTGCATCTCAGAGGAACAATTTTTCCATTCTAATGAGCTCTTCAATGTTGAAGAGCTACATATCACAATATGCATCAGATAGATGTATACTTGAATGGCACCATTTTGGAGCTATTGCAAGTTGGCCAGATGGTCTCACCTGAACGGACACCACTTTGACTAACTGCACCTTGGCCTGATTTTACTGACCTGTAAAGCTGTCTAGTAAACCCAAATGGGGGTCTGGGCAGGTGCAATGGCCAGTGCAGCCCATCCCCTGCCTAAGTTCCCACTCTCCTATATGAGAGCATTCAATGATACCCTTGAATAGCAAACAGTCTGTCCTTCCCCTTGACGCTCACCCTACTCCTGTTACTCATGCCCCAAACTTACAGCACACCTTCCACTCACATTTACCACCTGCTCAGAGACAGTGGTATTGGAGAGATGTATATAGATTCTACAACAGTTATTCTCATTCAGACTTAAAAATTCTAGTTGCACACTGTATGGGTGCAATTGTCAACTGGAATCAGTGATTTCGGACCCCATAATTTTGGCACTCTCCACTGCGCAACTCAAATTGGAGCCTATACTTAGATTTTGACTTACATGTGAATAAGAATTCCATGGTGAAGTCACGCATTTTCTTCTAATTCGCATTCATGTGTCTATTTTCACACTGTTTTTTGTGCACCATAGCATGTAAAGAAGTCATGTGCTCTTAATATTGTGTGTTTTTATGTGGTCTGGAATGCAACTGTTTCTAAATATCATTATTGCACGATTTTTTAAACCTAATCTGGAAAGCATAATGCCCATATGTCCTTAACCCTTCTAGTGCAAGTGTCAGCCAATGGCCAACACTCGCACTACCTCACCAGTGCATCTGTTGGCTATTGAGGAGGTGTAAAATGACCTCTTCGATGCAGCACCAGAGAGATTCCTTTATTCATTTTTAAAATCTGGCTGCTTTGGGAGAGCATCCCGAGCAGCCTGAAGGCCCTATTACCAGTTGGATGGTTGAATTGTGACAACTCCAATATGGTGGGGGTGAGGCAGCGGTTCAGCTGGCAGACTCAACCCCGTCGTATTACTATGTTTCTACCAGTCTGACTGGCAGAAACCTTCACATTACTTTAGGACCTTTGTGTCATGGACCAATCACACAAGTTAGGTACGTTCTTAAGAAGGGATAAGTGGTAACTCAGAGTGATAGAAAAAACAGGACCCCCATCACAGAAATGTGAGGAAAATGTGTGTGTTTAGTGAGAGCCAAGCAAGTCACCACCACCCTGGATTCCACCATAGGTCTAGTTTTCAAAAATGTGCAAATTTGCTAGGTTCCCTCATGTGCCAGTTGTGCTAGGGCCCAAATTCCACAGCTACCCAGTTTGCTAAAAGGGATCATTTTTGAGTGAACAAATGTAATGTATACATGCATTTTGGGCCCTTTCTTGTCCCAGGCAATAGGTCTGCCTGCACAAGTGAGGTACCATGTTTATTTGGAGCCCTGAGGGAGAGCTGGGTGGAAGGATGTTTGTGGGTCCCCACAGATTCCAGCACTTTCCATCACAAGAATTTGAGGAAAATATGTAGAATGAGATTTTCAGAGGATTCTGGGTAAGAAGACCTGGTAAAAGCCATGCAAGTTAGCCCACCCATGATTCTTTAAGGTGTCTAGTTTTCAGAAATGTGCAACTTTGCAAGTCTTGATCTAGGGCCCAAAATCTACAACTACCAATTCTGCAAAAAAGAGTCTGTTTTCAGTGCAAAAATGTGATGTTTCCATGTTGCGCTTTAAGCCATTTCCTGTCTTGGACACTAGGCCTACAAACACAAGTGAGGTACTAATTGTTTCGGAGAAACTTGGGGGAACACTGGGTGGAAGAACCATTGTGGATCTCCACAGATTCCAGAACTTTCCATCACAGAAATGTGAGGAAAATGTGTGCTGTTAGACAAATTATGAGGTTTGCAAACAATTCTGGGTAAAAACACCTTGTGAGAAACATACAAGTCACCCCATAAAGGATTTTTCTAGTTTTCTAGTTTTGTGCAAGTTTGCAAGGTTGTTCTAGGGGCCGGCTGAGCTAAGGCCTAAAATCCACAGCTACCCACTTTGCAGAAAATGGGTCTGTTTTGAGTGGAAAAATGTGATGTGCGCATGTTGCACTTTGGGACACTTTCTGTTGAGGAAACCTACCCACACAATTGAGGTACCATTTTAATTGGGAATGCTGGGTGGAGGGAAGATTTTGACTTCCTGGAGATTCTAGATCTTTTCATGACAGATGTGTGACAAAAAAGTAGTTTTTTTCAAATATTGAGGACTGCAAGGGTTTCTGGATAGTAAAAACCTGGCGAAAGCCTCACAACTCACCCCACCTTTGATTCTCCAACTGACTAGTTCTTTAAAAAGTGCCAGTTTGCAAGGTTTCTCGATGTGCCGGCTAAGCTAAGGCCTAAAATGTACAGAAACCCACTTGGCAGAAAAAAGTTCATTTTTGAGTGGAAAAAATGTAATGTTTGCATGTTGTCCTTTGGGCTGCTTCCTATTGCAGGCATTAGGCCTACCCAGACAATTGAGGTATCATTTTAATTGAATTGGGAGCTGTGGGGAAATTCTGGGTGGCTGGAGGTTTGAGGCTTCATGAAGATTCTAGATCTTTCCAGGACAGAAATGTGAGGGGAAAGCAAAGATTGAGGTTTGCAAGGGATTTTGGATAAAAAAAAGCTTGGTGCAAGCCACACAACCCACCCCACTCTTGATTCCCCAAGATGTCTTGTTTTAAAAAATGGTTGCTAAGTTTCCCTAGGTGCTGGCTGAGGTATGGCCCAAAGTTCAGAGCTACCGCTGGTAGAAATGGGTCTCTAGTTGGCAGAGGTGTGCACCCTGCCAAAATAGGGACCACAATCCTAATCAGGGTAAGTCGTGGCAGAACCTAAATTATCCTGTGCTCACCCTCCAGTAGCTTGGCACAGAGCAGACAGACTTAACTTAGATGCCAATGTGTAAAGTATTTGTGCATTAACTCATACAGTAACACAATGAAAACACCACAAAAAGTAATCAACATATCACTTTTTAGAGGTCTAAGTAAATCTTAATCCATAGAACTCAAAGGATGTATCTCTTTAGCACAAACTACCAGGACTGCATCAAAAACAAGGACAACATCGGCCACAGAGGTGGTAAAGCACCAGAAAGCAAAACGATGCACCGATTCCTTACTGCTCAGAGGAGGTGATGCGTTGATTCTTCCCATGTGGGTGAGACAATGTAATAGTCCCTTACAGGCAGGGGAGGTAATGCATTGATTCTTTCATCGCAGGAAATTCGGTAGGTCGATTTCTGGACACACAGACTTGGTTTCTCACTGTGGTACAGAGTCGGTGAATTGGTGCTATTGGATAATGCATGGAAAATCCAATCCCACTGTGATGATGGCACCGCGGTGAAACAGGTGCTGCATCGATTTTGCAGGTGCTGCATTCATTTTTCGGCTATGAGACAGGCGCTGCATCAATTCTGAAGGTGCTACTTCAATTTCTGAGACATGCGTTGTGTCGATTTTTGGGTCATGGCATGTTGAGGCATGGATTTTCTTTTTTTGGTGAAGTCTTTGATGGCTCTGGGACATCTAACAGGATGTAAGCTGACAGGCCCTTGGAGATCACTTGTGGTGGGAAGGCAAAGTCCTTCTAGCAGAGTTAGGGAGCAGCATAAAGCAGGGAAACAAGCAGAAGAGCAGTCCTTCCAGGAAAGCCATCCTGTAAGTCCTTTAGGCAGCACTGCAGTCCTTCTGGCACAATTCAGTTGTAGGTCCAGAAGTGTTTGATTTTTAGGGGGGCCAGAACCAGTACACATACCCAAATGTGCCTTTAAGGTGGAGGAGACGTTAAAGAGTGGTTTTGAAGTGCACTAGTTCCTCTTTCAGACCAGCCCTGTGTGTCAGAATGTCTGTGGGGGTTATCAGTTCTTTGTGTGGGGTCAAGCCACTACCCTTTGAAGTGTAAGTGAGGGCCCCTCCACCATTCCTGATCAGGAAGACCCATCATTATGTAGATACATGCAGATGCAGCTGAGTGCGCTGTGTTTATGGCTGCCTAGTTGGAATGCACCAGGGTAGTTGTCAAGCAGAACAGAACAGAAATGGATTGGAGACAGGCTGTAAGGTATGGAGAGCAGTAAATGTAGAGAAATGCCTGTTTTCTAAAAGTGGCATTTCTAAAATAGTAATGCTAAATCCAACTTTACCAGGAAGTAGGGTTCCTCACTATCATTCCAACTATACCAAACATGGCAATGCCACTCCTTTCAAAAGTATATAAGGGAATTTCCAATGCTGGCCTAGTGAAACATGACTTTGGGAGTTTTTCACTACCAATACAAGTAAAACTTACATTGACATGTCCTGCCTTTTACTTAGATAGCACCCTGTACTATGGGCTACCTAGGGTCTACGTTAGTAATGACATATGTAATAATAGGAAAGTTTAAGGCTTGGCAGCTAGTTTGAGGAAAGAACCTTTTTCTGTCAAAATGTGAGGTTTGCAAGGGATTCTGGATTAAAAAAACCTGATGAGAACCACACAAGTCACCCCACTCTTGATTCCCCTAGGTATCTTGGCACATATTTATACTTTTTAGCGCCACATTTGTGTCATTTTTGGATGCAAAAGCGGCGCAAACTTACAAAATATAATTGTATTTTGTAAGTTTGCGCCGCTTTTGCGTCAAAAAGCAGCACAAAAGTGACGCTAAAAAAGTATAAATATGGGCTCTAATTTTGTAAAAATGAGCTAGTTTGATACATTTCCCTAAGTGCTAGCTGAGCTATGCCCCAATATTCACAGTTACCAATTTTACAAAAAAGCATCAGTTTTGAGTGGAAAAATATGATGTATCCATGCTTTTGGCCTTTTCCTGTCGTGGGCAGTAGGCCTCCCCAAAAAAGTGAGCCACCATTTTTCTGGAATTTGAGGGAATGCTGGGTGGAGGGAAGGTTATGGTTCCCCAAAGATTCTTGAAATTTTCCTCACAAACATGTGAAGAAATTGTGTGTATGTTTGTCAAATTTTTCAGTTTGCAGGGCATTGTGGGTAAGAACATTTTGTGGGATCCTCGTGAAGCACACTGTCCTGAACTCCCTCAGGTGTCCTTATTTCAGAAAAAAAGAAAGTTTGCTAGGTTTCACTAAGTCCCAGCTGAGCTAGAGCACAAAATCCATAGCTATCCACTTTGCAAAAAAGGGTCAGTTTTGAGTGGGCAAATGTGAGGTATTCATGTTGGGTTTTGAATTGTTTCCTGTTGTGTGCACTAAACCTACCCACACAAATGAGGAACCATTGTTATGGGAAGATATGGTGGCATGCCAGGTGGAAGGAAGTTTGTGACTCCCCTTGGATTCCAGAACTTTCCATCACAAGAATGTGAGGAATTATATTTTTACTCAAAGTTTGAGGTTTTCAAGGAATTCTAGATAAAATAATGTGGTAAGAGACATGCAAGGCATCTTACCCTGGATTCCCCTAGGGGTATAATTTTTAAAAATGTGCAAGTTTGCCATGCTTCCCTAGGTGCTTGCTTAACTAAGGACCAAAATGCACAGTAACTCGCTTTGCAAAAAAAGGGTAAATTTTAAGGGACGGTGGTGAACTCCGCTTCCCTCATGGAGTTTAAGGAGTTTTTCCCACATCACGCTCTGCTTAGAGGACGGAGTTATGAAAAACTCAGTGTAGCTGAGTTATTTCCACGATCTAAGTCACCAACGTTACCAAGGATGATCATCACCTCCCAGTGAGATTTCTCAACATGGTCATCGTGGATGGTCGCTACCTACGGCGTTCAGAAATTTCCATTCACATTTAGGAAGTTGCCTCTCGAGTAGAAAATCTACTTGAGTGGCAGAAAGGAAGCAGCACCATCTTGTGCTGCACATAATGCTGTTCACACTGATTTTTCAGTGTGGGATAAATATTTGGCTCTAAAAATAAGCACTAACAGTGAAACATAATGCACTCCGCCCCTTGCAGAACTCCACGTAGCGTAGCAGAGTATTTGGCCACAGACCTAGTCAGTTTTGAGTAGAAAAATGTGAGGTATCCCTTTTGCATTTCAGGTGATTTTCTATCATGGCACTCGGCCTACCTACCCATGTTAAGTACCATGTTTAATAGGAGTTTTGGTAAAATGCTGAGTGGGAGGAAGTTTGTCTGACTCTGCAGAATCCAGAAATGTTTATCACAGAAATATGAGGAAAATATGTTTTTAGTCAACGTTTAAGGTGTGCAAGAGATTCTGGGTAGAAAAAGTTGGTGAGTGTCACACAATCCACCCACACCTTGAATTTCCCCCATTGTCAAGTTTTAAAAAAAGGTGCAGGTTTGCCAGGTTTCCCTAGCTGCTGGGAGCTAGAGGTCAAAATCCACAGCTACTCACTTTGCAAAATAAAAAGGGTCAGTTATAAGTGGACAAATGTGAAGCGTCCATGTTGTGTTTTGTCCCATTTCCTGTCGCAGGAAATAAGCCTTCCCACATAAGTGAGGTACCATTTTCATCGCCAGGCAAGTGGGAGCATAGAAAAGTAGAACATTTGTTATTGCCATTTGAAATTTGCTGCATTTGTGCCTTCCAAATGTAAGCCAGTGCTTAAGAAAGAAGACATTTTGAAAAATAACCTGCAAATCATATACAAGTTCGGGGGCCCACAAATTCCTACTTAACTCAATATCTTGTGCCTT
This sequence comes from Pleurodeles waltl, assembly GCF_031143425.1. Classification (NCBI taxonomy): domain Eukaryota; kingdom Metazoa; phylum Chordata; class Amphibia; order Caudata; family Salamandridae; genus Pleurodeles; species Pleurodeles waltl. The sequence goes on along the minus strand of NC_090445.1, from coordinate 911,807,521 downwards.
TTTCAGAAATACATAGGTTTCCTTGATACCCATTTTTAGAAATTAGGTTTCAGGTTGGCTAGGTTATGCACCTAAGCCAGGTAGAACCCACCCACTCTAGTCAGGGCAAGGGAGTTACACATCCAAGATAACCCCTGCTCACCCCCTTCGTAGCTTGGCATGAGCAGTCAGGCCTAACCCGAATGCAATGTGTAAAGTGTTTGACAACACATGAAACACAAAGTAAACATGACACTGAGCTATGTAAAAATAAACTGCATTGCACAAAGCATAACTAGACCAAACAGTACATGTCAATAATACCCTGCCACCTTAGCAGCTGTCAGAATGGTACACAGGTTACTAATGCTCTGCAAAAATAAGCATTTGTCACATTAGAACATGTAAGTACTCAGAATTCTGATACATAAGCATTAGTCACGAATCACAGTAGAGAAATAAATGCACTTGTCATGGAAATATACAAAAATGCCTATACTAAGAGCATTATAAAACCTATGGCAAGTCATGAAACACATATTATCCTGCTATGCCCATACAAGGAACATTTAGCAAACATATAGGGCATTAGAAAAATAGGCAGGGAACATATACCCCCCCCCCCCAAGTGTACATATCAAAATCCTAAGATACTAATATTCCCCAAAAGTACCTGTATCCTGAGGGAAAGGCACTCCTAGTGCCAGGAAGATGAATGTTGGGCCCCCAGCACTCCTATGCACGAAACAGGGGCACACTTGTTGCCCCTGGGGGAGAGGGGTGGTCTGCACAATCTCTGGTGTTGATAACGGGCCCCTCCTGGGTCCCGTGATCTCTGGAGGGGACACCCCGGGCATTCGGGGGGGGGGCAAGAAAAGCCCAACAAAACAATGGGGCCAAAAGGAAGGGGACTTCGGTGAGGCCTCCCTCCCGTGTTCCACAAAGCCAAGGAAGGAGAAGGGCAAGTCATGGGGCAGGGCAACAGGACCCCAAACGAGAGAGGAAATTCAGTCACCGTCACTAAGAGCATCGCCCTCTCCGCCATCAGCCCATGGGCCCTACGATGATGCCTTTTTAGGAACAGATTTAGCACATTTGCCAGCCAGTTTTGGGTCAGTGAAAAAGTGCAGCTTGCCCTTATGCTGCACTCGAAGTTAGCTGGATAAATGAGGGAGTATTTTCCATCAGCCTGGCTAAGAGTGCGCTTGGCCGACAGGAAGGCCTTACAAGCCGCCTGCACCCCAGGAGTGTAGTCGGGGAAGAAACTCAGTTCAGTGTTATTATAGATCACAGGTCAACGCTCTCTGGACAGTCTAAGTACAGTATCTCTATCCCTAGAGTTTAACAAGCATACAATAATGGGATGCGCCGGTGCTCCCGGCGGAGGCCGTGGCCCCAGAGATCTGTGGGCCCTCTCCATCACCAACACCCGGGAAAGCTTGCCGGGAAATAGCACAGACAGCATGGTCTCGACATAGTCCTCCATGCACCCAAGATGCAGATGTTATTGCGACGGGAGTGGGCCTCAAGGTCCTCATTTTCATTCCAGATCACCTCCAGCACGCGCTCCATGCACAGCAACTGTTCCCCGTCTCCGTGATGATTATCCTGCGAATCCGATGTGCGCACTTTCAGCTGCTCAAATTGTGTGTCATGGCCATCTACCTGTCCTTTAAATGGTCCATTTGCTTAGTAAAGTGGTCGAGCTTGGCATCAATACTAGCCAAGCTATGCTTGAGGTCCAAGAACATAGCCTTCATGGAGGACACAGCAACCTCCTTCTCAAGTGGCAGATCCTCTGCCGACCGGCTGGTCAGCTGGGCCTCTTTTCTTTTTCCCACCATCAAAAGTGACCTTAGGCTGTTTCTGGTCTGCCTTCCCCATCCTCCATGCAGCCAACCAGGCCAGCAGCCAAAGAATCGCACATCACTCTGCACCGTAGTAGTCTCAAGTGAGATAGGGCCCCCAAAGAACATATGTTTCACGTGGGCACTCACGCCTGCCCGTCGTACATGTCACAGCCAAGAAGGAGGGAGGTGGGAGACGTCAGTCACCAAAACTTCTCACGCACGACACTGTGCAGCCAACAGCGGGCACAAAAATCTGGCCACCAACTGCAGCACACTTGCCCATGGGGCCAAACGGCTCAAGCCCCGCCACCAATCAGGCCCGCAGCTCACTAAATGCAGGGCCCCCGGCTGCCAAAGAGGCCAGGCCAGAATCATCAGCAGGCCATCAGGGAGAGAAAAAAGGGGAGCGGGAAAGAACAGCCCACACCCCCAGCACCCAAAAAAGGCAGCCCCCAAAGGCACAGTGCCCTCCCAACCCCCAAATCCACCAAAGCACAGGAGGGGCGACCGGAGGAACCAGCCCCCGCACCTCCCTTAGATTACCTTGCCCGCGGGAGCCACGCGCCCCGACTAAGCCACTGACCAGGCCCTGCTGGAACAGACAGCAGGCCGATGGCCGGATAGGCCGACAAGGCTGCCGACAAGGTCCCTCGCCCCGAGCACAGGAAAGAGCTACAAACAAAAGGGGGAGAAAGGGGCCTCTCCCCACTTCACTCACTGGCCCAGCCCCTAGCGGCCGTACAAGATGGAGCTGCCGAGGCCCGCATGCAATGCGCACCACCATCAAGGCCTGCCCAGCAGGGCCAAATAGGCCAGCGCGGTCCCCGGTCCTGAACTGGCCCTCAGCCGCAGCCCTCAGCCTCCCCAGACCTTTCCCAATGGCACCCAGGGAGGACTAGGGGGCGGACGGCCGATCAGTAGTAGAAATAAGCATGGAAGGAGTCCCCCGCCGGCAGAGCCTCACAGTGTGGTGGCCATCTTGTGGGACGGCCAAGCCACGCCCAGACAACACCCCTTACAAATAAGGCAGGGAATTTCCAATGGAATCCTATGAGAAGGCAGCACTCACAGCAGTCAGAAACCAAATAGGCTCTTTGTCACTACCAGGACAGGCCATCTTACTAGGCACATGTCCTGCCCTCTACATACATGGCACCCTGCCCATAGAGATAGCTAGGGCCTACCTTAGGGGTGACTTACATGTAGTAAAAGGGGAGTTCTGGCCCTGGCAAGTAAATTTAGAGGCCAGGTCCCTGTGGCACAAAACTGCTCACACAGGCCCTGCGCTAGCAGGCCTGAGACAGGTTTGAAAGGTTACTTCAGTGGCTGGCACAAGCAGCACTGCAGGTCCACTAGTAGAATTTAATTTACATGCCCTGGGAATAGGGATACCAATTTACAAGACACTTATAGATAAATTAAAGATGCCAATTAGGTATAAGCCAATCATACCAAGTTTACAAGGGAGAGCACATGCACTTTAGCACTGATTAGCAGTGAAAAAGTGCTCTGAGTCATTACGTCAGCCAACAAGGGTCAGAAAAATAAGGAGGAAAAAGGTAAAAAGGTTGCGGAATAACGCTGTAAAAGGGCCAGGTCCAACAACCATTTTTCACTCTACATATTTCACACCATGAATTGATCTATGCTTGATACAGAATGAAAAAAAACATTCAACGGTGCAGCTCCGTTTTCTCTGGATACCTTGGGTTCTTGGAGAAACTACAAACCCTATATATCCCCACAGCCAGAAGGGTCTAGCATACATAATAGTATATTGATTTTGCAAATCTCCCCTTATTATGACATAAAGTTATAGAGGAAAATATTGTCCCAAATATCCGTTTTGTCCTACTCATTCTTTATATTTCTTTGTTTGGACAGTCAGTTTCCTTGAGTAAATCTTGAAGGATCGAAACATATAACCCCTTGCTGATTTTTGAGTTTTTTTTTACTTTCTTAGAAATCATTAAATTTCTGGATCATCCATGGGTTTCAAACTGGCTCCCACTTCAGACTGTAAGTAGGTTGAAATCACAAAAAAATTAAAAAATGGAATACTTCTTTGAAAAATGCCAAAACTGTGGTAAGAAATTAGGTTTTTTATTCACCTGTGCATGCTCCTGAAAGTTGGGAAGATGATGACTTTAGTACATCAAATCGTTTGTTGATGTCATTTTTGAGGAAAAAGCAGACACTTATCAAAACCTTGTTTTTCCTGTTTTTCCCCAAAAACTCAAAATGTAGCTATAGTTTTGCGTGTTTTCTCAGTCCCCTCCAGAGGAATCCACAAACCCTTTGGTACTTTTAGAATCCCCAGGATGTTGTTAAAAAGGTCCCACATTTGGCATGGATACATTATGTGGAAAAAAAGTTATGGAGCACTAAGCGCAATCTATCCCAAATAGCCAAGGGTGGGGGAACAACCCCATCATTCAAGGTGTTAAGAGGGATAGGTTTTAGATGAGCTATACCTTCATGTTGTACTGCGTCTTGTGTTTTTCATGAATGCCATTGGACTATGACAAATGTATACTTGTACAGTTTATGTATCTAATTATATCATTAAAGACCAGTACATTGTAGATCTATGCCTTTACACCAAGGGCAGTAGCAGGTGCATTTGTGATTATGTAATGTACTTATTGTAATAATGCACAATTGTTTTGCTTCATGATGCTGGAAAAATGCAGGTTCTGAAATAACATGCAATGGTTGAAAAGCGCTATTGAATTCAACTACTAGTTTCTTCTTTAGGAGTTTGATTATGGAATCCTGATATATCGTCAGAAAGGTGAATTCTACCACTTGAAAATGGGTGGCACAGTTGGTACACTAAGGGGCAGATTTATTAGAGCTTTGTACAATTGCAAAGTGATGGAAATTTTAGTAACATCTTTATAGGGCATTTAATTCCCAGTGCAAAGTTTTTTTGCACTGGAAATTTTGCTTTTTAGGCACAAGTAGAGCATTGTGCTAGTTTTCGTCGAGGGGGCTTTCTATGGTTGGTACTTAGGAGTGTCAGTGCAAAACACCAATGGTTTTTGATGCAAAGCACTATCTATTAAAATTGTGCTTTGCACCAAAAAGTAAGACCTTCATGTGGCATGCACATAGTTGGAGTAATATTTTTATTTCTCCCTCTAACTCAGAAATTTGATGTGTGATGCATGGAACAGCTCACTTTCAACATGTGAAATTATCCATAGTTTTTCTAGACATGGGATTTTGTACTAGAGAATATCTTTTTAATACACATTTCATGCTAGACAACTGCACATGCAGAGCAGAAGCAGGAAATATTTAGTAAATATGGCTTCGCAGTACTATCTCTTCATGGTTCAACACAGAAGAGCAACATTAATTTAGTAAACTTGGCCATCAGTGTCCTTTGTTACCTGTTACTATCTAAATGTATTCACTGATTCAGTGTTTCCTATTCCTATGTCACTTGGTTCAGGATTGTCTCCAGGTAATCAGCTTCTAACAATTGCCCTGCTGCAATCTGCATTGTGTTCCTGGAGACAACTGAAAAACACATCTACTTTTCCAGAGTGCTTAAGTAAAAAGAAAAAAAGTAGATCACTAAAAGTCAACAGTGAAAAGATACAAGTAAAGCGATATGCTCACAGGACAGGACAAACACAAGATTAACAAAAACGCCATCAACTAAGAAGCAAGAAAACAAGGGTGACAATAAATCCAATTAATGGTACAAAATAGATTGGGTTTAACCCCACTATGAGTTCTTGGTAACCTGAAAATAGGTATTTTTTCACACAGACAACCTTGCTGTCTGGTACACTCGACTTTATAATTGAGGAAGATATGGAAATGATTAGGTGGCCATGGTTCCAAAGAAATAAGGTCAATCTGATTTGGAAGGATTTTTTAAACTAACAATAAACATCAATGAGCTGACTGTGATTCAAACTTTGGTGCAATTAACCCCTTAGCTTCTTGTGCTGAGCTCTTTTTTGGCTATTTGGGGTAGTTTGTGCTTAGGCCTTCATAACTTTTTATCCACATAAGCTCTCCACACCAAATTTGTGTCCTTTTTTCCAACATCCTAGAGATTCTAAAGATACCCAAAGTTTGTGGGTTCCCCTGGAGGAGGCCAAAAAAATAGCCAAAATACTGCTATAATGTCATTTATTTTCAGACAAATTTGAAAAAAGGGCCTCTGAGGAAAGCATGTGGTTTTTCCCTGAAAATGGCATCAACAAAGGGTTTGCGGTGCTAACATCACCACCATCTTCCCAGCTTTTGGGAACAGGCCGATTGAATCAGAAAACCAAATTTTTTAACACAATTGTGTCATTTTACTGGGACACACTCCATTTTTACTATTTCGTGTGCTTTCAGCCTCCTTCCAGTTAGTGACAGAAATGGGTGTGAAACCAATGCTGGATCCCGGACAGCTAAACTTTTTTGAAAAGTAGACACAATTCTAAATTCAGCAATGGGTCATTTGTGTAGATTCTTCAAGGATTTCCTGCAGAAAGTAACAGCTAAAATAAAATTATATTGAAATTGAGTTTTAAAAAAACAATACAGGCCACGTTTTTTCTATAACTTTTTCCAGCTATGGTAGATTTTTTAAAGCAATGTACGTTACATCTGCTAGACTCTTCTGGTTGCAGGGATATATAGGGCTTGTAGGTTCATCAAGAACCCTAGGTACCCAGAGCCAATAAATGAGCTGCACCTTGCAATGGTTTTTCATTGTATACCAGGTGTACAGAAATTCATTTGGTGAAATGTAAAGACTGAAAAATAGGTATCAAGGAAACCTTTGTATTTCCAAAATGGGCACAAGATAAGGTGTTGAGAAGCAGTGTTATTTGCACATTTCTGAATTCCGGGGTCCCCATATTAGCATATGAATTACAGGGCATTTCTCAAATAGTCTTCTTTATTTACACACTATCTTCTATTTGGAAGGAAAAAATTTAGAGAAATACAAGGGGCAATAACACTTGTTGTGCTATTCTGTGTTCCATCAAGTCTCCTGATAAAAATCATACTTCACTTGTGAGGGTAGGTCTACAGCCCGCAACAAGAAACACAACACGGACACATCACAGTTTTACATTGAAATCTGACGTGTTTTTTGGAATGTGTCTAGCTGTGGTCTTTGGCCTCTAGCTCAGCTGGCACCTAGGGAAACATACCAAACCTGTGCATTTTTCAAAACTACACACCTATGGGAATCCAGGATAGGGTGAACTGTGGGGCTCTCACCAGGTTCTGTTACCCAGAATCCTTTGCAAACCTCAAAATTTGGCAAATAAAACACTTTTCCCTCACATTTCGGTGCTGCAAAGTTCTAGAATCTGAAAGGAGCCACAAACGTCCTTCCACCTAGCATTCCCCCAAGTCTGCCAATAAAAATAGTACCTCCCTTGTGTGAATAAGCCTAGTGACAGGAAATGCCCCAAAACACAACATGGACACATCACATTTTCCAATGAAAATGGGCGTGTTTTTTGGAAAGCGCCTAGCTGTAGATTTTGGCCTTCAGTTCAGCCGGCACCTAGGGAAACCTAGCAAACCTATATATTTTTGGAAACTAGACGTCTAGGGGAATTCAGACTGGGGTGACTTTTGGGGCTTTCACCAGGTTCTGTTACCCAGAATCCTTTGCAAACCTCAATATTTGGCAAAAAAAACCTTTTTCCTCACATTTCGGTGATAGAAATTTCTGGAATCTGAGAGGAGCCACACATATCCTTCCACCCAGCATTCCCCCAAGTCTCCCAATAAATATGGTACCTCACTTGTGTGGGTAGGCCTAGTGCCCGTGTCAGGAATAGATCACACAAGGGTCAATGTTGGTCCTTACATGAAGGCTACTGTTGACCCTGGGGCGATCCATTCCTGATGCAGGTACCAGGACAGGTGGGGAAACACTGGGTGGTGGGAATTGTGTGGATCCCAGCATATTCCTGTAGGTTGTGTGACAGAAATGCAAGAAAAAATAGAGTTTTTATTCAACATTTCGGCTTTGCAGGGTATTCTGGGTAAGAACACTTTGGGGAATCCACACAAGTCACACCTCTGTGGACTCACCCAGATGTCTAATTTCCAGAAATGCCTGTATTTAGTAGGTTTCCCTATATGGCCGCCCAGCCCAGGACCATAAATGCAGGTGCCTGCCTTACAAAACCAGGTTGTTTTGTGCTAGATAATTTTGATGTTTCCACAGTACAATTTTAGCAGTGGAATTTGGGGCTGAACAAAATTGGGTAGCTCCCAAGAAAGCACTCTCTCTCTGTGCTTGTGCCACATACACCTGCTCTCTGGGTTGGGCTAACCCGCTATTGTCCTGCTGCACAGACTGTGCTTGCGAAGGGACAGCAGGACTGTCTTCATCACCTCCCTCACAATCACTGGAAGAGGAGTTATCAAATGGGACTCCTCCGACTGAAAAATCACTCCCAGAGTCTGCATCAATGTCCTATCCCTCAGATGCTGTCTCAGTATCTGCTGTCTCAGACTCTGATCCTACGTGAGAACTGTCCTCTATAACCGGAGTTATAGCTTGAGCAGCAGTCATCCAACGAGATGCTATCTATACAGGCTAAACTGTTGCTTTAAAACACTAGCCTACGTATGCAGTCACAAAATAGCTAATGAGGGTGTGTGTGATACCTGCAACAGTAGAGGTCACCTTACCTTTGCTTCTTCCCTCAATCAGCATGTTCTCTCAAGACACTCAAAGAAACAAAAAAGACACACTATTACTTCACCTTTTCACATACCAATCATCACAGTCTTTAGCACCTCTAGCGCCCAGTTCAGCAATCATTATTGGTTCTCCCACTCCCATTGCCTCCTCCTCCGATTCCCTCACTAGCACCCAGCAAAAGTGCATTTCATCTCTCCATAGACCCCATCGCACATACATTTCATTTGTATTATAGCGGAGGTAATGGCTGGCATAATCCCCTCAGCTATTCACATATAATACAGTTTTGATCCTTGCAGTAGGCATATAAACCTTCTGCACTTCTTTATAGCATCAAAACTGCAAGTAGACAAAAGTCAGATCCTTTACTAGCAGAAACATAATCACAAGAGTTACTTGACTTTTTTATTGCTGCCTAAAAGCTACAGTTGAAATGCGTCAGTTGAAGTATGTGCATTGCTTTGAAGACGCAAGCTGCAACTGCAAGAGAACTGGCTGGTGGCGAATATATATATATATATATATATATATATATATATATATATATATATAGATATTTATATAAATAAAGAGATCACTTTTATATGTGGGTGTGGTTTCCTTGGAGACTGATCGCACCCCCCAGGGAAACCACACATGCGTTGACAAAAGTGATCGCTATATAGATATTTATCTATATATATATATATATATAGACATATAAATATATTGATATATGGATATATATATAGCTCTATCATATAGACATATCTTGATGTATAAATATCAATATGTAGATATATCTATCTATATAGATAGATATATCTATATATAGATAGATATATCTGAATAGATCTATCTATCTATCTATCTATCTATCTATCTATCTATCTATCTATCTATCTATCTATCTCTCTCTCTCTCTCTCTCTCTATATATATATATACTGTATATATATACATACACATATATACATTCACCCAAATGCTGCTCATTGTTACCGAACTCTATCACGTGGGTGCTTCCTTCGTGCAAGCAGCACTGCACGTAATTAATGTCCAAACCAAGCAGCTCCACGACAGAGCCAGGGGCACTCTTGGATTCCACTTCCTCACCCCAGCATGACGCGTTTCGGCGAAGTGCCTTCGTCAGATGCCGGTAATTACAGGACACAAGCCCACTAGTGTTTAAATACGTTTTTAATCCTCCTTCAATTCATTCATGATTACAAACAGATTTCATTTCCCATAATGCACCAAGCTGGATATACTACCACTGTGATTTTTCGTAATTGTTTTTACACAGTCCCAATCATATTTTCTCTCAGTGGATTATAATACCAAGAACATTTTGGTTTTGGGCACTTAGCTGTACTGTGGTGGCAAGTGCATTCCCAGCCTCCATCGCTCTCTTACTCAAATTTCAAAACATGCGTGTGTACCTTTATCAGTAGTTCTAATGATCCATTTCACCTTGCCACATCTCACCCCTGAGACTCCTCGCACAGCCTGGAAACGCTGATTATTGTAATCTGCGCCACTTCATGTCAGTCATGTCCTGTCTCTGCAGCAGGCATTTGTTTGAAAAGGGGACCATGGCGGTTCAGGTAGCAAACAAAAGTACATTCACCCAAACGCTGCTCATTGCTACCAACCTCTATCAGGTGGGTGCCTCCTCGTGCAAGCAGCACTGCACGTAATTAATGTCCAAAGCAAGCAGCTCCTCTACAGAGCCAGGGGCACTCTTGTATTCCACTTCCTCACCCCAGCATGACGCGTTTCGGCAAAGTGCCTTCTTCAGATGCCGATAATTACAGGACATACCCCCACTAGTGTTTAAATACGTTTTTACTCCTCCTTCAATTCACTCATGATTACAAACAGACTTCATTTCCCATAATGCACCAAGCTGGATTTGCTACCACTCTGATTTTTCTTAATTATTTTTACACAGTCCCAATAATATTTTCTCTCAGTGGATTGTAATACCAAGAACATTTTGGTTTTGGGCACTTAGCTGTACTGTAGTGGCCAGTGCAATCCCAGCCTCCATCTCTCTCTTACTCAAATTTCAAAACATGCGTGTGCCCCTTTATCAGTAGTTCTAATGATCCATTTCACCTTGCCACATCTCACCCCTGAGACTCCTCACACAGTCTGGAAACGCCGATTATTGTAATCTGCGCTACTTCATGTAAGTCATGTCCTGTCTCTGCAGCAGGCATGTGTTTTTGAAAGGGGACAATGGCGGTTCAGGTAGCAAACAAAAGTACATTCACCCAAATGCTGCTCATTGTTACCGAACTCTATCAGGTGGGTGCCTCCTTCATGCAAGCAGCACTGCACGTAATTAATGCCCAAACCAAACAGCTCCACTACAGAGCCAGGGGCACTCTTGGATTCCACTTCCTCACCCCAGCATGACGCGTTTCGGTGAAGAGCCTTCTTCAGATGCCGGTAATTACAGGACACATGCCCACTAGTGTTTAAATACGTTTTTACTCCTCCTTCAATTTATTCATGATTACAAACAGACTTCATTTCCCATAATGCGCCAAGCTGGATATGCTACCACTCTGATATTTCTTAATTGTTTTTACACAGTCCCAATCATATTTTGTCTCACTGGATTGTAATACCAAGAACATTATGGTTTTGGGCACTTAGCTGTCCTGTAGTGGGCAGTGCAATCCCAGCCTCCATCTCTCTCTCACTCAAGTTTAAAAACATGCGTGTGTCCCTTTATCAGTAGTTCTAATGATCCATTTCACCTTGCCACATATCACCCCTGAGACTCCTCACACAGCCTGGAAACGCCGATTATTGTAATCTGCACCACTTCATGTAAGTCATGTCCTGTCTCTGCAGCAGGCATGTGTTTGAAAAGGAGAGAGTGGCGGTTCAGGTAGCAAACAAAAGTACATTCACACAAATGCTGCTCATTGTTACCGAACTCTGTCAGGTGGGTGCCTCCTTCGTGCAAGCAGCACTGCCCGTAATTAATGTGCAAACCAAGCAGCTCCACTACAGAACCAGGGGTACTCTTAGATTCCAGTTCCTCACCCCAGCATGATGCGCTTCGGTGAAGTGCCTTCTTCAGATGCCGGTAATTACAGGACACACGCCCACTAGTGTTTAAATATGTTTTTACTCCTCCTTCAATTCATTCATGATTACAAAGACTTCATTTCCCATAATGTACCAAGCTGGATATGCTACCACTCAGATTTTTCTTAATTGTTTTTACACAGTCCCAATCATATTTTCTCTCAGTGGATTGTCATATTGTAATATACATATTAACAGCTGTATGGTTTCCTTGGGGGCCATAGTAGCTCCCAGGGAAACCATACAGCTCCATTCAGCTCTTAAAAAAATTATAGCCCCAACAGGGAGTCACCCTGCTCATGGGTGACCCCCAGTCAATGTAATTGTTTTTTTAAAATGTATTATTATTATTTTTTTACACCCCTGGGGGGGCACGATCGGGCATGATAGCGCTCCCCCAGGGGTAAACCTACCTTTCCCCCCAAAAAAAAAATCCCCAGGGAGGAGATGGCCCGTTTTCCAGGGTGGCCGACCGCCCCAAGTGAAATCCCTGGTGTCTAGTTGGGGTTTCCTGGCCCTCGATCGCAGCTCAACCCGTTCAGGAAGGCCTCGTTTGAAAGGGGACAATCTCCCCTTTCAAACGATGCCTTCCTGAATGTCGGCAAGGCCTGTTTGGGACTGTTTTCCCCACTGGAGCAGGAAGTGGCCTCAAGGAGGGGAAACAGATAGTGACATCAGAGCGCCTCGCGGTGTGCTGTCGTCACAAAGGGGTGGGTGAGGGGTGGAGGGACACAGAAGATCTTCTGTGTCTCCCGGGGATTTTTTAATTTAAAAAAAATCCTGCAGTGCAATGCATCTGAGGATTTTTTAACGCCCTCCCTGATGTCAGACATTGGTCGTGACCCATACCAGGGAGGTAGTGCGGGCGTCGGCCAGTGGGCAACACCCGCACTGAAGAGGTTAAGAAAAGAAAATCTGTTACAGTTTTTACTTTAAAGGTGCTCATGTCCAAATAACCTCTGGTATGTTCCAATAGTGAGTTATGTTTCTGGACATATTTTTTTCTGTTCTAAAAGCCATAACTCTTAGTATTATTTGAAATGCTCTTATCTGTCAATTTAGAAGAATCCCTTTTCCTCTACTCTTTTCTGACTGCAGAGACAAAGGGCCTGATTTAGATACTGGTGGAGGGGTTACTCGTCACAACAGTGATGGTATCCCGTCCGCCAAAATCTAAATTCAAATTGGATATAATGGGGTTTAAATTTCTGTGGATGGGACGTCCGTCATCATTGTGATGGAATAACACATCCACCTATGTATGAAATCAGGCCCAATGTGTTTTTATGGTTGCCATTGCTTCATGCTGTACATGGCTACAGGTACAGTGACACCCATCGCCACTTTAACCTCATTGCTTCACCCAGAGTTATTTTTGTGTTCTTAGCCATACATTTATATGAGGTACTGCCATGTACACACTGTCAGAAAGTGCCTCTTTTGATATGGTTAGCCCCCCACTTTTTGCATAGAACATGTGGTTTCCAACTGTAAGTGCCCTGGCCCCTGCTAAACAGAGTACCAGGGCCAGATGTCTTTACCAAAAACTGTTCTATGATTCAGCCACCCTTTTAAGTCCCTAGAAAATGGTTGAATGTGTGGGTTTTAATGGGTTGGCCTGCAGTTACTGCTTCTGCCTTACAAAAGACATAGACCGGACTTTGCTGTGTATCCTGCTTGTGAAGTTTCTCCAAGGGCTTGAAGAATAGCTTGCCTCCTGTTGGAAGTTTCAACAATATCAAAGACTTCAGGTATATCTGCCTACAGCACTGTGAACTGTGCGTTTTGTGCTGCAACAGAAGAAAAACCATCACAATGCCGTCAACAGCGCTGCTGCCTGTACCATGACCTTACGACGAGGCACAGAGCCGTGCATTGCTTTGCAAGCAACCCTGGTCTCACTGATGCTGCCACCTGAAGCCATCACCGAGTCGCTACTTAAACCCTGACCTGTGGGCTCCGCACTCCGCATTGCCTTGATCACACCACAGCCATGGTATCCCTGACGCTGTCACTCTGCAATGAAAACGATGCCGCTCCCAGCACCATGGCCTGAGGACACCGCTCATGAGGTACACAAGCACCGTCCTGTCCTGCACCACAGCCCCAGTCCACTGCCACCAGCGCAATTGACTCCAGCCTCATCAACAGATGCCCCTGTCTGTACAGTGATCTGTGGGTGCCGCACTGAGCCTGATCCACATTGTACTGCCGCCTTGGGCCTACTGACCACAGCTCTTCAGCAACGAAGATGCCACTGCCTTCACCTTGACCTGGAGACACCGCACTACGCACCCCCAGTTTTACACCACATCCCTGGTCTCACTGATGACTGCACAGTGATGTGTGGGCACCGCACATCGAACCATCTCGCTTCGGACAGCAGCCCTAACACCATCAACACCCACGCTCCTGACTTTGTCATCAGCTCAGAGTTCGATCTGCAACACGTGTGACTTCAAGGGCCCAACAATCCCTGCACCGACCTCCAGAACCGATGCCTGCCCACACCAGAGATGCCACACTCTGGATCTGATTGCGAGGATCACAACGACCTACATTTACAGGGTACTGTTTGCGGGTCTTCCAGACACCATAGCTAGCCCATGACCCCGTGGTCGGCCTGAACTGTTGGATTTGTTGTTCACGACACTGTGATAGCCCCAGATAGAGCTATTGACTTCAGGAAACTGTATTTTTAAGTTACTTCTTGCAAAACTCATATCTTTATTACTGTACAATACATTTTTCTCGTTTTGGTCTTGTTTTACACGGATAAATAGTGGCTTTTTTGTCTAAGACTGGTGTGGTGTCCTTTTGTAGAGTTCTCACAGTATTACTGTGTGTTATGTACCAGTGCTTTTCACATTGCTTCCGAGATAAGCCTAACTGCTTGTGCCAAGCTACCAAGGGGGTGAGCAGGTGTTAGCTGGCTGGGTATAGACCCTTACCCTGACTAGAGTGATGGTCCATACTTGGAGAGGGTGTAAACTGACTGCCAACTAGAGACCCATTTTCCCACATTGGTTGTCAGCAGTAAGGATAGGACTTGCATTTGTACTTGACCTACAGTGATTGGTGTTCACTACTACCATATCGTTGTCCACTACATACCGCATAGAGGTTTTTGTTTTCCTTTGATGTATTTTTGGTCTTGAGTTAAAGTTGAACTCCATACTATATCATGTGTCAGTCAAGAGCGTCATCAATTACATCCCTGGATTTGGTTTTAGAGAAGGATAGGTTACAAACCTATACCATGAAGGAACTCAAGTCAGTTTGCCCAAGCATAAAAGAACAAGTTAGAGGACTCGCCAAGAAGGAGGAGCTACAAAGGTGCTGAGGTCCTGGGTAGCAGCCAGAAATGCCAGTGGGCATTCTCAAGATCCAATTAGGGAGACTGTGGAGCCAAATCGAAGAGAAGAAGCACTGGGGGTGCGGGAGCTGCTGGGGGGTGGGGTGGTAGGTACCCTCTGGGCCAGGAAACAGTGGTGGTTCAAAGGGCCTGACTCCAGAACAGCTGGAAGACAGGAGAGAAACCAGGATACATTAGGTATATTACACATTCTCAAAAATTTAGGAAGGGAGTAGAAGAAAGGAGATGATATCCACATGTGGGTTCAGGGATATCAGGCATCTATCCACATGAATGGGGTCCTTGAGAAGAATTGGGGAGCAGGATTGTGGAACCACTTCAGAGAGGACAGGAGGGACACCTTGTTAGCTTTGGGTCAGGGGTACAACCTCACCTATTCTGACATGAAGGAGGCCCTTCTCACCAGATATGGTCTCACTCCTGACAAGTACAGGGATTAGTTTAGAGGAAGAAAGAAAACTGTTTCACAGACCTGGTTGGAATATGTGGATTATTTTTGTAGATCACTGGATTGTTGGGTGAGGGGCAGTAATGTCACAGATTTTCAGGGGCTGTACAATTTAAAGGACATGTGAGCACTTGTATAGTTTTTCCTTTGCAGAGCTGTGTTCCTGCACTTGACCGATAGTAAGCTGACTGACCCAAGGAAGCTGGCTATGTAGGCAGACCGTTGGGTGAGTACCAGGGTCCATAAGAAGGTGCATGAGGGAGATTCTGCCAAAGATGGACATGGTCCCCAGCAACATAGTAGAGCAGACAAAGGTAAACAAAAGGAGTTTTCCAAAGGGCCCCAATCTAGTACCCAGTGTGAAAATTCTCACCCCCAAAAGATAAGAAACCATGGGACTCTTCAGGGACGCCTGCAGAGATGGAACCCAGTAAACGTTTTGCTTGTGACCATATGGGCCACATGAAGGGGGATCCCAAATGTCCCAAGTGGACACAGCCAACCACTGGTGAATAGACCAAGGGGTTTGCCAGTGTAGCTCTTGGAGAGGAGTTGGTCCCAAGAGAAACGTGATGCCTGATAACACTAAAAAGTACAGGCAGTGGGTGACCATCAATGGGCAGAGGATAGAGGCTCTCAGATATACTGGAGCCACGGTGACCACGGTCCGGTGTCACCTGGTGTCTGAAGATAGTCTCTTGTGTATTCCACCAAGTAGTTGCAGTGGACAACTCAGAGCGTCAGTGCAGTGGTGCAGGTTCCCTTTGAGTGAGAGAGGCTCTCAGGCTCCTTGAGGGTAGCAGTGAGCCCCACCATGCCTGATGACTGTCCGCTGAGTAACAACCTGGAGACAACCACCTGGACAGAGGTGGAGCTCAGGTCACACTTGGGGATGTTGGTGTTGCCAGAGTGGGTGTGTATGACCACTTGGTCCATAGCAACCACTCAGGGTGATGAGAACGACCTGGAGTCTGAAACAGTGGCCCTGGTGCCTGCTAAGAGAAAGGGCCTGCGGTGTGGAAAACTGGAAGCTGAAATTCCCACAGTATGGGAGAAGGCTTACCTCGAGAGTGAAGCCTGGACACCTACATGGGAACAAGTAGCTGAACTGGAAGACCTATCTGAGCTGACTCATTGGCAACAAGAAGGGGGTCCCACCAGTGAAGAGTTCTGTGCAGAGCAGAAGGTGTGCCCTACTATCATGGGTCTTAGGCAGCAGGCCTAAGACCATACAGCTGGTGGTGAGTCCAAGACTCACCTGATATATTGGGAGAATGGTGTCCTGTATAGCGAGCCTAAGGCTGCTGAGCCTGGGGCAGCCAGTGTGGTGGTGGTACCCCAACTCTTCAGAGCCTTCCTATTGAGTTTGTCTCATGATGTGCCTCTGGCAGGACATTTTAGGGCAAGGCAAGACCTTTGATAGGTTTGACACCCACTTCTATTGGCCCCAAATGAGAAAAAAACTGATGCTTTTTGTAGATCCTGCCACCTTGCCAAGCTAGTGGCAAGAGTGGAGGGAAATGGACAGCTCCCCTTCAACCCTTCCCTGTCATGAGCACCCCTTTCAAGCAGGTGGGCATTGACATAGTAGGGCCTCTTGACCCCAAGACAGGTTCATCCTGGTCTTGGTGGACCATACCACTCGGTATCCAGAGGCAATCCCTCTGAGGACAGTGATGGTGCCTGTAGTGGCCTAGGCTCTGATGTTGATCTTTACCCCAGAGTGTTTCCCCAAGGAGGTGGTAGCCGACTGGGGTACCAACTTTATGTACATGTGCATAAAAATTTGTGGAAGGAGTGTGGAGTCAACTACAAGTTCACTACTCCTTACCACCGCCAAAGCAACGGGTTGGTTGAGAGGCATGATTGGGGGTCTATAAGACTCAGAGAGGCGTAAGTGGGACATCCTCTTGTCATGCCTCCTCTTTGCCTACAGGGAAGTACCACAGAAAGGGGTTGCCCTTAGCCCCTTTGAGTTGTTGAATGGGCACCCTGTGAGAGGACCTCTACGTCTGGTGAAAGAGGGCTGGGAGCAAACTCCAAGAAGTTACTCCAGGATGTATTATGTTACATGATGGCATTCAGAAACCAGAGGGCCCGCTTCAGGAAGCTCACTCAGGAGAACCTGGAGGCATGTGAATCCCCTCAAACCCCACTTTGAGAAGTATGAGTTAACCATGCTTCTGGCTACAGATGATGGGGTGGAGAAGGAGAATGATCCTCTCCCCAACTTTCTGTCTGATAGGGAGCAGGGATGGTCAGTAGAAGGGGCAATCTTCTTCCCTTCTCTGACTCTAGCCCAACAGAGTGACTATTGCCAGTTACTGGAATTTTTTTTAACTCTGTTCTCACTCACTCCAGGTGTCACCCTTCTATGCATGCATGATGTGGACACTGGTGACAGCCTGCCTGTAAAACACATTGGCCCTCATTACAACTTTGGCGGGCGGCAAACGCCGCCCGCCAAGTTGTATCTGCCGCGGGGCCGCCTATGCGCCACACTCTTGCGTGGCCATTCCAAGTTTCCCGCTGGGCCGGCGAGTGGAAACCTAGTTTCCACCCGCCAGCCCAGCGGGGATGTCGGCCGCAACATGGGAGCCGGCGGTGTTGCACCGGTGCGACGGGTGCTGTTGAACCCGTCGCGCTTTTCACTGTCTGCTGTGCAGATAGTGAAAAGCTCCATGGGGCTGTGGCAGGGGGCCCCGCGACTCCTCTTTCCGCCAGCCTTTTCATGAAAAGGCTGGCGGGAGGGGGACTCGTAAATCCCCTGGGCAGCACTGCCCTGGGGGATTACAACCGGTGGGACCAAAGTGGCGGGAAACTGCCGGGACCAAAGTGGCGGTGCGACAGCGGCGCTTCCGCCGTGGTCGTAATTCCAAGGAAAGCACCACCAGCCTGTTGGCGGTGCTTCCGACTATACAGCCCTGGTGGTCCTTGACCGCCAGGGTTGTAATGAGGGCCAAAGTTTACTGATTAGCTGACAGACTGAAGACTAGCATCAAGGATGAGGTATCCAAGATGTGAGCTTTAGTGGTGATTGAGCACTCCAGCAGCCCTTGGTCCAGCCCAGTGGTTTTGGTACCTGAGGCTGCTATCCCTGGTGCCACACCAGAACTTTGGTTCTGTGTAGACTACCATGGGCTCAATTCATTCACCAAGACTGATGCCCACTCTATCCCCAGATCTGATGTGCTCATTGATCGGTTAGGAGCTGCCACGTTCCTCAGGACGTTTTATTTAACATATGGGTACTGGCATATTGCCTTAAGTGATGCGGCCAAGGAGAGGTTGGCGTTCTCTATACCAGAGGGGCACCTCTAGTACTGGGTCATACCCTTTGCATTGAAGTATGCCCCTGCCACCTTCCAGAGGTTAGTGAATCAGGTCCTGGCTTGGCTTGAGAACTTTAGTGCCGCCTACCTTGACGATATTTCTGTTTTCAGTTCCAGTTGGGAGGACCACTTGCTGTCACGACTCATGTGCTGCTTACACCTGGAATCCGCAGATCGAGTGGCGTGGGTCTTGAATGTTCGGCTTTGGCCCAGATAGGGGCGACTCTTTCTGGTAGCCACGATGCTGTAGGCAATGGAAACGCCAAGAACAGACCGTGCCCTTCAGAAATAGCGCCAGAGGGAAATAAAACCTGAACAGGGGAAAAAACCTCCAAACAGATAGATTCCTGAAACAGGAACAAAAGAACAGGAATCAACAGAGGCAAAATACAGGAAATACACTGAATCGACGAGAACCAGCACAGGAAGGCAAAGAAACAGGAGAAAAGACACCATCCAAACAGAAAGTGTTGCAGCGCAAGGAGAGAAAGAATCACAGTCCTTAAATACTAACAAACAGGAAGCGGCCGACAGGAAGTACAAAGACACCATTTTAGATAGGTAAAAGATACATAGAATAGAATGAACTAGGAGCCATAGAGAGCAGAGAACAAGGAATGTTGGGAACAGAAGGGAGATATGGGAAGGGAGAAAAAACATAAAGGAAGGCACAAACAGATAGCCAGGGAAAAGCAGAGAAGAAAAGAAAAGAACAGGTGAGTAGGGGGGTTCAGACCTGCCTGTACGCGTGGTGCAGAAAAGGAAAACGAGGCCCCATGCCAATTCTGGGGCCTCGGAGAATGCAGAGTAGTCTGGGGGCGCGGCGCGTCTTGTGGCCGCGTTCCGCGTCCCAAGCCAAATGTTCGGCTCGAGAAGCACGCGGCGTGGCAACACTTGCACCACCTCTGAGAAGTGTTGAAGGTCCTCCAAGCCGCAGCCCTCTCTATCAAGGCCAGTAAGTGCCAGATAGGGCACTGGTCAGTGGTGTACTTGGGACACCAGGTAGGAAGCGGCAGGGGGGTGCCCCCACAATCAAGATTGATGTTATTCAGGCTTGGGCCCAAGACTTAGATAGAGGGGAGAGCCTTCTTAGGCCTCACCGGATACTACAGGAGATTCATCAAGGGTAATGGCACCATTGTTGCTCCCCTGACAGAGCTGACTTCCAAGAAGCAGCCTCAACAGGTGATCTGGACTGAGGCGTGCCAAAATGTGTTTGACACACTGAAGGAGGCCATATGCACAGCACCCATGCTGCCGGCCTCTGACTTCTCCAAGCAGTTTGTGGTACAGAAAGATGCTTCATAGCATGGTGTGGGAGAGGTTCTCTCACAGCTGAACAAAGAGGGCCTAGACCAAGTAGCAGGAGATTACTTCCCAGGGAACAGAGGTGGAGTGCAACAGCTTTTGCTGTTGTCTGGTCACTGAAGAAGGTAAGGCCCTACTTGTTTGTGTCTCACTTCCAGGTTCAGACCGACCACAGGCCCCTCAGATGATAATGCTGATGAGGAGCGAGGAACCCAAACGTGTAGATGTGGCCCATTTCCCTACAAGGGATGGATTTTATGGTGGAACACCGTCTTGGCACAGAACACGCCAGCGTTGATGGTCTGTCCAGGTTCTTCTGCCTTAGTGAGGAGAACTCCCAAGAGGGTGGGTAGTTCTCCCTACTCTCAGCTGGAGGGGACACATGTTAGACCTGGCATCTTTCGGTGTGTTTCCCTCAGTCCTTTTGCCTTCTGGCTTCCTGTTTTTATGGTATGCTTGACTCTGTTTTTGCTGGTTTATTGTCTCTGCGCACTTTACCACTACTGATCAGTGCTAATGTACAAGTACTCCATATGCAAATTCTATTGGTGACTGATTTATCCCTGATTTGCTTATTTGATTCACTAGTAAGTCCCTACGAAAGTGCACTAGAGGTGCCTAGGTCCTGTAAATAAAATGCTACTAGTGGGCCTGCAGCACTGATTGTGCCACCCACATGAGTAGCCCTGTAACCATGCCTCAGACCTGCCACTGCAGTGTCTGTGTGTGCAGTCTTGCAATGACAATTTGACCTGGCAAGTATACCCATTTTCCAGGCCCAACCTTCCCTTTTACTACATGTACGTCACTCCTAAGGTAGGCTCTAGGTAGCCCTATGAGCAGGGTGCCGTGTATTTAAAAGGTAGGACATGTACTGGTGTGTTTTACATGTCCTGATAGTGAAATACTGCCAACTTTGGGTTTCACTATGGCAAGGCCTATCTCTCCCATAGGTTAACATGCAGTTTGCTTTTAAATTCCTCTTGAGTGTAACTTCCTATTGGGAGCAGATCAAGATCAGGAGTTTGGGGTCTCTGAACTCACAATTTAAAAAAATACATATTTTTGTAGAGTTGTTTTTTAGATTGTCTGTTTGAAAATGCCACTTTTAGAAAGTGGCCAAAGTAGGCAGGATTTTGTGAAAAAAAGAGGCTTTCCTTTGAAATTTTCCTTCCTCAAAGGCAGAAATGAGAATAAGTAGTGGACCCAAAACCCCAGACTTTTAGAACACTTCTAAATCAAGAGAAACCTCTGCTAAGGAAAAGAGCTAAAGAGCTGGAGGAGAAGTACTGCCCTTTTGCTGTGTGTGCTTTGCTGGGTTGACCTGCAGTTGCTGCTTCTGCTTTGAAGCGGACAAAGACTGGACTTTGCTGTGTATCCTGCTTGTGAAGTGTTTTCAAGGGCTTGGAGTTGAGCTTGCCTCCTGTTGGAAGTCTCATGGATATCAGAGACTTCAGGTTCATCTGTCTACAGCACTGGGAATTGTATGTTTTGTGCTGCAACAGAAGAAAAACCACAATGACCCCATCATGATGCTGCTGCATACACTGTGACCTGACAATGCTGCACAGAGCCATGCCCCTCTTCATGTTGCAACCCTGGTCTCACTGACGCTGCCACCTGACACTGTCACCGAGCTTGCATAGTGATCTGTAGGCCCAGCACTCTGCATCTCCATACTCACACCACAGCCTTGGTATCCCTGATGACCATGCTCTATGCTGACACTGACACCACTGCCAGCACCTTGGCCTGGGACACCACTTGTGAGGTACACAAAGCACCATCCTGACCCACACCGCAGCCCCGGTCCACCAACGCTAGCGTCATCCACTCCAGACTTGTTTACAGACACCGCTGTCTGACCCATGGTCGCCGCATGGAGCCTGCCCTGCATCATACCACTGCCTTGGGCCTAAGGGTGACAGCGCTTCAGCAACAATGATGCCACTGCCTGCACCATGACCTGAAGACACTGCATGTCGCACCACCCTGCTTCACACTACAGCTCTGATCTCAATGACGCCACAGGACGCCATCACCAAGCCGCTGCCTGCACAGTGACCTGTGAGCACCACACGTCTATCTGTCCCGCTTCGCACCACAACCCTGACGCCATCAACCCCAGTGCTCCTGACTTCATCATAACTCAAAGTTTGATCTGCAATGTGTGTGATGTCAACGGCCCGACAACCCCTGCACAGACCTCCAGAACCGACGCCTGCCAACGCCTACTGACACCAGCGATGCCACACTCCCGATCTTATAGCGAGGATCGTGATGTCCTCCATTTCCAAGGTACCGTTTGCGGGTCTTCCCAACACCGTAGCTGGCCCACATCCCAAGGGTTGGCCTGAACTTGTGGATTTGTTGTTCACGACACCGTGAAAGCCCCAGGCTGAGCTCTCGACTTCAAGGAACTGTATTTTTAGTTAATTCTTGTAAAAGTCACTTTGTTATTACTGTATGTTGGAATTTTCTTGTTTTGGTCTTGTTTTACACATATAAATATTTGCTATTTTTCTAAGACTGGTGTGGTGTCCTTTTGTAGTGTTTTCACTGTATAACTGTGTGTTATGTGGCAATGCTTTACACACTGCTTCTGAGAGAAGCCTGACTGCTTGTGTCAAGCTACCAATGGGATGAGCAGGGGTTATCTGAGCTGGGTATCCCCCTTATCCTGACTAAAGTGAGGGTCCCTACTTGGACATGGAGTAAACTGACTGCCAATTAGAGACCCCATTTCTAATATCCATTAACACTGCATGCTATATAGGTAAGTCACCCCTCTAGCAGGCCTTACAGCCCAAAGGCATGATGCACTATAATGCACATGAGGGCATATGTGTGCATGAGCGGACATGCCCCTACAGTATCTTTGACAATTCTTAGGCATAGTAAGCGTACACAGAAGCCAAAGCAAATGCATGTGCTGGACTCTGGTCATTACGAGTTCCCCAGCTACATGATGGCGTCTCTAAACCCTGGGTTGTTTGGTATCAAACAGTTCAGAATAATAAACCTACTCTGATGCCAGTGCAGGATTCATTATAAAATGTGCCCAGAGGGCACCTTAGACGAAATTTAGCAAGAGTTCACTGTCAGGACATATTAATCACATTACTATATGTCCTACCATAACCATACACTGCACCCTGCTCTTGGGGCTACCTAGGGCCTACCTTAGGGGTCCTTACATGTAAGAAAAGGGAAGGTTTAGGCCTGGCAGGTGGGTACGCTTGCCAAATCGAATTTACAGTTAAAAATTGCACACACAGACACTGCAGTGGCGGGTCCGAGACATGATTACAGAGTACTTAGGTGGGTGGCACAACCAGTGCTTGCGGCCCACTAGTAGCACTTGGCTTACAGGCCCTGGGCACCTCTAGTGCACTTTACTAGGGACTTACTAGTAAATCAAGTATGCCAATCATGGATAAACCAATTACATACACTTTTGTATAGGAGCACTTGCACTTTAGCACTGTTTAGCAGTGGTAAAGTTCCCAGAGTAACAGAAACAGCAAAAACAGAATCCAGCACACATCAACAACCTAGGAAAAAGAGGAAAAAAGTTAAGGGAGGCCACACCAAGGATGAAAAGTCTAACACGTCTGGATAGCAAAGGGGGGTTTCTTGGATTCTCTGCACAGTGCATATCATTTACATTCACTATATACCCCACGTGCACAAGAATCTGACAGGTGGGTTTCACAAAGGCAAATCAAGGATTTCCTAAATAGCCACCATTTTACTGATGTGTAGTTTGGGTTAAGCTCAAGATCTTTGCCTATGAAGGTGTTTGGGCAATCAAGGAAAAACAACTAAAACAAACACATATTCTTGAAATTAAAAAAATAGGAAGTTCAACATAAAGTTTATATACAATTCAATAGATAACTACCACATAGATTAACATAACATTGGCAATGGTAATAAATAAAATCTTTGCGGTTTCAGTGCAGGACAGTGGGATTAACAGTTAACATGGGAGTACATAGAAATCAATTAGATCTTCAGGTCTGTGGTTAAAAGTTAATGCACTTGTAATGTGCATCTCTTAGTCTTTTTTCAGCTTCACATTGCTCAAAGTTAAGCTAACTTTGAAGTTGTCAAAGTGCAATCAGGCTCAAAGTTGAGCTATGGGAACAAAGGGCCAGATGTAGCAAAGGGTTTGCGCCTCGCAAACGGCAAAAATCGCCGTTTGCGAGGCGCAAAAGCCTCTTTGCTATTCAGAAATGCATATTGCGAGTCGGGACCGACTCGCAATATGCATTTCAGAATCGCAAATAGTAAGGGGTGTTCCCTTCCTATTTGCGGTTCGGAGTGGAATGCAATTCCATTTGCGACCGCATATGCGGTCGCAAATGGAGTCGCAGTTACCATCCACATGAAGTGGATGGTAACCCACTCGCAAATTGGAAGGGGTCCCCATGGGACCCCTTCCACTTTGTGAATGGACCCACAAATATTTTTTCAGGGCAGGGAGTGGTCCAAGGGACCACTCCCTGCCCTGAAAAAATACCGAAACTAAAGGTTTCGTTTTTTTTTTCAAGTGCAGCTCGTTTTCCTTTAAGGAAAACGGGCTACACTAAAAAAAAAAAAAAATGCTTTATTTAAAGCAGTCACGAACATGGAGGTCTGCTGACGACAGCAGGCCTCCATGTTTGCGAGTGCCTAGACTCGCTATGGGGCCGCAATTAGCGACCCACCTCATGAATATTAATGAGGTGGGTCATTGCGACCCCATAGCGAGTCGCAGTCGGTGTCTGAGACACCGTACTGCATACCAATTTGCGAGTTGCAAATTGCGAGTCGCAGGGACTCGCAATATGCAAGTCGCAAAGTGGCGTTTTGCTACATCTGGCCCTAAGTTACTAAAGGACAATAGGGATAACACAGCCTATGAAAAGCTGGCTGCCCGGGTATGACTGTGCGTAGCAGAAACACAATTTCCTCTGTCTCAGTCTTGGCTAGCCTAGAATGTATAAATAGTTCCCCTGGACCAGGGGTATATTTTAAAGAAGTTTTAGCAAAATAATATGGCAGCCAATTCACCATGCCCTTGACATATGGGAGACAGGCCAGGACGTTTTTTTCTATTTTTGAAGGCAGATCTCAAATTTTTCTCTCAGAAATTGAAAGGAAAATGTCACTGATGTGCTGAATCTTATCTCCCAGTGTTTTTTGGGGTTTGTCACACTTCTGCTATCTGTTAGGACTTCCATGGAAGTCCTGTTTAGACATAAAGCATTTGGGGAATGTACTGGAAGGTTCACACAAAGCCTTGCAAGGTCACATTACACTTTGGTTGTTCCACTACCAAGGTTCCCCTTACAGCAGCAATTATAGCACCTCTGCCTGACTCAACAAACTAACATCTTCCACACATTTAATGAGGGTTGGCAATAGTAGGTGGACAGGATAACACCAGATTTGTACCAACAATCATAATTCTACAACATCTAGATTAGTGCATAAATTGTTTTCATTGAACTCATAGTTCACCATCAGAGAGGGTTTCAAACAAACATGTAGCGAGGGATCCCTGGAGTCTTATAAACAAACATGTGTGTTGTAGTGAACAAAGATGAAGAAAAACAAATATCACCTGATGTGTCTCTTAGAATTTGAAGCTGCTGGGTAACATCTTTGGATCAGTTCTGCTGATGAGGATCTTCCATAGTGTTTCTCTCCCTCAAGGATGGTCAAAGGACCTGTTGAACAATGCACCTCAAGGTTTTATTATTCTTATGGGGATTAATAGTGAGCCATGTTACCAAGATTGGAAAACCCTGAGCTTCATATGCTGATGAACACTTTGGAGTGCATATCCTTTCCAGGCAAATCCAAGTAATTGACCCCATTATTCTGCTGGGTATCAAATAGTGCTCTAAGAAGTTAAACAGAAATATTTAACTTCTCACTGTTACCACCACCTTGTCATAGACATGTTGAGTAGACTAATTTTAAGAGAAAGTGAGAAAAATACTGTTATGTTCCTTAGCTTCTAGAATGAATGACAAGCTGGTTCATTCAGCTCCATTCTTTCTATTTTATTGATTATCACAATTATTTACAATAACAATGCTAGGAGCTACAAGGGGGAACCATGTGAGCCTCCGTCATGCTCCGTGTTTGAGTTTGCAAGAGAGGAGCAACAGCATGATGCCCCAGGTACGACTAGGGGCCTTACAGTCTGTGATATAGTATTGCACTACTGGAGCACGTGAAGTGAAGGAGGTTGGTGGTAGGCTGGGTTGGGTCCAGTCAGGTGAGGTGCAGTAAGGTGCGGCGGAGGTCGGTAATCTGCCCCCCCACCCAACCTACAATCAGGGTTGGTACAATCTGGAGAAGGAGGTGTGGACGTGGGCACGGATTGTTGCTGTGTGAGCCAGAATGAGGCGGAGAAGGACTCCATATAAGAGAACTGAAGGCGGGACTCCAGAAGTGACACTGCAGAAGTTGGCTGTAGGTGGCACGGCTTCAGCGAGTCTGGATGGGTCAGTTGTGGCTCGAGAATCTCTTAAGATCTGAGCTAACCTGTGTATTTGCAAGCAAGTGACAAACATTAAAGGGAAGTCTCTCCCCTCAGCAAATTGAACATCCACAACCTTAAAGCAATGAAAATAATTTTCTCTTAAGTAAAATAAGTATATGCCCGGGTGGAAGCTCCATCCACTTTACCAGCAGTTGTCACCAGTGGGGGAAAAGTTGTTCTTACGAACATAATGTCCACAGTTGGTGTTTTTGTCCTTATGATCAAACTACGAGGTGCTGGTGGGTAAAACCTGATGAGTGGATCTAGTCTTCTCGGACTATGCAGGAACTGGGTACATGTCAGTTGTCACTAGTTAAAGCATCCTGTAGATAAGGTAATAGGCCTCCCTGCAGGCCGTGGAGTCCCCGAGGTGCGGCAGAAGCAGTCTGCTTAGTGGAGGTGTGGCTTGCAGCTCTCTGTAGACCCATCATGCTTCCCCCAGAGCCGCAGGGAGAGGAAAGCAAAATGAAATGCATTTCTCATGATTGTACCTCAAGAAAGAGTCTCTTGAGTAAAACCTCAAAGTCTCGAAGCTGTAAATCTCCTGGACCTTCTCAAGCAACAAAGGTCTCAGCAAAGCAGAGAGCCCAGTCAGAAGATTCCCTGGTCAAATCAGGCCATCCATTTTTGTTGGAGACACCACCTGCAGGCAAGCCACAAGAGCAGGATTCACGACAACCAGAGGCAAGGCAACTTCAACAGCAGCATATATACTAGCTAACAATAGCTCTAGAGACTCAGCAGGTCGTCCTCAAGAACACGTGCCAAGACGACCATGTCCCTCCTGTCTCTTCCAGCCATGTGAACTTTACAAATGCCCAGAAAGTAGTGGATTGACCCTATAAGCAATACTAAAGAAGCTATAAAGGAGGAAGGTGTGTTGGAGCAGTTCCCATCAATTACAGACCAGACAACGAGTGTGATCTTGAACACTCTTCTTCATGCTGTACTGCAGACAAAAATCCTCCTAATCAACGCCCATGGCGTCCACAATTATAGAAGGTCCATTTTTGGACCACATACAGGGTCTACCAAGTGTCTCAACTATACCCTCATCTTCACCTGAGAAGATTCTAAGGAAGCCAATAGTGAAAATTATGCTAAACCAGATCCTTAAGGAGGTTCGGGGATTTATACTCTTCCAGGAGAAGGCCCACTGGAAAACTAATGAGAAGCTAAGGGCCACATGTACGAAACTCAGGTTTTGTAACTCGCAAATTGCGAGTGAGACCGACTTGCAATTTGTGAGTCGCAAAACCTGATGTACAACAGTGTCAAAGACACTGCTTGCGATTCCCAATGGGGTTGCAAATTACCTACCTCATGAATACTCATGAGTTATGTTGTAATTTGCGACCCCATTGAGAATGGCGCCCTCACAGGGATGGTGGCCTGCTGGAGACAGCAGACCACCATGTCTGTGACTGCTTTTAAATAAAGGAGTTTTTTTATTTTTTTTAAATGCAGCCCGTTTTCCTCAAAGGAAAATGAAATGCATTTTAAAAACAAAAAATGAAAAGTTTTCTTTTCATTTTTTCAGAACAGCGCTAAGAAAAATATTTGCGCTGCCATTCACAACGGGGAAGGGGTCCAATGGGGACCCCTTCCCGTTTGCGAATGGGTTAGCACCAGTTTGAAACTGGTGCTAACTGTGATTGTTTTGTGACCGCATTTGTGGTCACAAAACAATCATACATGGGACTGCTACTCGCAATTAGGAAGGTAACACCCCTTCCTAATTGTGACTCTCAAACCTTTTTTGTGATTTGGTAATTAGATTACAGAATCGCAAAAATGGGTCTGTACATCCCATATTGTATTTTTCAAGTCACAAGCGGCTCGATTCACTGTTTGCGACTTAAAAAATGCGTCATACATCTGGCCCTTAGTGAGAAGGGAACTAGTATCCAGCAGTTTTCATCTCTGGTGTCCAATGTCGAGTAGAAAGTGACTCAGGTATAGCAAAAAGTATCTGACATAGAGGTTTCAATGAACAGACAAGAAATTAGTATATCGAGATTTCAGTCCGAGATTGAGGAGCTCCAGATCAAAATGAATGATGTAGAAAATATGTCCTGCCGCTCTACTATGAGATTTGTGGGTATTCCAGAGGATGTTGAAAGGGGAATATCAGTCACCCAAGTTATCTCAGATCTTGTTTATCATCACATTCTCCTGGAAAAAGCACCTCAAAGATTTGATTTAACAATCATGCCCATCCTGTTCCTGGAGTCAAGCCTCCTATTGCCAGCTTCCCTCCTACTGTCTTCGTAAATTTTAGGGACTTCAGAATAAAGGAGCACATTTTTTCACATGCAATCAATCAATCAATCAATCACGTAATTTATAAAGCGTGCTACTCACCAGTCAGGGTCTCAAGGAACTGGGGGAGAGCTACTGGTCGAATAGCCAAGTCTTGAGGTGTTTCCTGAAAGTCAGGAGGTCCTGAGTCTGGCGTAGGTGGAGCGGTAGGGAGTTCCAGGTCTTCGCGGCGGGATGAGAGAAGGATTTTCCCCTGGCGGTGGTGCGGCAAATGCGGGGGACAGAAGCGAGGGCGAGGCTGGCGGAGCTGAGCTGGCAGACGGGGGTGTGGAAGGTGAGTCTGTCGTTGAGGTAGGCCGGACCTGTGTTGTGGAGGGCTTTGTGTGCGTGGGTCAGTAGTTTGAAGATAATCCTCTTCGATACGGGTAGCCAGTGTAGGTCTCTGATGTGGGCAGAGATGTGGTTGCGGCGTGGGACATTTTGGATCCATTGCATTTTAGATTGTAGTTTGGTTGAGGTTCCTGCGTAGAGTTCGTTCCCAAAGTCCAGTCGGCTGCTGACTAGGGCGTGGGTGACTGTCTTTCTGGTTTTGACGGGAATCCACTTGAAGATCTTGCGGAGCATGCAGAGGGTGTTGTAACAGGAAGAGGAGATTGTGTTGACCTGCTGAGTCATTCTGAGTGCTGAGTCCAGGATGATTCCCAGGTTCCGTACTTTGGTGGTGGGGGTGGGTGTGGCTCCAAGGGAGGTAAGCCACCAGGAGTCGTTCCAGACAGAGGGGTTGCTGCCGAGGATGAGGATCTCTGTTTTGTCTGTGTTTAACTTGAGGTGGCTTGATTCCATCCAGTTGGCGATGGCGTGAAGTCCATTGTAGAGGTTGTTTCTTGCGGTTGTGGGGTCTTTCGTGAGGGAGATGATCAGCAGGGTGTCGTCTGTGTAGGATACTATTTTGATGTGGTGGGATCATGCGATGTTGGCGAGAGGGGCCATGTAAACGTTGAAAAGTGTTGGGCTGAGGGAGGATCCCTGGGGGACGCCACAGATGGTTTTGGAGGATTCGGACAGATAGGGCGGAAGGCGGACTCTCTGGGTTCTGCCAGAGAGGAAAGAAGATATCCATTCAAGGGCCTTGCCGCGGATCCCAGCATTGTGGAGGCGTGCTCAAAGGGTGTGGTGACAAAAGGTGTAGATGGCTGCGGAGAGGTCCAGGAGGATGAGCGCTGTGGTTTCGCCTTCATCGAGAATGGTCCTGATGTCATCTGTGGCAGCAATGAGTGCGGTCTCTGTGCTGTGGTTCTTGCGAAATCCGGATTGGGAGGTATCGAGCACCTTGTTGTCTTCCAGGAAGTGGGATAGTTGGCTATTCATGATTTTTTCAATGACCTTCACAGGGAAGGGGAGGAGGGAGATGGGCCGGTAGTTTTTGGGGTCATCTGGGTCCACTTTGGGTTTCTTCAACAGGGCGTTGATGTCGGCGTGTTTCCATCTCTCCGTGTAGGTGGCTGTCTCGAAGGAGCTGTTGAAGATGGCGCAGAGGTGGGGGGCGATGATGTTACTGACTTTGTTGAAGATCTGGTGGGGGCAGGGGTCCGAGGGGGAGCCGGAGTGGATGGAGGCCATGGTGGTGTCTTCCTTGTTGACTTGGGTCCAGGAGCATAGGGGGTTGGTGTTGCTTAGTGCATTGGGTTCGGTGTTGTCTGTGGTTGGCTGGTGGGTCTGGGGTTTAAAGCTGTTGGTGTCTTCGATCTTTCAATGGAAGTAAGTGGCGAGGGAGTTGCAGAGCTCCTGTGATGGCGGGGGTTCGTGGGAGCAGGGCCTGGAGTTGGAGAGTTCTTTGACGATGCCGAAGAGCTCTTGTTGTAAGCGTTGGTGTCTTTGCAGCTTTTGTAGTAGGTTCTCTTGGTGGTGCGGATCAGCCGATGATGTTTACGAATGGCAGTCTTGAGGGCGATGTGGTTGTA
This sequence comes from Pleurodeles waltl, assembly GCF_031143425.1. Classification (NCBI taxonomy): domain Eukaryota; kingdom Metazoa; phylum Chordata; class Amphibia; order Caudata; family Salamandridae; genus Pleurodeles; species Pleurodeles waltl. The sequence goes on along the minus strand of NC_090445.1, from coordinate 911,776,687 downwards.
TTCGTGGGTGCAAGGTGCCAGGTCTTCTCCATTCTTCGGCATTCCCGTTTGAAGGCCTGCAGGTCGCTGGTGAACCAGCTGGCCTTGGGTCTGTGGTGGATGTCTAAGGGTTGTTTGAGTGGTAAGAGGACGTTGGCGCAGTCTTCTATCCATTGATGCAGGTCGGTGGCGGCTGCGTTGGGGTCCCGGGTCCTGGGAGGAGGTGCCTGGGTGAGGGTGGAGACCAGCTGTTCTGTCGAGATTCTGTTCCAATAGCGACGGGGGGGTTGAGTGGGGAGGTGGTGAGTGACCAGCTTCTTGAAGGAGAAATGGATGCAGCAATGGTCGGTCCAGTGGAGTTCGTTGGTGTGGCTGAAGGAGACGTGGTTGCTGGCTGAGGAGATGGGTTTGAGTATGTATCAGGCGGTGTGGATGGGTGACGTGATGACTTGCTTGAGGCCGAGGTTGGCGATTAGGTTGGTGGTGTTGATATCGTTGTTGTTTTCTAGATGGAAGTTCTGGTCGCCGAGGAAGCTGTAGTCCGTTGAGGCGAGGGCTTGGGTGCTGATGGTGTCGGCGATGTCATCGCAGAAGTGAGGTCGGGGGGTTGGGGGTCTGTAGACCAGTGTTCCTCTGAGGGTGGTGTTGGTGTTGACGTGGATTCTGAAATTGAGGTGCTCGGCGGAGTTGATGGTGTCGTGGGAGTTGGTGGAGACTCTGATGGTGCTTTTGTGGACTATGGCGATTCCTCCACCTGGTTTGTTGTTGCGGTCTTTTCTAGTGATCTTGTAGCCTTCAGGTATGGCTATGGCTATGTCTGGTTCAGAGGCCGGACTCATCCAGGTTTCGGTGAGAAATGCGATGTCAGGCGATGATGAGGTCAGTAGGTCCCAGAGATCGATTGCGTGCTTGTGGACGGAGCGGGTGTTGAGCAGAAAGAAGCTGAGGTGGTTGTCTGTAGCTCTGTGTTGGGGCTTGGTGGTTAGGTTGCAGGTGAAGTTGCAGGATTTGCAGGAGAAGGGTCCTTTGGTGTGCTTCAGAGTGGTCTGGAAGCAGATTGAGGTGCGTCCTGGATTGAGGGTGTGGAGGTCATTGGCTGCGTAGCAGTGATTGGTGGTGTGGGGCGTGTGGGCCAGGAGGACTGGCGCTGGGCGCGGTCTTGGCGCGGACGGGCGCAGACGGGCTTGCCTTTGGCGCACCCGTGCCACGGCCGCCATGAGAGGGGAGGTCGTAGGGAGTGGAAGCTGGAAGGAGGGAGGGGAACTGCCAATGGGAGAGCCGGGGGGGCGGGGCTGCAGGGCTCAGCGGCTGGAAAAAAGGTGAAACCGAAGTGGAGGGAGGGGAGCAGGGACGCGGGGACGCAGCAGCTGAGCAAATGCAAAATTGGAAATGGGACGATGGAAAAGGAATGGTGCCTGGAGAAATGGGACGATGGAAAAAGAATGGCACCTGGAGTAGAGGCGGCGGTGTGGGGAGCGACCTGCCTGCCAGAAGCAGGGTCAAGAGTTGCTCTTTTCACCATGCTGCGGCTGCCATAAGAGGGGAGGTGGGAGGGAGTGGTAGCTGGGAGGAGGGAAGGGAACTGCCGATGGGAGAGCAGGGGGGGTGGGGCTGCAGGGCTCAGCGGAGGTAAAAAAGGTGAAACTTAAGTGGAGGGAGGGGGACGGGGCCGTGGGGATGCAGCAGCAGAACAAATGCAAAATTGGAAATGGGACGATGGAAAAGGAATGGCACCTGGAGAAATGGGACGATGGAAAAAGAATGGCACCTGGAGTAGAGGTGGCGGTGTGGGGAGCGAACTGCCTGCCAGAAGCAGGGTCAAGGGTCGCTCTTTTCACCGTGCTGCGGCTGCCATAAGAGGGGAGGTGGGAGGGAGTGGAAGCTGGGAGGAGGGAGGGGAACTGCCTCTGGGAGAGCTGGGGGGGCGGGCTGCAGGGCTCAGCGGCTGGAAAAAAGGTGAAACCGAAGTGGAGGGAGGGGGGCGGGGCCGTGGGGACACAGCGGCAGAACAAATGCAAAATTGGAAATGGGACGAAGGAAAAGGAATGGCACCTGGAGAAATGGGATGATGGAAAAAGAATGGCACCTGGAGTGGAGGCGGCGATGTGGGGAGCGAACTGCCTGCCAGAAGCAGGGTCAAGGGTCGCTCTTTTCACCCTGCGCGGCTTCCATAAGAGGGGAGGTGGGAGGGAGTGGTAGCTGGGAGGAGGGAGGGGAACTGCCAATGGGAGAGCAGGGGGGCAGGGCCGTAGGGCTCAGCGCCGGGAAAAAAGGTGAAACCTAAGTGGAGGGAGGGGGGCGGGCCGTGGGAACGCAGCGGCTGAGCAAATGCAAAATTGGAAATGGGACGATGGAAAAGGAATGGCACTTGGAGAAATTGGACGATGGAAAAAGAATGGCACCTGGAGTAGAGGGGGCGGTGTGCGGAGTGACCTGCCTTCCAGAAGCAGGGTCAAGGGTCACTCTTTTCACTGCACCGCGGCTGCCATAGAGGGGAGGTGGGAGGGAGTGGCAGCTGGGAGGAGGAACGGGAACTACCAATGGGAGACCGGGGGGCAGGACCGCAGGGCTCAGCGGCGGGAAAAAAGGTGAAACCTAAGTGAAGGGAGGGGGCGGGCAGTGGGAACGCAGCGGCTCAGCAAATGCAAAATTGGAAATGGGACGATGGAAAAGGAATGGCACCTGGAGAAATGGGACGATGGAAAAAGAATGGCACCTGGAGTAGAGGCGGCAGTGTGGGGAGCGACCTGCCTGTCACAGCCAAAATGTACAATTTCCCAGATAAAAATCTTTCATTTTGGGTGTTACTTATCCGTTGTGGCAGATCATCGCCAGAAGGGGTTCCAGGGACTAATTGGTGACTTCAGCGGGAATCACTCAGCAATCGACACTCAAAGTGATCCAAAAGGGATGGGTGCAGATGTTTGACTCGGTGACCCCTGCGAAGGACTTTCTTCATTTAAATAAAGGACGTGGGGTATCTACTATCCACTGAATTTCTGGGTGGAGGAGGAAGTTACCTCTCTCAGGCCGGCTAAGGAAATACTTTAAGACTGAGCACAGCTTGAGTAATCTAGAACGACAGACTCACCTTCCAAACCCCGTCTGCCAGCTCAGCTCTGCCAGCCTCGCCCTCGCTTCTGTCCCCCGCATTTGCCGCACCACCGCCAGGGGAAAATCCTTCTCTCACCCCGCCGCGAAGACCTGGAACTCCCTACCGCTCCACCTACGCCAGACTCAGGACCTCCTGACTTTCAGGAAACACCTCAAGACTTGGCTATTCGACCAGTAGCTCTCCCCCAGTTCCTTGAGACCCTGACTGGTGAGTAGCACGTTTTATAAATTACGTGATTGATTGATTGATTGATTGCTTGTGAAAAAATTTGCTCCTTTATTCTGAAGTCCCTAAAATTTACGAAGACAGTAGGAGGGAAGCTGGCAATAGGAGGCTTGACTTCAGGAAAAAGGATGGGCATGATTGTTAAATCAAATCTTTGAGGTGCTTTTTCCAGGAGAATGTGATGATAAACAAGATCTGAGATAACTTGGGTGACTGATATTCCCCTTTCAACATCCTCTGGAATACCCACAAATCTCATAGTAGAGCGGCAGGACATATTTTCTACATCATTCATTTTGATCTGGAGCTCCTCAATCTCGGACTGAAATCTCGATATACTAATTTCTTGTCTGTTCATTGAAACCTCTATGTCAGATACTTTTTGCTATACCTGAGTCACTTTCTACTCGACATTGGACACCAGAGATGAAAACTGCTGGATACTAGTACCTATCTCACTAAGGGCCAGATGTATGACGCATTTTTTAAGTCGCAAACGGTGAATCGAGCCGCTTGTGACTTGAAAAATACAATATGGGATGTACAGACCCATTTTTGCATTCTGTAATCTAATTACCAAATCACAAAAAAGGTTTGCGAGTCGCAATTAGGATGGGGTGTTACCTTCCTAATTGCGAGTCGCAGTCCCATGTATGATTGTTTTGTGACCACAAATGCGGTCACAAAACAATCACAGTTAGCACCAGTTTCTAACTGGTGCTAACCCATTCGCAAACGGGAAGGGGTCCCCATTGGACCCCTTCCCCGTTGTGAATGGCAGCGCAAATATTTTTCTTAGCGCTGTTCTGAAAAAATGAAAAGAAAACTTTTCATTTTTTATTTTTAAAATGCATTTCATTTTCCTTTGAGGAAAACGGGCTGCATTTAAAAAAAAAAAAAAACTCCTTTATTTAAAAGCAGACACAGACATGGTGGTCTGCTGTCTCCAGCAGGCCACCATCCTTGTGAGGGCGCCATTCCCAATGGGGTCGCAAATTACAACATACCTCATGAGTATTCATGAGGTAGGTAATTTGCAACCCCATTGGGAATCGCAAGCAGTGTCTTTGACACTGTTGTACATCAGGTTTTGCGACTCACAAATTGCAAGTCGCTCTCACTCGCAATTTGCGAGTTACAAAACCTGAGTTTCGTACATGTGGCCATTAGCTTCTCATTAGTTTTCCAGTGGGCCTTCTCCTGGAAGAGTATAAATCCCCGAACCTCCTTAAGGATCTGGTTTAGCATAATTTTCACTATTGGCTTCCTTAGAATCTTCTCAGGTGAAGATGAGGGTATAGTTGAGACACTTGGTAGACCCTGTATGTGGTCCAAAAATGGACCTTCTATAATTGTGGACGCCATGGGCGTTGATTCGGAGGATTTTTGTCTGCAGTACAGCATGAAGAAGAGTGTTCAAGATCACACTCGTTGTCTGGTCTGTAATTGATGGGAACTGCTCCGACACACCTTTCTCCTTTATAGCTTCTTTAGTATTGCTTATAGGGTTAATCCACTACTTTCTGGGCATTTGTAAAGTTCACACGGCTGGAAGAGACAGGAGGGACATGGTCATCTTGGCACGTGTTCTTGAGGACGACCTGCTGAGTCTCTAGAGCTATTGTTAGCTAGTATATATGCTGCTGTTGAAGTTACCTTGCCTTTGGTTGTCGTGAATCCTGCTCTTGTGGCTTGCCTGCAGGTGGTGTCTCCAACAAAAATGGATGGCCTGATTTGACCAGGGAATCTTCTGACTGGGCTCTCTGCTTTGCTGAGACCTTTGTTGCTTAAGAAGGTCCAGGAGATTTACAGCTTCGAGACTTTGAGGTTTTACTCAAGAGACTCTTTCTTGAGGTACAATCATGAGAAATGCATTTCATTTTGCTTTCCTCTCCCTGCGGCTCTGGGGGACGCATGATGGGTCTACAGAGAGCTGCAAGCCACACCTGCACTAAGCAGACTGCTTCCGCCGCACCTCGGGGACTCCACGGCCTGCAGGGAGGCCTATTACCTTATCTACAGGATGCTTTAACTAGTGACAACTGACATGTACCCAGTTCCTGCATAGTCCGAGAAGACTAGATCCACTCATCAGGTTTTACCCACCAGCACCACGTAGTTTGATCATAAGGACAAAAACACCAACTCTGGACATTATGTTCGTAAGAACAACTTTTCCCCCACTGGTGACAACTGCTGGTAAAGTGGATGGAGCTTCCACCCGGGCATATACTTATTTTACTTAAGAGAAAATTATTTTCATTGCTTTAAGGTTGTGGATGTTCAATTTGCTGAGGGGAGAGACTTCCCTTTAATGTTTGTCACTTGCTTGCAAATACACAGGTTAGCTCAGATCTTAAGAGATTCTCGAGCCACAACTGACCCATCCAGACTCGCTGAAGCCGCGCCACCTACAGCCAACTTCTGCAGTGTCACTTCTGGAGTCCCGCCTTCAGTTCTCTTATATGGAGTCCTTCTCTGCCTCATTCTGGCTCACACAGCAACAATCCGTGCCCACGTCCACACCTCCTTCTCCAGATTGTGCCAACCCTGATTGTAGGTTGGGCGGGGGGGCAGATTACGGACCTCCGCCGCACCTTACTGCACCTCACCTGACTGGACCCAACCCAGCCTACCACCAACCTCCTCCACTTCACGTGCTCCAGTAGTGCAATACTATATCACAGACTGTAAGGCCCCTAGTCGTACCTGGGGCATCATGCTGTTGCTCCTCTCTTGCAGACTCAAACACGGAGCATGACGGAGGCTCACATGGTTCCCCCTTGTAGCTCCTAGCATTGTCATTGTAAATAATTGTGATAATCAATAAAATAGAAAGAATGGAGCTGAATGAACCAGCTTGTCATTCATTCTAGAAGCTAAGGAACATAACAGTATTTTTCTCACTTTCTCTTAAAATTAGTCTACTCAACATTTCTATGACAAGGTGGTGGTAACAGTGAGAAGTTAAATATTTCTGTTTAACTTCTTAGAGCACTATTTGATACCCAGCAGAATAATGGGGTCAATTACTTGGATTTGCCTGGAAAGGATATGCACTCCAAAGTGTTCATCAGCATATGAAGCTCAGGGTTTTCCAATCTTGGTAACATGGCTCACTATTAATCCCCATAAGAATAATAAAACCTTGAGGTGCATTGTTCAACAGGTCCTTTGACCATCCTTGAGGGAGAGAAACACTATGGAAGATCCTCATCAGCAGAACTGATCCAAAGATGTTACCCAGCAGCTTCAAATTCTAAGAGACACATCAGGTGATATTTGTTTTTCTTCATCTTTGTTCACTACAACACACATGTCTGTTTATAAGACTTCAGGGATCCCTCGCTACATGTTTGTTTGAAACCCTCTCTGATGGTGAACTATGAGTTCAATGAAAACAATTTATGCACTAATCTAGATGTTGTAGAATTATGATTGTTGGTACAAATCTGGTGTTATCCTCTCCACCTACTATTGCCAACCCTCATTAAATGTGTGGAAGATGTTAGTTTGTTGAGTCAGGCAGAGGTGCTATAATTGCTGCTGTAAGGGGAACCTTGGTAGTGGAACAACCAAAGTGTAATGTGACCTTGCAAGGCTTTGTGTGAACCTTCCAGTACATTCCCCAAATGCTTTATGTCTAAACAGGACTTCCATGGCAGTCCTAACAGATAGCAGAAGTGTGACAAACCCCCCAACACACTGGGAGATAAGATTCAGCACATCAGTGACATTTTCCTTTCAATTTCTGAGAGAAAAATTTGAGATCTGCCTTCAAAAATAGAAAAAAACGTCCTGGCCTGTCTCCCATATGTCAAGGGCATGGTGGATTGGCTGCCATATTATTTTGCTAAAACTTCTTTAAAATATACCCCTGGTCCAGGGGAACTATTTATACATTCTAGGCTAGCCAAGACTGAGAAAGAGGAAATTGTGTTTCTGCTACGCACAGTCATACCCGGGCAGCCAGTTTTTTATAGGCTGTGTTATCCCTATTGTCCTTTAGTAACTTAGGGCCAGATGTAGGCAAACGCCAATTTGCGACTTGCATATTGCGAGTCCCTGCGACTCGCAATTTGCAACTCGCAAATTGGTATGCAGTACGGTGTCTCAGACACCGACTGCGACTCGCTATGGGGTCGCAATGACCCACCTCATTAATATTCTTGAGGTGGGTCGCTAATTGCGGCCCCATAGCGAGTCTAGGCACTCGCAAACATGGAGGCCTGCTGTCGTCAGCAGACCTCCATGTTCGTGACTGCTTTAAATAAAGCAGTTTTTTTTTTTTTAGTGTAGCCCGTTTTCCTTAAAGGAAAGCGAGCTGCACTTGAAAAAAAAAACGAAACCTTTAGTTTCGGTATTTTTTCAGGGCAGGGAGTGGTCCCTTGGACCACTCCCTGCCCTGAAAAAATATTTGTGGGTCCATTCACAAAGTGGAAGGGGTCCCATGGGGACCCCTTCCAATTTGCGAGTGGGTTACCATCCACTTCAAGTGGATGGTAACTGCGACTCCATTTGCGACCGCATATGCGGTCGCAAATGGAATTGCATTCCTCTCCGAACCGCAAATAGGAAGGGAACACCCCTTACTATTTGCGATTCTGAAATGCATATTGCGAGTCGGTCCCGACTCGCAATATGCATTTCTGAATAGCAAAGAGGCTTTTGCGCCTCGCAAACGGCGATTTTCGCCGTTTGCGAGGCGCAAACCCTTTGCTACATCTGGCCCTTTGTTCCCATAGCTCAACTTTGAGCCTGATTGCACTTTGACAACTTCAAAGTTAGCTTAACTTTGAGCAATGTGAAGCTGAAAAAAGACTAATAGGTTCACATTACAAGTGCATTAACTTTTAACCACAGACCTGAAGATCTAATTGATTTCTATGTACTCCCATGTTAACTGTTAATCCCACTGTCCTGCACTGAAACCGCAAAGTTTTTATTTATTACCATTGCCAATGTTATGTTAATCTATGTGGTAGTTATCTATTGAATTGTATATAAACTTTATGTTGAACTTCCTATTTTTTTAATTTCAAGAATATGTGTTTGTTTTAGTTGTTTTTCCTTGATTGCCCAAACACCTTCATAGGCAAAGATCTTGAGCTTAACCCAAACTACACATCAGTAAAATGGTGGCTATTTAGGAAATCCTTGATTTGCCTTTGTGAAACCCACCTGTCAGATTCTTGTGCACGTGGGGTATATAGTGAATGTAAATGATATGCACTGTGCAGAGAATCCAAGAAACCCCCCTTTGCTATCCAGACGTGTTAGACTTTTCATCCTTGGTGTGGTCTCCCTTAACTTTTTTCCTCTTTTTCCTAGGTTGTTGATGTGTGCTGGATTCTGTTTTTGCTGTTTCTGTTACTCTGGGCACTTTACCACTGCTAACCAGTGCTAAAGTGCAAGTGCTCCTATACAAAAGTGTATGTAATTGGTTTATCCATGATTGGCATACTTGATTTACTAGTAAGTCCCTAGTAAAGTGCACTAGAGGTGCCCAGGGCCTGTAAGCCAAGTGCTACTAGTGGGCCGCAAGCACTGGTTGTGCCACCCACCTAAGTACTCTGTAATCATGTCTCGGACCCGCCACTGCAGTGTCTGTGTGTGCAATTTTTAACTGTAAATTCGATTTGGCAAGCGTACCCACCTGCCAGGCCTAAACCTTCCCTTTTCTTACATGTAAGGACCCCTAAGGTAGGCCCTAGGTAGCCCCAAGGGCAGGGTGCAGTGTATGGTTATGGTAGGACATATAGTAATGTGATTAATATGTCCTGACAGTGAACTCTTGCTAAATTTCGTCTAAGGTGCCCTCTGGGCACATTTTATAATGAATCCTGCACTGGCATCAGAGTGGGTTTATTATTCTGAACTGTTTGATACCAAACAACCCAGGGTTTAGAGACGCCATCATGTAGCTGGGGAACTCGTAATGACCAGAGTCCAGCACATGCATTTGCTTTGGCTTCTGTGTACACTTACTATGACTAAGAATTGTCAAAGACACTGTAGGGACATGTCCGCTCATGCACACATATGCCCTCATGTGCATTATAGTGCATCATGCCTTTGGGCTGTAAGGCCTGCTAGAGGGGTGACTTACCTATATAGTATGCAGTGTTAATGGATATTAGAAATGGGGTCTCTAATTGGCAGTCAGTTTACTCCATGTCCAAGTAGGGACCCTCACTTTAGTCAGGATAAGGGGGATACCCAGCTCAGATAACCCCTGCTCATCCCATTGGTAGCTTGACACAAGCAGTCAGGCTTCTCTCAGAAGCAGTGTGTAAAGCATTGCCACATAACACACAGTTATACAGTGAAAACACTACAAAAGGACACCACAACCAGTCTTAGAAAAATAGCAAATATTTATATGTGTAAAACAAGACCAAAACAAGAAAATTCCAACATACAGTAATAACAAAGTGACTTTTACAAGAATTAACTAAAAATACAGTTCCTTGAAGTCGAGAGCTCAGCCTGGGGCTTTCACGGTGTCGTGAACAACAAATCCACAAGTTCAGGCCAACCCTTGGGATGTGGGCCAGCTACGGTGTGGGGAAGACCCGCAAACGGTACCTTGGAAATGGAGGACATCACGATCCTCGCTATAAGATCGGGAGTGTGGCATCGCTGGTGTCAGTAGGCGTTGGCAGGCGTCGGTTCTGGAGGTCTGTGCAGGGGTTGTCGGGCCCTTGACATCACACACATTGCAGATCAAACTTTGAGTTATGATGAAGTCAGGAGCACTGGGGTTGATGGCGTCAGGGTTGTGGTGCGAAGCGGGACAGATAGACGTGTGGTGCTCACAGGTCACTGTGCAGGTAGCGGCTTGGTGATAGCGTCCTGTGGCGTCATTGAGATCAGAGCTGTAGTGTGAAGCAGGGTGGTGCAACATGCAGTGTCTTCAGGTCGTGGTGCAGGCAGTGGCATCATTGTTGCTGAAGCGCTGTCACCCTTAGGCCCAAGGCAGTGGTATGATGCAGGGCAGGCTCCATGCGGCGACCATGGGTCAGACAGCGGTGTCTGTAAACAAGTCTGGAGTGGATGACGCTAGCGTTGGTGGACCGGGGCTGCGGTGTGGGTGAGGATGGTGCTTTGTGTACCTCACAAGTGGTGTCCCAGGCAAAGGTGCTGGCAGTGGTGTCAGTGTCAGCATAGAGCATGGCCATCAGGGATACCAAGGCTGTGGTGTGAGTAAGGAGATGCAGAGTGCTGGGCCTACAGATCACTATGCAAGCTCGGTGACAGTGTCAGGTGGCAGCGTCAGTGAGACCAGGGTTGCAACATGAAGAGGGGTTGGGGTCCCGGGTCCTGGGAGGAGGTGCCTGGGTGAGGGTGGAGACCAGCTGTTCTGTCGAGATTCTGTTCCAATAGCGACGGGGGGGTTGTGTGGGGAGGTGGTGAGTGACCAGCTTCTGGAAGGAGAAATGGATGCAGCGATGGTCGGTCCAGTGGAGTTCGTTGGTGTGGCTGAAGGAGACGTGGTTGCTGGCTGAGGAGATGGGTTTGAGTATGTATCCTGCGGTGTGGATGGGTGACGTGATGAGTTGCTTGAGGCCGAGGTTGGCGAGGTTGGCGATTAGGTTGGTGGTGTTGATATCGTTGTTGTTTTCTAGATGGAAGTTCTGGTCGCCGAGGAAGCTGTAGTCCGTTGAGGCGAGGGCTTGGGTGCTGATGGTGTCCGCGATGTCATCGCAGAAGTGAGGTCGGGGGGTTGGGGGTCTGTAGACCAGTGTTCCTCTGAGGGTGGTGTTGGTGTTGACGTGGATTCTGAAATGGAGGTGCTCGGCGGAGTTGATGGTGATGTGGGAGTTGGTGGAGACTCTGATGGTGCTTTTGTGGACTATGGCGATTCCTCCTCCTGGTTTGTTGTTGCGGTCTTTTCTAGTGATCTTGTAGCCTTCAGGTATGGCTATGGCTATGTCTGGTTCAGAGGCCGGACTCATCCAGGTTTCGGTGAGAAATGCGATATCAGGCGATGATGAGGTCAGTAGGTCCCAGAGTTCGATTGCGTGCTTGTGGACGGAGCGGGTGTTGAGCAGAAAGAAGCTGAGGTGGTTGCCTGTAGCTCTGTGTTCGGGCTTGGTGGTTAGGTTGCAGGTGAAGTTGCAGGATTTGCAGGAGAAGGGTCCTTTGGTGTGCTTCAGAGTGGTCTGGAAGCAGATTGAGGTGCGTCCTGGATTGAGGGTGTGGAGGTCATTGGCTGCGTAGCAGTGATTGGTGGTGTGGGGCGTGTGGGCCAGGAGGACTGGCGCTGGCCGCGGTCTTGGCGCGGACGGGCGCAGACGGGCTTGCCTTTGGCGCACCCGTGCCATGGCTGCCATAAGAGGGGAGGTGGTAGGGAGTGGAAGCTGGAAGTAGGGAGGGGAACTGCCAATGGGAGAGCGGGGGGCGGGGCTGCAGGGCTCAGCGGCTGGAAAAAAGGTGAAACCAAAGTGGAGGGAGGGGAGCGGGGACACGGGGACGCAGCAGCTGAGCAAATGCAAAATTGGAAATGGGACGATGGAAAAGGAATGGTGCCTGGAGAAATGGGACGATGGAAAAAGAATGGCACCTGGAGTAGAGGCGGCGGTGTGGGGAGCGACCTGCCTGCCAGAAGCAGGGTCAAGAGTTGCTCTTTTCACCATGCTGCGGCTGCCATAAGAGGGGAGGTGGGAGGGAGTGGCAGCTGGGAGGAGGGAAGGGAACTGCCGATGGGAGAGCAGGGGGGGTGGGGCTGCAGGGCTCAGCGGAGGTAAAAAAGGTGAAACTTAAGTGGAGGGAGGGGGGCGGGCCGTGGGGATGCAGCGGCAGAACAATTGCAAAATTGGAAATGGGACGATGGAAAAGGAATGGCACCTGGAGAAATGGGACGATGGAAAAAGAATGGCACCTGGAGTAGAGGTGGCGGTGTGGGGAGCGAACTGCCTGCCAGAAGCAGGGTCAAGGGTCGCTCTTTTCACCGTGCCGCGGCTGCCATAAGAGGGGAGGTGGGAGGGAGTGGAAGCTGGGAGGAGGGAGGGGAACTGCCACTGGGAGAGCTGGGGGGGCGGGGCTGCAGGGCTCAGCGGCTGGAAAAAAGGTGAAACCGAAGTGGAGGGAGGGGGGCGGGGCCGTGGGGACACAGCGGCAGAACAAATGCAAAATTGGAAATGGGACGATGGAAAAGGAATGGCACCTGGAGAAATGGGATGATGGAAAAAGAATGGCACCTGGAGTGGAGGCGGCGGTGTGGGGAGCGAACTGCCTGCCAGAAGCAGGGTCAAGGGCCGCTCTTTTCACCCTGCGCGGCTTCCATAAGAGGGGAGGTGGGAGGGAGTGGTTGCTGGGAGGAGGGAGGGGAACTGCCAATGGGAGAGCAGGGGGGCAGGGCCGTAGGGCTCAGCGGCGGGAAAAAAGGTGAAACCTAAGTGGAGGGAGGGGGGCGGGGCCATGGGAATGCAGCGGCTGAGCAAATGCAAAATTGGAAATGGGATGATGGAAAAGGAATGGCACTTGGAGAAATTGGACGATGGAAAAAGAATGGCACCTGGAATAGAGGGGGCGGTGTGCGGAGTGACCTGCCTGTCAGAAGCAGGGTCAAGTGTCACTCTTTTCACTGCACCGCGGCTGCCATAGAGGGGAGGTGGGAGGGAGTGGAAGCTGGGAGGAGGAACGGGAACTGCCAATGGGAGACCGGGGGGCAGGACCGCAGGGCTCAGCAGCAGGAAAAAAGGTGAAACCTAAGTGGAGGGAGGGGGCGGGCCGTGGGAACGCAGCGGCTCAGCAAATTAAAAATTGGAAATGGGACGATGGAAAAGGAATGGCACCTGGAGAAATGGGACGATGGAAAAAGAATGGCACCTGGAGTAGAGGCGGCAGTGTGGGGAGCGACCTGCCTGTCACAGCCAAAATGTACAATTTCCCAGATAAAAATGTTTCATTTTGGGTGTTACTTATCCGTTGTGGCAGATCATCGCCAGAAGGGGTTCCAGGGACTAATTGGTGACTTCAGCGGGAATCACTCAGCAATCGACACTCAAAGTGATCCAAAAGGGATGGGTGCAGATGTTTGACTCGGTGGCCCCTGCGAAGGACTTTCTTCATTTAAATAAAGGACGTGGGGTATCTACTATCCACTGAATTGCTGGGTGGAGGAGGAAGTTACCTCTCTCAGGCCGGCTAAGGAAATACTTTAAGACTGAGCACAGCTTGAGTAATCTAGAAGGGGAATCAGGGGTGAATTAAAAATATCTCTCCAAGTGTGGTACCAAGTGGTACTCACAGTAGGGTTCCTGATACAAAACCTCATGTCACAGGGAAGTGGGGAGTTACTGTTGCTCTATTTGATTTGTTGTTTTATACTGAAGATCATATGCTCTTTGTCTCTCAGATTTAGGTTCAGGGAGTGCCATGTCAAGGTACTCTATACATCAGGGGGGTGGGGGTTAAGGACACTTCGGGGGCCCCACTGTGGGGGAAGGGGCCGCATGACGGGTCAGGGTCCTGGGGGGATTTGTGGAGGGATTGATTTGTGGAGGGGTTGTTTGATACTTAGAGGTGTAGGGGATTGGTAAAGGGGTTACTGGACAGACTGGGAATGAGCAGGAAGGAGGCAATGTGATCCATGTGCAGGGAAGGAAATCGGACCATAGAGATTAAGGACGAGGGGTAAGTCCTCAGGGCAGGCGAAGACCCAGTTTCGATTTCAGAATCATATAAAATAATGGCTACAAAAACAATTAGATTTGCCTCCTGTAATGCTAATGGACTTAACAACCGAATCAAATGCCGGGCTTTGTTGCAATGGTTACGGGCGTCGCAAGTGCAAGTATTCTTAATATAAGAAACACATCTAAAATTGTCTGAGAAACCACCTAAATTACTGAGCTATTTTTCCCATGCCTACTATGCCTCGACAAGTGCAGCGGTGCAAGTGGTAGCGGTTCTTGTAGCTCGAGGTTTTCCATGTGAGGTCCGCCAAGTTTATAGTTAAAGTTTATCCAAGCTAGGTGGAACCTAGTTGCCCTGTTAATGCAGGGCAAATTAATGCAAGTTGTCAACTTTTATGGCTCGATAGAGGATGATCCGTCATCCCTGGAAGATTCCTTGTATCTTTAGCAGGCAACGTTGCTATGGGGGTGACTTTAATATTATTCCAGACATAAAGATAAATAAGCCTTGTAAAAATAGATCCCAGAATAAGCCTAGATCCTTTGCTGTTTTGAGAAAAATTATTCAGGATTTACCTCTTGTTGACCCATGGAGATCAGATCATCCTGCCAGTTCTGAATTGACTTTTTTTTCAAGACAGTTCAATATTGCCTCTAGAACTGACTACTTTCTGATCTCTCACGCCTGGTTAAGGGAGAGATCCTGTATTTTAGTGAATCCCTTTTCAAATCATTCGGTTCCTGTTATTCAACTACAAATGCATATTAATCGGGCCTGTAGACCAAAATGGGCATTAAGTAAATCCCTGTTAACTGACCCAGGCTGGGTATTCCCCCCTTTGATGGGTGTGTCTGAGTTTGCGGCTAGGAATAAAGGTACCACAACAGCCTTGTCCATCTGGGGACGTGTAAGGTGTTTATAAGGGAAGAGGCTATCACATATCAGACTGAGATCTCAAAAACAAGGAGGAGAAAATCTCAGTGTTTGCAGCAAGAATAAGACTCTGCAACATTGACTAATGCAATGGAGGGCTCCACTGCTTCAGAAGACCGTCTAGAGGAAGTCAAAGTGAAGCTTAAAGAGCTTTATATGACCAAAGAAATCTTGCACCAGAACTCATGTATCCAAAAGTATTATGAGGAGAGTGAACATGCTGGGCAGCTTCTGCCATGGTCCGTCAAAAAAAGACGCAACAATGTGGTAATTAAGTCCATCTTTGACGAGGCCAATAATTGTCTGGTCAATCAGCCACTCAAAATAGATAGAGTATTTCTGACTCAATATGAGAACTTATAAACTTCCGCTTCAGGTGTTGACTCTGGTACAATCGAGGCACATTTGGATAAAGTTCAGCTACCCATTATTACAAATGGAACAAGGGTGCTAGTGAAAGCCCCCATTACACTGGGCAACGTTAATTGTGTGATTTCTAATTCTCTGAATGGGAAAGCATGCAGGAGCAATGGCCTACCAGGTGGGGGAATTCCTCTTTTCAAAGAGATATTAAATGGCCGTGAAGTACCAAGGGATTGCATTTATAGTTAGCTTCTTGAAAAATGACAAACCTGCTGCTAGACCGGGCTCCTAAAGGCCCAATAGTCTTTTAAATAATGGCCATAAGCTATTTGCCAGGGATTACCCCGCTAGCAAAAGCAGTTGTGCATATGGACTAGCACAGGTTTTTTCCACGCAGGCATATCTCCACAAATACAAACTTTCTGCTCCAAGCTATTGATTATTTTGAGAATAACATGGTCAAGGCTACCATATTAATACTTGATGCTTAGAAAGCATTTGACTTGGTTCAGTGGGAAGTTTTTTTTCTATACCTGTACATTTAAGGTTTCCCAAGAAGCACGTTCAGGTACTGCAGAGATTATATGACAAGGTAGAAGCAAAAATTATAGACAATTCACATACAATGGGAAATATTTTATTGAGCCTTTGGCTGTGGCTCTGCATCAAAATCACCACATCAAGGTGCCTTTGCCCGAAGCACCTAAAATAAAGCTTTTTGCAGAGAACATGATCCTTTATCTATCGGGTGAGTAGCAAAATATTACTCAGGTGTTTGGAAAGTTTAAACTATTTTCTGATCTAGGTGGGTATAGGATCAACCAGGCAAAGTCAAAAGCGCTTTTGTTCGATTGTTCTAAGCACATTTTACCAGTAGCTATGTGTCCCAACGTTGGTAATAGTTCCTCAATTAGATATCTTGGTATCTTTGTGCGCCCCAAATTTGACTACTTGTTCCAACTGAACTATTTGCCAGACTTGGATAAGGCTAAATTATTGCTGCAGCAGTGGCAAACAGTTCCATTCTAAATTATAGGATGTTTAGCTTTGGTGAAAATGATGATCCTTTCTTTCTTTATTTTTTTGCTCTTGTGTGTTATTACAAAGGTACCTCCGAGTTTTTTCAGGGAGGTGGACCAGGTGCTACATCATTTTATTTGGTCAGGTAAGAAGCCCTGCACAAGATTAGCAACTTTGCAATTATGTTGAATATGGTGGTTTGGCCCTACTCCATTAAAAAAATATTGTCAGGCTGCCTATTTGGACTGGGTGGTTGGGGCATTTTTACCCCTCTGGTTGCAGAATAATTTCTATCTAAAGCTAATGCTCCAGGAAAGCAGCGTTAGGCTGTCCCACTTCCTGAAAATCCCCAAGATGCTCAGGCATAAGATATCCCACGTGGTAAGACTCAGAAATGGGCAGCTCCAGGGATAATTTCACTTCCTTAACTTTCATTCAGCTTTGTCATTGGATCATTGTGAGGTGTTGGGCTTGGAAGTAAGTGCAGGCAAGGTCAAGAGCTGGGAGAGGCTCGGGATCACATGATTTAGTGATTTCCTATCTTCTGGGATGGTTCGGTCATGGGACCAGTTGTCAGCAAACACATATGTAATGCCATCTATGCACTTGTATTCCTATCTCCAAATTCGCCATTTTTTACAATCAGCCTACTCACCAGAGGATAACCTCACCACTACCATTTGCCAAGCTTTCTATGCAAGAGGATTATTAAGTATTGACAATTGGTATTGTTTGTGCTTGCAGCAGCTACCATCAAAACTAGCTCCTAGAGTTGTGGTAAAGCTGGAGGAAGTGACAGTAAGTGAAATTGTTCACACACTCTGGTGACAGTGCAATGTCTGGGCACATAAGGCTATAAGAGGGGCCAATTTCAAGAGAATGGTTTTCTTTTACAAGTGGATTCTCTATTACACTCCAGTTAAATTAAATTAAATGTTTTCTTCTATTTCTGAGTTTTGCTTTAGATGTAGGTATTGCAAGGGGGACTGGCTGCATGTGGACTTTACCTGTCCGGATCTGGCTGGTTTTTGGGACATAGTTTTCAAGTGGTTAAGAAAGAAGCTTTCGGTTCCCTGGCCCCAGATGCCCTTTGAGCCTTGTTTTGAATTTGTGCTCAACCCAACCTTACATTACAACAACAACAATCATTATTTATTGTTTTTGTTACTGGCAAAATCATTGATTCTACAAATATGGAAAACTACTGAACTTCCTTCCTATGAGTGGTCGCTCCAGAAAATGTGATCAGTCCAACACAAAGAAAAATTGTATGCGCAAAGGGTGGGGTCGCTATCAAAATATCAGAATATCTGGGAAGGAGAATGGTCGGTTTAAACAGTAAATGGGGTGGGAGAAAGGAGGGAGGGTCCAGTCAGGAGGTTAAAGTTGTAATCTTCATGTATAATTTTGGTAGAATTTTTGTTTATCAAGGTATCATGTGTTCCTGCTCATGTATGTACTGAATGAATTATTGGGTAAAATCAATAAAAAAAACACAATGTCAATGCTATGCATTATGAAAACTAATTCACCTTAACTCTATTCATGGTAAGATTGTTTCTTTTGCTTATACTGTGTGACATGGTAACACAAATCTCTAAAAATGAACTTGTTTTGTGCATGTACTGTGTGACCTGCTAATACAAATCTATAAGAATGAACTTGTTTTTCCTACCGCATTATGGATACTATTCATTGAAATATTGACATTCATGTTACATTAAAGCAATGCTTTACATGTTCACGGTACTGCAAAGTAGAACAAGTTTGGCGATCTTCTTTTTGGCACTGAAGCCAAAGTGGACAAAAAAGAAAAAGCATGGAAGCACGAGCTTGTGTCACTTTCTTCAAAACGTTCTGGTTTCAAGTAGCTCCCCGCTGGTTGGCAGATGATGGCAAAGAAGACGTCAAAACTTGTGAGAAAAATCTTCTGAGCGACAAAATTGGACAGTGCATAGCCACTAATTTTGGTTCTGACTTGTAGGTGTCCCTTCAACTTAAGGTACCTTCCTGTAACCTAAGTGCCTGCCTCTGTGTTTTCGTTTTGCTCCAGGTCAGACCTCTTGGGCGTCCAAAACGTTCCTTGTCTGTATGCATGATTCCAAAAACACCTTAATAAATGTTTGTCTACCATTATTGTACTTCGAAGAAAAAGTGTAATTGACAACCTGATGAGTGTTAAGACCTTTTGTATGGGGAAGCTTTGTTTCACAAAAACAGTAGAAGGGCTTGCGGGTGCTGGTGTGATTCTGACTGAATTACAACAAATGACAGCATATGTCCTTGTGTAGTGTAACTTGTGCGGATGTAAAGCGCTTCAGTACTGTCGTGTCGAGTTTGCACTATGAAAAAATGTTTTAAAAAGTGCTCTCCCATCTTACACTCTGAGCTCCTCTAACCTTCTGTAATAGTGGTAATCACCTTTACACTTGTATAGTGAAAAGGTGATCACCAAGCCTCATTAATTCAGGTACATGATGAGCAGCAGCAGGGCAAATTTACTCCTAAAACCAGTTACAGGACAAGAGATTTCAGAACATGCTTTTTCCTACACACAATTGGAACATATGTGTTTTAACAGTACCAAACCTTGCCTAGGTAGAAAACAGTCATTCACTATTAAACCTATGTGCAACCTCTATCCTGTATTATTTAGCCCTGCGAATAGCCTGCCAACATGTAAATGCCAAAATAGTTGGCATTTTTTTTTTGGGGGGGGTGAGCTCAACATATACCATGAATATCGAAAGTATCTGTAGTCGAAGTACACCTATGTAATATATTTGCATTGCCTTTCACCAATGTCAATTAAGGTTGTGTTATATTTTCATACCAGCAATCGTGCGTGCCTGGTTAGTGGAAAGTCCAGATAGGAAGTCTAAGGGCATTAAAATGAAATCTAACTTTTAAGCAAATGTTCTATTGAACTTTAGCGGACATTATGAAAACGCCGACTGCTACAGCAAGAGAATAGAGCTATTGCATAAATTGATAACCAATAAGTTTACCGGTCTACATGTTTTGACACCCACATTTAATTTTTTTAAGAAATTGCTGCACGGAAATTTTAATTTCAAAGTTTTTAATCAAATCATGCATTTAATTGACGTCCACAAATGTAAACTGTCTTCAATTGCATTTTAATAAATACCTAACATTTTGCATATTTTGCATTTTTCATTCTGAATCTTAAAATATATCCCTAGTGAAATAAAAAAAATGTTTCCCCTGTTATACAAAGATGGTACGTGCCCGATACTGGTGCTGGGAAATATTTCCCATGTTTTTGTTAAAAACAGATACGTAATGCAGTGTAAAATGCGCTGCTCTAACTTCAAGAAGAAATTAGTCTATGTATTTAATTTCTCTTCAGGCATACAGCTGTACAGCCAGTGGATAATGGAAGGTTTGAGACAAAATGGTCCCACACCACCTTACCTCCGTGTAATGCAATTTAGCTTCATTAAATTACTGGAGGGCCAGTTACTTAAGCAGAATATTGATTTTCAGTCTGGGTCTTGTTTAACATAATTCTGCGTAGACAACAGCTAATTCGGCATTTAAATCTAGCACCCTAATGAAATTACAAGATTCAACTGACCATGGGCACACACCCAACCATCAGGTGTGATTACTTGAATGAATCGGCCCCAGATATTGTTTCTCTGTTTTCCTTTAACCCTTTGCCAGCAGATCACATCTCCCGCCACTTCAAAGGACAGCATTGACAGTTTTTGTTTCTTCAATGAGGCTGCGGCCTTTCATCTGGGGATGTGTTGCCTCAGGGTAGGTTTTGGCACAGTGAAGTATCTGCATTGCCATTAGATTTTTCTTTTACACTGGTTCATTTTAGCCTATATAAGAATAGACCCACCCAGAGACGTGATCGCAGGAGTATTTTATTACGGCATTGAGAGAGTGTAAATTTGGTTTATTCTTTGAAACTATCTAAAGGATATTGGGCTCATTTTATTTGCCGCTGTAAATATTTAACGCGGCCTTTTTGCAGAAGTAGCAGGAAAGACGAACACTTTCTTCCACGTGTACAGTATTTCCATATAACTACCAAACCTCCAAATAACTCAACAGCTTGCATACAAATGACAAATGCAATATTTCCAAAATGCACGCTATTTACTGAAAATGGCAAAAGAAAAGTTAATCCTGAAAAGATTAGTCTAAAATTCGAAATCCTTTAGAATCTATTAATAATTACCTTAATTGCAAGTAAAGCACATGGGCGTTTTATTCTTTGTTGCAATGTTTAAAGGTATACAATTACCTTCAAATATTGGAAAGCTGAGGCACCAAGCCCTAATTCCCCTAAATATGAGTCTCAATGGTAGTGGCTAGAAATATAAACACTCATAATGTGTAGTTTACAGGAAAGGCAGGATCGTCAATTCACCGAAAGGCCAGTGGAAGCAGAAGTGACATCACATGTCATTCGACCTTTACATTCACTCACCTGCACATCCTCACACATCCTCACACATCCTCACACTCTCACATAAGCACTTGCACACTTGCAAACAACATGCACTTAAAAGCATTTTTCAGTTACCTCAATTACGAGGGAGGGTCACATTCCAGCTAAATGAACTCCATTCTTATTGCACTCATAGTGAATAATATGTTATTATTCATTATTAGTGTAATTGAAATTGACGAAAAAAAGGAGATTGCAACCCCAACCGATGTCCTGTACGGAGGAGCAGCCCCTGTGTTACTGGCACTGATTTTGCCACCTCTGAGACCAGGGGTCACAAATGCAGTATCTGGGGTCTCAAGGGGCAATCCAGGGGTCCCAGCAGCGACCCTTAGCGATCCCTAAATGACATCCATGAGGAAAGGAATAATTTAGTCAAATTTCGACAAAAAAATAAATAAAAAGAAAACATTGCCCTAGTTACTCTTCCAGGTCGACTACCCCACCAAACCATACGATTTTTACAGTATAAGTGCGTGCATACCTTTTTAGAACCCACAAATGCAATACTGTAAGTACGTTTTTAGCCGTTTATTATGCACTAGATAAAGAAATACACTTCCAGGTTGTGCATATTTTATTATTCTGAATATCAAAACATATCGCTTCTTTTAGCATATTTTAGCAACTATGCATCTGACTGTAATCACTAATGTTCTTCCAAGTCTGTCCTCCTTAGCGCACAGTTCTTTATACGTAACAGTCTTATGCACAAAAATATATTGTACACAGGGAGTAAACATTCTTACACTTTTTCCAACAGCAATTTAAATCATCGAAGGATTAGCTAGTCTTTATTATTATTATTTTTTTAAATCGGGAGGCAGAATTGTGGCATTCTTGCTTCACATTATGGACACCGTGTAGACTGCGTTTATACTTTTTATTCTTGTCTATTTATCATCTTGCATCTTTTAGGTAGGTCAACGTATTTGGGCATTTTCTTATACTTGCTGCTCATCATCGGGACACATCGACCTAGCTACATCAAAATTTGCGTTGGAATAAAACTTGTTATATGGCATTTATCAAAATTATCACCAGTGCGATGACTCATTAAAACATAAAATGCAGAGTGATGTACAAATACCAACTTTCTTCAGAAGTAAGTTTCATGATAGTTTCTCTATTTATAGCAGAGGAAGATAGCGTTTTAGTATTTAAAACCACTAACCTCTATATCTCTTGGGACAGCTGTCTCTTTTATAGGCAAAGTATTTTTCTTTTCACCTTGTACCTGTTCTCCAATTTCAGCATACTTGTTTCTATATCCAATCAAGTAGCGCCAAATAGGGCTCATCTTTAAAGGTCTTGTCTTCAGCCACTCTGTGTGTTTTGGTGTGAAGTGCCCCTCAAAAGAGGTTGGCTTCTATTGTTTTCTTCCTTTTCCTAGAAAACAGAAATGTGTTGGTTGAAACAGGGGGGTAGGTGAAAAGGCAAGCTCCTCACATTGATTTGGTATGTTATGTGAATTTGTATAGTACTATACACACCCAAGAGGGTGTCCTGGCGCTTGATTTGCCGATTAGCATTATAGCATGTTAAAAAAAATAATTGTTCGTGATTTTTAGGTAAAAGTACCCTCTACCTTCTGAAGTGTCAGACATAGGTGAATACATCCTTGAACAGCAACATCCATGTACTTTAGGCTTTGTTTGATTAGGCTTCTCTAAAGAAATATGCATGATGCAATGTGGTGTAATGTGGCTGCCTATTGTTTGTAGTTTGCTGTGGAATGCACATTTTCTCCACAACAACACCCTCAGGTCGGAAAAGGGTGATTTTTAGGTTCTTTCGACTGATCTTTCCTCTAGGTATCACTAATGAAGTGGACCTTCTAGGATCTTTGTATTGTATGTACGGCCACCATTGTTACAGCTGAAGAGCACATTAAGAAATAGAGGAGCAAATTGCAAAGTCTTTCAAACATTGACAAGGAGTTCAGAGCAGAGGTACTGAATTTAGAAAAACAACTATTTATTTATTTATATACCCTTATATAGTGCAGACATTTCCAGAAGGCATTAGTGCTCTTTACATAAGAAGTGGCAAATTACATAGAAATAAAGAAGTTATATAAGCTCTACGCAGGAAGTGGTAAGTTAAATGGGCATGAAGAAGCTACGTGAAATAAATGAGTTGATAAAAGATGACCATGGAAACAATGGCTAACATATGAGAGTGGGCAAACCACAGCAATTAGAAGACAAACAATACGCAGCATCAATGATTGGAAGCTAACAGTGGAAATAGGTGGAAAAGGTTAAATAGAGATAACACAGCGCATCCTATTGGTCGGCAGGCATCCACCAGTAGTCGAAGGAAAAGTTAGGGGTAAAGTGGAAAAGATTGGTGATCAAGGCAAACAAATCCAAAATTATTGGGGAAAATCAATTAACTATGTTAGATTAGGGGAATAGTGTGTTAAACAAGAGATAGAGTATGGAAAGCATAGAGATGGTAAGGTCAAATTGTACACATCTAACTAAATTTCTGTTTTCAGCTAAGAAAAGCAAATGTTAAGTCTAATATCACAGCCAAAACTAAGATCAGACCAAATCATGTGAGTACCACGTTCATCCAGGAAAATGATCCTTGCAAATGCACAAATAAAGTTAGGTACACAAAGCTCTAATAGTGAATTTAAATAAGCAACCAAAAGTGCATCCACATGAAAGACTTAAAAACACAAACACACCTGTGACAACATTTTCATGATTCCAGGTTTGCCACATCAGAGATATTGGTGATCCTAAGGTAAGGTACAATATTAGTGGTTATTGCTAGACCTGGAATCCTTGGCATGGGTTCCCTTAACGTTTTGCGCTCTGACCTCCTTTTCTTGAGACTCAGTTTTGCTGACTTTTAGGTGTCAGGCCAATTTATCACTGCTGGCCGGTGCTAAAATGCAGGTGCTTTGTACTCTAAATCATGGTAACATTGGCATCTTCATAACTGGCATATTTTATTACTTGTAAATCCCGAATGAAGTGAATTATATGTGCCAAGAGCCTGGAAACTAAACACTACTAATGAGCCTACAACACTGATTGTGCTACCTACTACAATAGCCTTTCAAACATATCTCAGGCCTCACACTGCAGAGCCTGTGTATGCAGTTTTAAACTGCCATTTCGACCTGGCAAGTGTACCCACTTGCTAGACCCATACCTTCCCTTTTATTACATGTAAGTTACCCCGAAGGTAGACCTTAGTTAGCCCCGAGGGCAGGGTGCAGTGTATTTAAAAAGTTAGATATATACTTTCAAGTTTAACATCTCCAGATAGTGGAAAACTCTTAAATTAGTTTTTCATTGTTGTACAAACTATCACTCCCATAGGATAGCACTGGAATTACCTTAAAACATCTTTTAAGGGTAATTTCTAATCAGGAAAAAGATTGAAATATGGATGTTGGTGTCCCTGGACTCACAATTTAAAATCACAAATTATGGTGAACATTTTAAGAAAGTTGGCATTTTCTTAGATTAACCATTCTGTGCCTCTGCCTGTCGTCTCTGAATAAGTCTGGACATGGCTGGATGACACCTACCCTTTGTGAATTCCCTCTACACAGCCACAAACACAGGGCACTCAGTTGCATCTGCATTCATCTGCTAACTACTGGGTCTTCCTGGGCAGAGGGAAGGGGAGGGATTGGCTCACACTTCAATAGATGGTGTCCTGTCTCCACACAAAAGAGGGATTACCTCCCACAGATAGCCTGCAGACAGGGCTAGGATCAAAGGGACTCTTATGCACTTCAGAGGACACCTTTGAAGTCTCCTTCACAACAAAGGTCTTTTTGGGCTTACGTACTGGAAGTCAAACCCCAGCAAATCAGATCTCTACTGGAACCAAGGACACTCTGCCAGAAAGAAGGACAACTGTGCTGTCAGGAGGGACTGCCCCTCTGCAACTGCATTGCTGTGTTTGCCTACTGCTTGCTGTGCTGTAGGAGGGACTGCCACTTTGCTACGGGATTTGCTGTTTTGGCCTGCTGCCTGCTGCACAGATTTGTTCTCTACATCCTCGCACCCAAGATTCTCCAAAGGCTTGCTGGCTTGCCCCCTGTTCTTCTGCAGTCTCAGGGGCATCAAAGCCTGCTTGCAACTCTCCTGGTGCTGCTGGACTATGCCATCTGTGAGTTCTACCCTTTCCTGAGGTACCCCGCTCCAGTCCTGGGTCTCTAAAGTGGGTTCTGCAGCTACACTCTACAAAAAGTGATGTATCTCCTTGAGTGCAGCAGAAAAATCTGTGTATCACATCTCTGACAGTGAAGCAACAGCTGCCCGATGACAGAGGAACCACAGACTGCACGGCCTGATGAAGATGATCTAAATTGCCTGATGCCGCTGCATTGCTTTCACCTATACAGACCTTAACAACGCCACAGTGTACCGGGTGCAGAAAAAGCATCAATGCATTGTTTCCTCATTATTGATACATTGCTCCCTTAAAGGTATTGTTCAGTGGCCTCGGCATCGGTTCTGTAGCTGGCCTACCCTTCATCTAGGTCAGCCAGGATTTTAGATTTGCACTGGTCCCTCGCAACCTCCACTAATCCTTTGACCACTATTGACATCTAAGCACTGTTTTCACATTTAATCTTTGAAAATTCACATCTCCACTTCTACTTCTTGGATTTTTATAATTTTGGTCTTGTTTTAGTCAAATAAATATCATCTATTTCTCTTTACTGGTACTGAGACGTTTTGTGGTGTTTTCCTTTCTGTTGCTGTAATTAAGTGTTGCACAAATACTTTATACATTGCCTCTTACTGTAAAGCCTAAGGGGCATATTTAAGAAAAGTGGTGCTGCACACAGTGCTTCGCCACTTTTCTTGCACACTTTAGCACCCTTCTAATGCTACCAGGTGTGCGCCGTATTTCAAATATGGTGCACCATGGCAGTAGTTAGGGGACTAGCATCAGAATCTTTGACGTTAGTCTGGAGCTTTGCAGGATTAGCGTCAAAGCTTTTGACGCTAATCCTTCAAAGCTCACTGAGGCCAATCAATGGAGTGTCTCCATTAAATGCCTGCTCCGAGCAGGAAAAATGAAAGAAATAGCAATCCTTCACATGCAGCCCTAATGTTTGTCAAATCTTGCAGATAGGTATATAGAAACATATTGTAAGTAACTCTTTAACACACTTTCTTCTCAGTTTGATTGGACAGCATAACTAAGTGGAACTAGCAGTGCAGGCCCAACTGCATCGGAACTAGCTTTCAGACAAATCAGTAATTCAAGTCGACCTGTCATCGAAAGAACCATTGCAAAAGCCTGCGCAAGATCTCATGGGTAGCCATTTTAAACTGTGAATTCTACATAAGTGCAGTCCATTTGGTCTGTAATGCTTCCCAAAGTTTAAATGATCTCTCGGTCATCTCCACAATATGAATGACTTGACAGTGTGAAAAAAACAATTAGAGGTCTTACCCATTTACAGTGAACTTAGAATGTTTCTTTTGAGTGACTAAGATCACTCCTTATGCTGAAAGAGATGTTAACAGTCCAAGAAACAAAACAAACCAATACCATTTTGCAAGCACATAACCTTTATTTGCACAAATAGGAACCAAAGAGCTGGTAGGAATGTCAGATAATGGTTATTGACTCAACACTTTTGTTTGTTTAATGACTACTGGCTTTGTTGTGGTAGGTTATGTATGAGAAAAAAAATATGAAGAAAAAGTCAGTTGGTGACTGTAAGAGGGTGGACTTAGATATAAATTAATCTATTATACTTTTTATTTTATATAATAGAAATTTGTCATGATACCTATCTATATTCCTTGTATATGTACTTGTGATTAAGACTGCATTCTTAGCTCTAGACATACAGACATCCAGTGACAAGCAATGGACCATTGTATGGCAAACTGACTGTTTCAATTTAACAGTTCCTTATCATGTAACTGTATGGATTGGTTCCATTGCTGTCCCCCTTTTAAAGTGAAACTTTACACACTTCCTGAAAATAATATACTTGCAAAGATGCAGGTCGTTCAAATTTGCAATTCCACACACAATGTCCGACAGGGATTTTGAAGTGTAGCTGCTGAAGACTGAGAGCACTTTAATGGTGACACTGCTCAATGAGCATTGCATGTTGGACTGCATTCTTACAATAGTAACAGGGAATGTTGGCCCTAAATTCATCTCCCACAGTTTCTCGGCACATAGGTGTAGCATGCACAGGTCTTTTCACACTATTACAGAAAGTTGTATCAAGAAGGTTCCAGAGTAAAAATATTCCTGCTTTCGACATATAGCAAATCTGACTTTTCTATTGAGTCACTCCTAGATTTTTTGTCTTTTTTCCTGACCTTATATTTTTGCTGGCTTCAAAACACTTGCAATTTAACCATCCTAACCAGTGGTAAAATGTCTATGCTCCCATTTAGGAATGTTTGAATTGGCATATTCCTAATCTGTCTATTTACCTTGCCTATACGTCAATAGTATATGGTATAAGATGCATTCAGGGCCTGGAAGTTAAATGCTGCTAGTAGACTGATGCAGCTATTGTGCCATCCACTATAATGGCAGTGCAAACATGGCTTCAGACCAACCAGTGTAGTCTGACTGTAGCAGTGTAAAAACTACAATCTGACAGGTCAATATAACTTTTGGACATGTTCAAATATTAATGAGTGACTCCTATATAGACATTGTTACCTACAATAAAGAGTGCATGGTATTGAAAAGTAGGATGTTAGACCTGTCATTCTTAGGATGGTCTTTCACCAAACGTTTTTCCTGCTTTCCTCTTCTTTTCGCTGATTATTTTTGTTGGCCTTAGGACTCTGAGCACTTTATCTCTGATGGCCAGTGCTAAAATGCATGCAATTCTTCCATTAACATGGTAACATTGGTGTATACACAATTGGCATATTTAATTTACTTGAAAGTCCCTTGAAAGTGGTATACCATATACCCAGGGCCTGTACATTAAAGTGGACCTGCAGCACTGATTGTTCCACCCACTTTAGTAGCCCATAACACATACTTAGGCCTGCAACTGCAGAGCCTCTGTGTGCAGTTTTACTGCCACTCAATTTGGCATTTAAATCCCCTTACCAAGCCTTAAACCTACCTGTTATTACACATAGATCACCACTAAGATAGGCTCTAGGTAGCCCATAGGGCAGGGTGCTGTGTAAGTAGATGGTAGGGCATGTATATTTAAGTTTTGCATGTCCTGGTAGTGAAAAATACCTACATTAATATTTCACGACTGTGAGGCCCATTCCTCTCATAGGTAACTTTGGGAACTCCTTAATACATTTTTAAGCTGTATTCCTGATTAGAAAGGAGAGACTTTTACATGTTTCATACCTCAGGAATGGTAATGGTACATCCTCTTTCCTGGTAAAGTCGGATTTAGCATTACTATTTTAGGAATGCCACTTTAGGCATTTCTTTGCTATTACAGCTATGTGTGCCTGCAGCCTGTCTCTAATACACATCTGAAGTGGGTGACAGGTACACTGCATGCATTCCCTCTAGACAGCCACCAACACAGGAAGGTTTGATGTATCTGAGTGCTCATGTGCATTCATCTGCATTCTGATGGGTCCTTCTGGGCAGGAAGGGTGAGAGAGGATGACACACCTGAATAGCAAAGTTCTTCACAGGTCCAGTAGTGTCTGATTTGGTGGGGTCAGAGACCCAGTACTTATAGCCAAATGTGCCTTTGAAGTGGGGGTGACTTCAAAGAAGGGTCTTTGAAGTGCACAAGTATCCTTTCTTCTAGCCATGGCTCCAGACTATCAGCACGTGGTAATCAGCCCTTTGTGTGGAGACACTAGCTATTGCCACTATGCAGTGTGATAAGTAGTTCATACCACATCCTAAATACAGCACAACAGTGCCTTGTGGGAGTGGCAATCCACACCCCTAAACTGCAAAGGCCAGATAAATACCAAAACAGTGTTAAACCTAATAGAGAAACAACACAAAAGACTCTCAGTGATACCATGCCAGTGTACATTTAATACGTACATTTAATACTATTACACAACTAATTGAGTACTATTCAAAAATGACATGCTGCACATTGTTGTTGCAGCTGTTCAGGGCCCTGACGCAGCAGAAGGTGGAAAAGTGGGGGATAGCGAAACCCAGCAACAGTCCGACTGAAACACCAGTGAGTCCGTCATACATACACCAACTAGACGCAGGGCAAGAGTGCTACCTGTCTCTGAGTATAACCTGGACTCTGATGAAATGCTGGATGAAGTATCCAACCCACCCCAGAGGCTAGAAGCACTGACAGACAGCAGTCCCTGCCCCAGCGTCAGTTGACTCCCCTCAGGAGGTGTCGCAAAGCAGGCAGACAGTGCACAGAGGAAGGTGAGGGCCCATCACTCTTTATCCGCCTTGTGGCTTCCATGCTAAAAAGTGCAGAACCTGCAATGTAAACACATGAGGTCAATGCACAGGTAGTTGGTGTCTATTGATCATAACATGGGTGCAATGCACAGGCAGTTTGTGTCTCACAATGACAACAAGGGATCACCAATTGATGGGCAGGTTGGGTGGGTTCTGCAGATCTGTCAACCAGCTCACTACCACCACTATTGTGGTATCACAACATGCTGCGGGCATACAAGTGGAGATGGCACATTGCAGTTGGGACGTTGCATAAGGATTGGTGCAAAAAAACAATGTTTTGGAGACAATGCAGACAGCATGGAGTGCTACAAACAGCAAACTTGGTGGTGGGGAGAGTGAGGAGCTCTCTAGCCTCAGCAGCCTCAAAGCCCCTGTGATGGATCCTAGGCATCACAGTGCCAGACACAGTACTGTCTTTGAACCCGCTACAAGAGGTGCCGGGGAGGCCACTGAGCACTTAAGTGGAGTGCGTGGACGTAGGAAGTAATGTTGAGGGGTACAGGGGACTTTCGTAACATGTAGCAAAGCAGTTTTACTATGATGCTAATAGTGTGACACTGTCACTCGCACCTGTTTGTGTATGGTGCATAGCAATGCCTGAATCACACATATATTACCTGAAGTCAAGGCAATAAAGATGCTGCCTACAGCAATACATAAAATAGACGTGGTATTGTCATTACTTACATCAGAAATAGCTGCGCATGATCTCAGCACGTCTTTGTCTGCCCTCTGCTGCACTGATTCAGTCTGCTGGGTGAAGGGGTGGCAAGGGATCATCATCCTCCTCTGAGTCCAGCTCGGTGGGCTCCCCAGGTATGCCCCTCATTGTTTCAATGTTGTGCAACATGGCAAAAGTAGCCACGATTTTGCATGTTGTTTCAGGACTGTATTGTAATGCACTGTCACTCTTGTGTAGGCATCAAAAGCGGCTCTTCAGCAGCCCAAAGGTCCTCTCAACCACACTGCGTGTTGTCCTGTGAGAAGCATTATACCTCCTTTCGGCTGGTGTTGCAGAATGCAGATAGGGCGTGAGTTTGAATGACCGCACGGCATAGGTATTGTCTCCTAGAATGACATGAGAGAAAAATTTGTAATTGTTATTCGTGACATCAAATATACATCAAGGTGACATTGTATAACATTACCAAGTAGATATCCTTCGCCAAACTATCCAGCAAGTAGTCTTGTGTATATTCCACTGTGTCAAAAAATGTAGGAGTCATGTGTGCTGTCTGAGTATCTGGCCAAGAGATCCGTTATTATGTTGGAGGCATTGCTAATTACTTGTATGTTCATGGAATGTGTACTTTTACGATGCCGCTAAACATACTCTGTGGCCGATGGTGGACAGATAGCTATATATGTCCCATCAACGGCACCTATTACAAGTGGGAATTGGGCAATCTGGTAGAAATCAAATAATGTTGTCTGTAGTAATTCCTGTGGGGTGTTGGGGAATCTTATGTGCTGTTGAATTTTGCTCACCATGGCATTCAGAAATGCATTGAAAAATCGTGAGAGAGCACTCTGTGAGACCCCTTCAGCTGCTGCTAACACCCCTTGATAGCTCCCTTAGTCTGATAGGTGCAGGGAGCATAATACCTGCACATAGGTGGGTATGCTATTGGTCCTGTGTGTGTTTCCCTGAAGTAGGGGTTGTAGATCAGCTATCAGGTCAAGTATCATGGCTGAGCTTAACCAGTACTTATCATGTATCTTCTCCCCCCACTCCTCAAACCTGCCAGGACCCTCCTCCTCCTCACCATCAGGTAGAGTGCAGCCATTGTGGAAAAGAGGCTGAGTCATTCTGGGCCTCTTTATATAGGTTGCACCTGGTTACCACCTGATTTCACCTTGTGGTAAATTGCACGTGCAAAAGGCCATTCTACGAATATTCGTTATTTGCGATTTGTTGATGTGTTGGATTGCAATCCGCAAATTCAGCACGCAATTTGCGATTCGCAAATTCATGTCGCAATTTGCGATATGCAGAATGTGACCCGAAAATTAATGTCGCAGTTGCAAGGAATCGCTATTTTAGCGATTCCTTATATTTGCACTTCGAATTCCTTTCATACATCCTGAAAGGCAATATAGCATTCACAAACGGTGGAACTTACCGATTCGCACTGCTTGCGAATGCAAAATCCTTTGATACATCTGGCCCTATATTTTTAAATATTCTTTCAAAATGATTTTTTGTCATTTTCGTCTTGATTTATTTATAAAATGATTGTCTATTATTCTAAACCTGTGTGGAGTCTGTTTGTGGTGTTCTCATTCTGTTACTGTGTGTATGTTGCACAAATACTTTATACATTGCCTCTTTAGATAAACCTGACTGCCCTCTGCCACACTATCAGAGGGTGAACACAGGTTATCTTTTAGTGCATATCTGACTTACACTAACTAGAGTAGAGGTCCCTACTTGGCCTGGGTGGATACCCCTGGCAACTAAAGATTCGATTTCTAGCATAGGACATCTAGAAAGTTAACGTCAATATATCCTTACAGTGAGTACCTCCCAAAAGCTATTTTTCACTGTGGCAGGTTTAACTGTCCTATGTAGAAAACCAGAATAAATATTAAAAATAAACTAATTTTGTATCTCAGGAATAGGAGTCGCTGGAAAAGTAATTAAACAACTATTCGCAATAGTTACAAAAAATCCAATTCAAAAGTGAACTTGGATTGTTTTAACCAATATTAAATAAAAGTAACTTTTAGAAAGTTATCTTTCTTTCACCCTGACATTCCTAGAGGCCAATTTGCTTTTGCTTTCAAACCCCTCCCAGCCACATTTTAGTATTTGAATAGCTGTGAAAAGGTGTGAATTCTGTTCCAAACAATAGGCTCATCTGAATTGGCAAAGATGACTCATCTGCACTTCCCAGAATAGGCAGGGTAGGGGGTGCTAAGTCTGTTTGAAGGTCTGCTGGATTTACATATAGCACTTTGGAGCGCACTTGAAAGGTAGAACACAGGATGCCAAGCTTATTCATGTGTATCCACTTTCTGCATGCTAAAGGATCTCACCTTTTTCCACCAGACATATCTCTGTGGGTTTTACATCTAACACTTGGTGTGCCTTTGAAAGGAGAGGAACATGTTGGCAAGACAATCTTCATAAATCTACTGTCTAGATGCTCATGAATCCTGTTTTGTTGGTATATTGGCTGTCCAAACTGGATTTTAGTTTGAGTGTGGGAGGACTATAGTATAGCCTGCTGCACACTTCCACTACCCCATAGCCAAAGTTTAGTAGGGCTGAAGACTTTCACCCTCTTGAACATTCTTAAGGTGGGAAGGGTTGCCCCAGGAACGTTTATCCCATTAGTTAGGTCATGCCCAGGAGTCTTTGCCACCCACTGGATGATGCCAGGCATATATATGGCATCTTCAGGTACCCACTTCAGAACACTTTCTTGACCTGAAGAAGAACAGAAGGGGCCTGAATCTGCTGAATGTGACCTGAGAGAAGCCCCGAAGACCTGAACCTTCTCTCTCTTGCACCCAGGGGAAAAAGTGGACTCCAAGGGGCATAAGGCTCATGCCTTTAATTGCAATGAATGTGTTTATTTATACTTCTACCACAAAAAAAGGAAGTTACAGATGTCGATCAGAGGGAGTGGAATCCCCCTTCTTGTGTTTTATGTAATAAACTCAAGTTGGTTTGAAAGAAAACAATAGCTACTGCCATATTGAGATAGTCACACCTGAATGTGGCCTTCTGCCTGTCAATCACATCAGGGTGTTGAAGAAGTGTCCTGTTGTCATGGTATTATGTATTTTACCTGGAATGCTACCTCCACTGGTATTCTAGTAGTTCTATGTTCTACATAATGATTTATGATTATAGTTGTGTTCCATTTGCTGGCAGTTGCTTGCTGACTGGCAAAGCGGGCACCACATTCCTGAGATCAAGCCTTGATCAATAAAGGTTTTCAATCAATGGGTTGACCAACATCTCCATCACTTCATTTTAGCTAAGATTTGCCTGGTTGTCATGTGTCCAAGGGACTCTCAGGATACATGGATGTCGGTAACTCACGGCTTCAAAGAAGAAAATCTGTTTTTAATTAGTGGATGTAGCACACAGTTCCCCACTCAGTGCATACAGTCCCAGACATCTTGTTAAGACTGTAACTTTAAAGCTGTGCGGTGCAACCCCACTTTGTACCTGCTGGTTGGGGCCTGAATTTTGGAGTTGGGAAGGTGCAAACAAACTAACGCTCCTTTCTCGGCCAGAGTGTGTTGTGTGTCCAGCTTATGAAGAATTGGGTGCTACTGGAACACCTTGGGCATGTGGCTACAGTGTTACTGCTCAACTTGTTTGCCAAAACTTTGTTTGGACAGAGTTGCAGTAACAGTAACAGCGTTTAACTGCAAAGGCCCCATTTAACCACAAAGACTGCCAAAAGATATTCGTAATTTCTTCAAACCTCCTGCTGCACCCTGAATGCTACATTGTACAAAAGAGGACCGCATTGCTGTGAAACCCTGGTAACCACCATTGGGCACTTGTTCCTCCCCATTCTATCTGTCATTTTTCAAAGATATTACCTCACACATACTGCTACATTTGCTAAATTGCTACATAAAGCCTGATGTTTCCATAGGGTACTACTCAGAACTGGAGCAATTAATTTCCTCAGAAAGCCTTGCGTATACTGAGACATTGTATCATAGAGGGGAAGTTCCCTTGGATATTTTTTTGAACTTGAGCAATACTGTGCGCTCCCTTGCTGCAGTTGGAACTTGCTTTTTGGAAGAATTCTATGTTTACGACTTCAGGAACACAGCTCTCTGGTGAGCAAGAACTCAATGGACACTCAACTCTGCTGCATCTAGCTGTTAAGCATTCAACTAGTCTATTTATGCCTTACCAGTGGGTTCACAACTCCAGTCTTGTAGTCATCATGTGGATTGTCATTACCACAACATTTATAGTGAACATTTATGGTGACCATTGCGTTTCAACGTAATTGTTTGTGACTATCGAATTTCACTTTAATTTTGTAAAACTATTCTGCTTACTTTTTTTTTATTTACTTCATTCTTACCGCTTGGATATTCAGAGCACCAGTTATAGGATTGTCAGTCATTTCTCCACTATCTTTGTTCCTTCCTCAGCCTGGAGCTCCAGCCATAGAGTGGGAGAAATGGGTGCATATTGTTGACAACTACCTAGAGGCACTTGATGATCTATAATTCTCCTCTAGTAGAAAAGGGGCGATTTTGCTGAGTACTCTGGGGAAAGAGGGACAGCACACATTTAAATAATTACCAGAAGTGGTTGATCAAGATGGTAGTGTTATTGAGGATGTATACGAAGAAGTAAGAAAAAGGTTAGAGTTGAGGTTTGCAAGTTTTAATGTAGTAATGATGAGGTATTCATTTTTTACTTAAATGCAGAGGGATGGAGAGACTGTAGATGAATTTAAAATGCTCTTAAGGGAATTTTCAGTCAAATGCAGATTTGGGGCCATGACAGATGAGATGATTAAGGATCCGCTCATAGTCCAATGCAGGAGTAGGAAGATGCAGGAGAGGCTTTGGGCTGCAAAGGATCCCTTCTTAAAAGATGCCATAAAAATAGCAAAAGTAGTAGAGGAATTAAGGTACTATATGAAGGAAATGGAACAAAAAAGTTGAAGAGATCAGGGGAAGTGTCTGTGCTGGAAGGTGAGGTTGCTCTAATGTCCAACTCCAACAAGAACTGCAACAGTTCTGACAGTTGTGATCACACCTCTTATGCCAATAACTGCTATGCCGTTGGTAAGGAGTGTAGGAGGTGTGGGTGGAAAGGTAATTTCACCAGAATGTGCAAAGATAAAGGCAATTCTTGAGGGAATGTAGCAATGGTAATGGAAGAAATGTCTGGAGTAGGTATCACTGCTCCCCCAGACAGAATTGTGTGTGTTAATGGTGAGCAGAGGGAATGTGAGTCTGCTGGTAGACCTGGCAGACCCAAGGCAGAATTTACCATTAAGAACAAGGTTGTGGAATTAATGGTGGATTCAGGTTCACTGTACACCATCATAACCAGGCAGTAGTTTTTGATGGAATCTCCATCTGTGCATTTGTTACCCAAGGATATCAATCTGGGTGGGTATTAAGGGGAGCTAATCGATATCATTGGGCACATGAATACTGATATAAGGTTCGAAGACAAATGCAGAAGAAGCAATCTGTATATGGATGAGTCAGGACCTCCCATTCTGGGGTGGTGTTAGAAATGGGGTTTCTGGTTGGCTAGGGTATGCACCTCAGCCAGGCAGAACTTACCCACTCTAGTCAGGGCAAGGGAGTTACATGTCCAAGATAACCCCTTCTCACCCCCTTGGTAGCTTGGCACGAGAAGTCAGGCTTAACCCAGAGGCAATGTGTAAAGCGTTTGTACAACACACACAACAGACGTGACGCAATATCCCCACCACAAAGGAAACACAACACCAGATTATATGAAAATATACTGTATTGTACACAAGGCAATTATCAGACCAAACATCACATATTAGTACTATCCTGCTACCTTAGCAGTTGTCAGAACGTTACACATTAGTTACTCTGCAGCCTAGCAGTGGTCACACATAACACACAGGTTACTCAGTATTCTGCAACTTAAGCAGTAGTCAGGAAAACATGTTATTACATCACAGCACTTGTCATAAGAATATCATAAAATGCCCATAGTAGGAACATTAGAAAACATATGACAAGTTAGAAAAACATATTAGCAAGCATGTCCGTAAAAGGAACATTTGCATACACAGATGCAAAAACATCAAACACAGGTAGGTAATATATGAATCAAACAAAAGTCTGTAGAAAGAACTTTAGATTGCAACTATATTGGTCCTTTAAACAGTACCTGGTTGAATGAAGGCACCTCCACTGCCTAAAAGGCGAACAATGGGGCCCCCGGCGCTCCTATGCGCAAAACGGGGGCCTCCCTTATACTCTGGGGTCAGAGGAGGGCGACATGCACCTCCTCTCTTTTATAGACAGGCCCCTCCGGGGACTGTGATTACTGGGGGCCCCCCAGGGCCTCAACCGGCCCTCACGAGAGGTCCGAAGCCAGCAAAAACAACTTAGAACAGGAGGGGGGCACCACGAACCCCCTCCGGTTTAATGACAGGCCCCTCCCAGGACCCGCGATCTCTGGGGGCCCCCCGGGCCTCCACTGGCCCTTCCACCATGGGTGGGGGCCCACAATAATGCCCGTTTTACCTAACAGCAGCAAAGGAGCGTCCTGCTCCTAACGCAGAGGCCAGGAGGAAGGGGGCACTCCCAGCGCCTTCCCCTGGTCCTGCCGTGAAGCCACAAGAAGATCAGACCCCTCCTGGGGCCCGAGCAGACACTCGCCTGCACCCGATGCGGTGCGCGAGTGTTCTTCCAGCTTCCTGGGCTGCTGCGGTGATCTTATTTAAAGGGGCACAATGCAGCAAGGAGGCTACGAGCTTCCAAGGCTCCATAAGCGCGCTGCAATTAGCGCTATGGCAGCCACAACCACTGAGAAGCACCCCTCATGAAGAAATGGATGCAGGGGTCAGGGGCCACAGCACCTTGCCCCTGGGGAGCAGAATCATAAGACAAGGTCCTCAGGTGGAGGGCCCAGCTACAGGCCAGCACAAGGGAAGGCAGCAAGTGGCAAGTCCTTCACAGTGACCAGACAGGTCACACGTCAGCACAGCAGCAGCAGTCCATGGAGGTTCCTGGTGAGTCCTTTCAGCCTTTGGTGTCCAGTTCCAAGACGATTCCAAGAGTCTCCAAATTTTGGGGAAAATTCCCCTGTACTTATAGTCAGTTTTTAAAGTGTTTACAAGGATAGGGAGAGGAGGTTCCAGCCAGTTACAACTGGTGCTGGGAGTGCCCCTTCTCTCCTTTCAGCACAGGCTCCAAACATCAGTGGGGGGGTTAACGACCCTATTGTGTGAGGCCAGGGCACAGCCTTTACAAATGTAGGTGTGCCCCGCCTCTACCTTCTCTCAGCCCAGGAAGACTATTCAGTATGCAGATGCACCTCTGTGACACCTCCACCCTCCCTGTGTACAGGCTGTCTGAAAAGTATGCACAAAGCCCCATCTGTCACTCTGCCCAGACGTGGATTGGAGTCAAGCTGCCAAACACCAGAGTCATAAGTACAGATAAATGCACACTTCCTAGAAGTGGCATTTCTGTGATAGTAATAAAAAATACACCCACACCAGTAAGCAGTATTTATTATCACCATCACAACCATACCAAACACGCCTAAGCTACCCCTCATAAATCAGACAATACCCCTTACACATAAGGCAGAGTATTTCTAATGCAATCCTATGAGAAGGAAGCACTCACAGCAGTGAGACACCAAGTTAGGCTGTTTGTCACTACCAGGACAGGCCATGCAATAAGGCACATATCCTGACTTTCTACATACATGGCACCCTGCCGATAGGGCTAGCTAGGGCGTACCTTAGGGGTGACTTACATGTAAAAGGGGAGTTCTGGGCCTGGCAAGTAAGTTTAGATGCCAGGTCCCTGTGGCAGAAAACTGCGCACACAGGCCCTGCGCTAGCAGGCCAGAGACAGGTTTGAAAGTCTACTTCAGTGGGTGGCGCAAACAGCGCTGCAGGCCCACTAGTAGTATTTAATTTACAGGCCCTGGGTATAGAGATACCACTGTACAAGGGACTTATAGGTAAATTAAATATGCCAATTAGGTATAAGCCAATCATACCAACTTTAGATGGGAGAGCACCTGCACGTTAGCACTGGTCAGCAGTGATAAAGTGCTCAGAGTCCTAGAGGTCAGAAAAACCAAGAGGAAGGAGGCAAAAAGACTGGGGATGACCCTGCGTAAGGCAAAAAGTCCAACAGGTGGAATCATCAATATGACCTCCATATTATCATAAATACACACGCACCCCCCTAAGTGATGGTGTTGAAGATACTACGCTTAAGGACATTTTGCAAGGACCAAAGAAGGTTTTCATAAAAGAGATGGGAGAGTTGAAAAGTTATGTTAATGAGATTAAATTGAAGCAGGAAGCAGTCCCAATGCAGCACAAGGTCAGGAGGGTGCCTATCCTGATGAGGCAAGAGGTAAAACAATTGTTGGGTGACATGCATGGATCTCCCAAGTGGTTATCACAAAGAAAAAGGATAGGAAGATGAGCTTTTGTGTAGAATTGAGGGTGTTAAACCATAACATTTTGATGAATAATTTCCCACTTCCTAACATTAACAAACTTTTTTTTGCTACTCAGAGGATTTTTTTTTTCAAAACTTGATCTCAAACACACATACCACCAAATATGTCTTATTGATAAGTCCATGCCTGTAAAGGCATTTATCACCCTGGAATGTACTTATTAATTCACCAGAATGCCATTTGGGTTGTCATCTGTGGCCAATGTCTTCCAGAGGATGATGATTGGAGTTTTTAGGTGTTTGACAATGTTATCTACTTTCAGTATTTTGGTGCTTGCAGATACAGTTGAGAACCATATATCGGGTTTAAATGGGCATTGGACCATAGCTCCGATTCTGGGCCGACTTTGAGACGTGAAAAAAGTTGAATTTTTCGTGAAAGATGTCAACTATTTGGGGAACACATTATCTGCAGAAGTTGTCACACCAAAGAGTGACTTATGCAATCAGAGCTGCACGCCCACCTAAGGGCAGGGAGCAATTGCGCTCTTTTCTAGGTTTGATTGAATACTATTTGAACTTTGTTGAAAACTTTGCCAGAAAGACTGACTGTCTGAAAGTTTTGTTGAGGAAGGATGTGAATTTTGTGTAGGTGTTTTTGTGTTGGGGTTCAAGCAACAAACTTGTCTTGCCAGAGAAGACTGTTGCCTTTGCCTCGTGCTCCTTAACATCAACAGAACACCATTATGGAGTCATTGAGAGGGAGGGTCTGGCGACAGCATGGGGCATGTGGTGTTTGAGACACATGGATCAGTATGCTATATCAGGCTGCACACTGATCACAAACCCCTTTTGAAAGTTTTGTCACCGGGAGGAACAGGAAAAGGCTCAGCAAGACTTCCCATGCTGGCCTTTTGCTTTCAGGAGTACAATTAAAGTATAGAGCATATTGGAAGAATATCGAAGCAGACTGTCTTTCATGCATGCTGCTTGAGTGGAAACAGGTGGATGAGAAGGGCATTATTGAGAATGAACAAGAGGGTGCGTTGGTGAGTGTGGGTGATGTCATTCAATGGTGTGGTGTTGTGGCAGTAAAGCAGAACAGGCTACCACCATGAGTAATGATGAAGTGTTGAAGAATGTCTTGAGATAGTAAAGAAAGGAGGGCGAGTACTTTGCCCATTGCTCTTGGGCCTTATGGGAAAGTTTTGGATGAGCTTTCTGCCATTGGAGACAAAATGGTCATGCATGGTGACAGAATCGTTCCCTCCTAATCAGGTTCGTAAGAGGCTGTGTGACATCGCATATGAGGGGCATCTTGGACAGACAGTCACAAAGAAAAGGCTGAGAATGGAATTTTGTTGATCAGCGATGGACAACATAGTTATTGAGTGGGTAGAAAGATGCTCTGAGTGTTAGAAATGTGAGAAGAGGCTAAGAGTTTGTGTACTAACTAACGTGGTAGGTATTCACAACCTTGAGTGTACGTGGCACAGTGTATAGGTGGACCTCACTGGTCAAATGTCTAGTATCGGATGGGGATGTAAGTTTGCCATTGTAATGGTGGATGGGCACACTAGGTGGTTGGTGGTGTTGTTTTTGTCTAAAATGTCTATTAGAACCACTATAGGATCATTACCTGAAGTATTTAGAGAAGAGGGTGTTCCTGTTGTATTGGTTACCGATAGTGGGACACAACTTAATTCGGAAGAGATTCAAGATTTATTTTTGTCTTATGGTGTGAGGCATTCATGTACAGGCTTGTACAATCCCAGGGCCAATGGGATTGTGGAAACAGCAACTGCATGATAAAGGGGGTACTTCAAATGACAGAAGTCAATTGATTAAATGTGAAGACTACTATTTTGGACCTAGTATGGGCTTATTGCATGGCAGAAAACTCAGCTATGGGTAAAGGTCCATTCCGCATGATGAGAGGCAAGAAAACCCATTACCAAACTTAGGGCCAGATGTATCAAACTGCACTTTGCAATGCACAAAACCCCTTTTGCGGTTCGGTTACCTGGTTACAGAATCGCAAAACGGGTTTGCGAGTCGCAATTAGGAAGTGGAGTCCCCTTCCTAATTGCGAGTCGCAGTACAATGCCAGATTGCTTTGTGACCATGAACGCAGTGGCAAAGCAATCGCAGTTTGCACCCATTTGAAATGGGTGGTAACCCATTCGCAAAAGGGAATGGGTCCACATGGGACCCCTTCCCCTTTGTGAATGGAACTGCAAAAAAAAATTCAGAGCAGGCAGTGGTCCTATGGACCACTGCCTGCTCTGAAAAAATGAAATGAAAACGTTTCATTTTTTAGTTTTGTAATGCATCTCATTTTCCTTTAAGGAAAACGGGCTGCATTACAAAAAAAAAAAACTGCTTTATTTAAGCGCAGTCACAGATATGGTGGTCTGCTGTCTCCAGCACGCCACCATTCCTGTGAGTGCCGCGAGTCTCAAGGGGGTCACTAAATGCGAACCACCTCATTAATGAGGTGGGCCTTTGCAAACCCCCTAGTGAGTCGCAGATGGTGTCAGGGACACCATCCTACATTCCAATTTGCGATTCACAAATTGCGAGTCGCTCTGACTCGCAATTTGCAAGTCGCAAATTGGAATATACTTACATCTGGCCCTTAATCTCTTGTGGATGTGTGATCTAATTGAAGGGAGTTGTGTTGTACCGAACAGGGTCCCATCAGATGCTGGTGGTCGATCTATAATCATCCCAGCGACTGGGTTAAAATCAAGTCTGATTGGGTATAAAACGGTTTGAGTTGATGTAGTGGACCATATGAGGTGAAAGACGTATAGATGGCATGTTGTGTTAACAAATGGCGAATTATGGAACGTAGGAAGAGTGGCTAAATATTCTGCTAACGGTTGTGCAAAAAGTGAGGATGAAAATGTTGGATGCAGTTGTTTTATGCAAATAAGAGATTATGTGGTAAATTCAAATAATTTGAATACGGAAGGAGACAGTTGCATGGAAACAATGATTGTGTTAGGTCTGGAACGGCTTATACTGCTGACACCAAGGTTGGTGTTAGGTCAAGTAGAATTTTCATGGTAAGAAGATCACCCACGTGCCTGGTGACTGTTCGTTAATGAGCACAGGGTGAACAATACGGTATTTAGGTATACTTACATTTAAATGTAAGCTTCGATATTCATCAAATGTGTGCACTGTTTGCCCTTATTTATGAAATGTACTCTTGTTTATTTATCAGAAATGTTTTCACTGTGACTTCTCTTATTTTTGAAAAAGTTTTCATTGCTTCTTATTTAGCAATAAGTTTGACATTTTCCCACCCATATTTCTTTCTTTCACATATTTGCTTTAGTTGCAATAAGAACAGGAGGGGTGTGGAATAATGTTATTAGACATTTTACCTAGAATACCACCTCCCCTGGTATTCTAATAATTCTATCCTCTGCGCAATGTTTTATGACTGGAGGTGCGTTTCATTTGCCATCAGTTACTTGCTTAACTGGCGACGTGGGCACCTCGTTCATGAGTTCAAGCCTTGATCAATAAAGGCCCTCAATCAATGTATTGGCATAGGCCCACATCACATCAAGTCCCATTAGCATAGATAATGCGTACAGGTACTAACTCAGTTCCAAAAATGCATATATGCAGGAATTAGGATTAAGAATTAAAACCCATATTTATACTTTTTTTAGCGCCGCTTTTTGACGCAAAAACGGAGCAAATTTACAAAATACAATTGTATTTTGCAAGTTTGCGCCGCTTTTGCGTCACACAATGACGCAAATGCGACGCTAAAAAAGTAGAAATATGGCCTTCCGTATGTTTTTTTTAATTTTACAAAATACGCTTTCAGAAGAAGATTTGGGAAAATGGTATGTTAGTTGATGAGATTGAAGTGTCAAGCAAATAGGAACATACTATTGTTATTCACGTTAAATAACACATTTGTAGGCAGGCTAATTGCGCACGATATGCGCTCAATCAAAAAAAAAGTTATGCAGAGGCCAATGGATTGTAATGCGATCCTTTTGCTCTTTTGTTTTAAAAGATACTTTAAAAACATATTTGCCGCACAACAATAGACCGCATTTTAAAGATGCTATTTTACTTTTACACAGTAACAGTACTGATCTGTTCCTGGCCTCAATCACTTGCAGACTTGTTTAACTGCGATTATTGTCTAGTCAAATACCGAAAAACGTATCTGTACTGAAGGGTGAACCTCGAGTCAAAATGTTCTGCAGGACTCTGCTTACTTGCTTTGAACATTGACACAAAACTTTTAGCTTCTGGCATTTTAGAACAAGCATAAGCAATTAACATCCGCACATTCATCTTGGCAAAAACAGTGCTCCATTGCCATTCTGGAAATGTAACACTGTGCATTTTAGCACAACAATGTGCTGTCCAATTTTTTGAAAATATGGGCCACTGTCTCTGGTACTGT
Source organism: Pleurodeles waltl (assembly GCF_031143425.1). NCBI lineage: Eukaryota > Metazoa > Chordata > Amphibia > Caudata > Salamandridae > Pleurodeles > Pleurodeles waltl. Next base: position 911,733,931 of record NC_090445.1, on the reverse strand, counting down.
GAACATGATGCAAAATGACATAATAATGTAATTGAGCAGTGTGGTGTTTAAAGCTGTTCTCAAGAAAGGGTGAAATGACAATAGAACCCACATTATCGTTACCCTTTGCCATGACCACTTTCATCTTTGAAATAGTTAATTGGTGAGATAAAATGAAGACTGAAATTAAGGAAATAGCACCCCTAAGTGATCCGAAGCCTTGGTTTGTTGCATATTCAAAAGTACCCTAGCATGGCTGCTTTCTAGACGTTGTACATTAAAGGCTATTCTAGGAAACGTAATGAAGGTCAGGGTTCATGGGCCCGAAGGAACCCGGAAAAAACACAAAAAACTAATGAAATATAAAAAGGGCTACAACCATCAATTACTTCAAAATGAAACTCTTTTTTGTTCAAGGACTTTGGAGCCCTGTATATTCAGAAACCTTACAATAATTCTTAACACCTTCATCAATGCTGCGGAAGGTACGGGTGAGACCAAGACACAAAAACAAGACACATTTACCACTGATGGGTGGCACACCAAACTATCACCCTGATGGTGAGACTCCTGCAATCATCAGTATTTTTATGAGTTAATCTCACTAAGCTGCACAACAAATGTTAACGTTTTTTTCTCTTTCCCAATTAAAATGAACCTGACGCCTGGATATGCTGATGTAAAATGATTGTGGTCATGCCGATATCTGACCCTGCCAATTCCTTTCTCAGCTCCTATCTACGTCTCCAGCTCTATTCACTACATGGATTCCACGCATTTCGTTGAGTTTCACACATGATAATGTACAGAATGTTTATGAATGGATACTCATGGTGCAGTTGTATGCATGCATGCTCTTTTTCATAAGCATATGCATTCTGTGAGGCCTGCACTAATGCATATTTATGGTGTTGACATGAATCGTAATCCGAGGGCCTGACTTCACTATTTGTCAGAACACTGGGATCAACGTCAATAGTGTACCAGTCCCAGGTGATTCTTAATACACTTTCGAACAATCACTCTGGGGAGTGCTGTCTCCACAGCCCATTCCTTCCTGGTGAATCTTTGTCTGGTCTTGTTAAAGTAGTTTTATGAAGGCACCATTTATTTACCTTGCAAATATGGGTTTCTCAGTTGATGGTTATCTTTTCAATTTTCCACTACCAATGCACACTCTCCTAAACTCTAAATTACTTGTCATTTCTATATTATAATGGCTAATTGGTGTTTTATTTCTATGGTTGCAAGTGGAATTAGATAACATTACAGGATTATGGTGTAAATATGTTGATGAGTAAGTGCTTGTAAAAATCTCAACATGCATTAATGAGTGAAGATGAAAACCTGAACTTGCATCCGAATTAATGAGAATGGGGAGAGTGTAAAACTCATACAGCCAGGTCTTCTACATAATGGTGCAACTCTTGTCTGATACGGATGAGTTGTGTTTGCAAATCTGATCAAGCAGCAAGATGAATGAGTGATGGTGAAAATCTGAACATGCACTACATGCTACTGAGCAGTAGGGCAAATTTGAATGTGTGGTAAATGATTACTGAGTGGTGGGACACATTTAAACATAAAATTAAGATTAATAACTGATTATGCAAACCTAAACCTAAATTAAGAAATATTGAGTGTGGAACACATACTTATCCATGCATTCAGTCATTTACTTATTCATACATCAATGTACTCACTTATCTGTCCAAACGTTGACTGCTTATGACATTCACCCACTCATCCATCCACACAAGCACGCACACAAACTCGCCAATCATTGAACTATCATTGTCACTTATAAAATATCCAGGGCAATGAATTTTCCAATGCTTGTTTTAAGCATGTTTTGGCTTTTTTTCAAAACAATAAAATCAATGCCATACTCTACCATTGCAAAGTTGTATAAATAAGACAAGATATTTGTTATTGTTTGTTTATAAAGTCCATTTGTTTAATGAAAATCTCACACCTGCTGCTCCTGCTTGTTCTATATAATTAAATTGTGATAGTGGTTTTATGTCTATAATTATATAGGTTAGGCACAATGTTTCTGTGATAAATCCTAAACATAAATATACTTAGAGTTATAGAATTCATATTCCAGGAATGTTACTATCTACAACTTTCATGCAACAAGGAAAAAACATATGGTCCCGGGTTTAACCCATTAACCCTCTCAGTGCCCATGGCAACCCCACCCTTCCCAATGAGCCCTTACATGATATTTGGAGTAGTGTGTTGTTATTAAGCAATATTAACTTTTTTTTTTTTAAATACCATGACTGAATTTCTGTCTTTTTCCCACATAGAGGGGATTCTACAGGTAGCCAGTGTTTTAGTATTTCTTCAGGGGGGGGAAACAAAACAATTGTTAAAACGTACTCCAATTTCGGGGATTTATTGAAAAATAGGAAAAAGCGTTGTGCATGTAAGTGGTGTACTTCTTTCCTAACAAAATAGCATCAACAAAGAGTTTGCTGCTATAATATCAACCTATTACCTTCTCCCAGTACAGAAGACTAAATAGAGGCACTGGTTGTGAACTAAACTGGTTGTGAACTACACTAGGTGGACAATATGCACACACACAGCTGCATAAGGACTAACACAGATTGATTTTAAAGAATGTCAGTGAATGCAAGTAACTAGGAGGAAGGAACTAGAGATAGAACAGAGAAGAGAAATTTGAAATACTTCTAGCTGCAAAAGAGGAAACATATATCTAATGTCATCTGGTCATAATATATGTCCCCTTGAGGTGAGGGTACAAGGTAGGAATCTGTAGGTGTTAGACCTGACAGCCTTAGTGTGGTCAACCCTAACTTTCTGCCTGCCTCCCTCCACTTTTTAGATACTGTTTTTGATGGTTTTAAGACTCTGCACATTTTACCACTGCTAACCAGTGCTAAAGTGCATATGCTCTCTCCCTTTAAATATGGTAACATTGGATCATACCTGTTGGACCTGGCTTTTAGACCAGGTCATCCCCAAACTTTTTGCCTCCTTCCTCCTATTTTTCTGACCTGTTGTTGTTGGCTTTTGAACTCTGGGCACCTTACCACTGCTAACCAATGCTAAAGTGCATATGCTCTCTGTGTAAATTGTACTGTTGATTGGTTTATCCATGATTGGCTATTTGATTTACTTGTAAGACCCTAGTAGAGTGCACTATATGTGCCTAGGGCCTGTAGATTAAATGCTACTAGTGGGCCTGCAGCACTGGTTGTGCCACCCACTTAAGTAGCCCCTTAACCTTGTCTCAGGCCTGCCATTGCGAGGCCTGTGTGTGCAGTTTCACTGCCACTTCGACTTGGTATTTAAAAGTACTTGCCAAGCCTAAAACTCCCCCTTTTCTACATATAAGTCACCCCTAATGTGTGCCCTAGGTAACCCCTAGAGCAGGGCGCTGTGTGAGTAAAAGGCAGGACATGTACCTGTGTCCTGGTAATGTAAAGCTCCTAAATTCATTTTTACACTACTGTGAGGCCTTCTCCCTTCATAGGCTAACATTGGGGCTGCCCTCATACATTGTTGAAGTGGCAGCTGCTGATCTGAAAGGAGCAGGAAGGTCATATTTAGTATGGCCAGAATGGTAATACAAAATCCTGCTGACTGGTGAAGTCGGATTTAATATTACTATTCTAGAGATGCCACTTTTTGAAAGTGAGCATTTCTTTGCACTTAAATCTTTCTGTGCCTTTCAATCCACGTCTGGCTAGGTTTAGTTGACAGCCCCTTGTGCATTCACTCAGACACACCCCAAACACAAGGTACTCAGCCTCACTTGCATACATCTGCATTTTGAATGGGTCTTCCTGGGCTGGGAGGGTGGAGGGCCTGCCCTCACACAAAGGACTTCCACACCCCCTACTGGGACCCTGGCAGACAGGATTGAACTGAAAGGGGACCTGGTGCATTTCGTAGCCACTCTTTGAAGTCACCCCCACTTCAAAGGCACAAATTAGTATAAAACAGGGCCTCTGCCCTACCTCATGAGACACTTGCTGGAGAAGAAACCTGAACCAGAACCTACATCCTGCCAAGAAGAACTGCCTGGCTGCTCAAAGGACTCACTTGTCTGCTTTTCTACAAAGGACTGCTGCCTTGCTGTTGGCCTGCTGCCTTCCTGAACTCTTGTCTGGCTGTAAAAGTGCTCACCAAGGGCTTGGATAGAGCTTGCCTCCTGTTCCCTGAAGTCTCAGGACCAAAAAGACTTCTCTTTTTCATTTGGACTCTTCGTGCACCGATAATTTCGACGCACAGCTTGCTCTGCGGTGAGAAATTCACTGCACGCCGATCCAGAAAGACGCTGCTCAACGCGACACCTGCAGTGCGACCGGAACTTCGACGCACGGCCTCGCATGGACAACGGCGCCCGCCTTCCAGAGAGGAAATCGACGCAACGCCTGCTGTGAGAAAGAAAATTCCACGCACAGCCTCCCGGAACGACGCGCAGCCGGATAACAAGCAGAGGAATCCACGCACAGACTCTGGGACATCTGGTAATCCCCGAATCCATAGAAGTAGACGGTCCGAGTGCTGGAAAAGGACACACGTCTTCCCAGAGTGAAAAATAACTACGCAAGTCCGTGTGTGAAGGGGCGCAACAGATGCACACACCATTTTTCCTCCAGTAGAACGACGCACGTCTACCCCATGTGAAAAATAATTACACAAGTCCGTGTGTGAAGGGGCGTAACCGACGCACACACCATTTTTCCACGTATCCCCACTTCTGCGGCCCTCTGCGGAGATTTTCCACTCCAAACCAGGTACTTTGTTCTTGAAAGAGACTTTGTTTACTTTTTAAAGACTTAAGACACTTCATATCACTTTTTAGTGATATCTTTACAAATTCATATTGCATCTTTGATCGTTTTGACCTACAAATACCCAGATAAATATTATATATTTTTCTAAACACTGTGTGGTGTATTTTTGTGGTGCTATATTATGTTATTGTAAGATTTATTGCACAAATGCTTTACACATTGCCTTCTAAGTTAAGCCTGACTGCTCAGTGCCAAGCTACCAGAGGGTGGGCACCGGATAATTTGGATTGTGTGTGACTTACCCTGACTAGAGTGAGGGTTCTGGCTTGGACAGAGGGTAACCTGACTGCCAACCAAAAACCCAATTTCTAACAATACCCAATTGGATTATTTAATTTACTTATAAGTCCCTAGTAAAGTGAACTATATGTGCCCTGGGCCTGTAGGTTAAATGCTACTAGTGGGCCTGCAGAACTGGTTGCGCCACCCACTTAAGTAGCCCCTTAACCTTGTCTCAGGCCTGCCATTGCAAGGCCTGTGTGTGCAGTTTCACTGCCTATTTCGACTTGGCAATTAAAAGTACTTGCCAAACCTAATACTCCCCTTTTTCTACATATAAATCACCCCTAAAGGTTGCCGTAGGTAATCCATAGGGTAGGGTGCTGTGTAGGCAAAAGGCAGGACATGTACCTGTGTAGTTTACTTGTCCTGGTATTGTAAAACTCCTAAATCCATTTTTACACTGCTGTGGGGCCTGCTCCCTTCATAGGCTAACATTGGGGCTGCCCTCATATATTGTTTGATTGGTAGAGGCTGATCTGAAAGGAGCAGGAAGGTCATATTTGTATGGCCAGAATGGTGATACAAAATCCTGCTGACTGGTGAAGTTGGATTGAATATTACTATTTTAGAAATGCCACTTTTAGAAAATGAGCATTTATCTGCACTTAAATCCTTCTTTTCCTTACAATCCACATATGGCTGGGTTTAGTTGACATCTCCTTTGTGCATTCACTCAGGCACACCCCAAACACAGGATACTCAGCCTCACTTGCATACATCTGCCTTTTAAATGGGTCTTCCTGGGCTGGGAGGGTGGAGGGCCAGATACTTACATGTCAAAGGACTGTAGCCTGGCCTCACACAAAGGACTGCCACACCCTCTACTGGGACCCTGGCAGACAGGATTGAACTGAAAGGGGACCTTGTGCACTTCTAAGCCACTCTTTGAAGTCTCCCCTGCTTCAAAGGCACATTTGGTTATTTAAACAAGGCCTCTGCCCCTACCAACTCAGACACTTCCTGGAGAAGAAACCTGAACCAGAACCTGCATCCTGCCAAGAAGACCTGCCTGGCTCTCCAAAGGACTCACCTGTCGGCTTTCTGTGAAGGACTGCTGCCTTGCTGTTGCCCTGCTGCCTTGCTGCTCTCTGGCTGTGGTGAATAAGTGCTCTCCAAGGGCTTGGATAGAGCTTGCCTCCTGTACCCTGAAGTCTCAGGACCAAAAAGACATCATCTCTACAAGAAGGATTCCTTGTGCGTCAAAATTGGACGCACAGCCTGCCAGAAAGGATGCACAGCCTGCACTGCAGTAAAAATGTCACTGCATACCGGAACGATGCAGCTCGACTTCGCATTGAGAAGATCGATGCAGCGCCAGCGTAGCGACTGCAAATTAGATGCATGGCCCACCGGATTGACACACATCCGAGCCAGAACGATGCAGCCCGACTTCCAGATAGGAATCCACGCAGCGCTTGCCGTGCGGTAGAAAATTTGACACAACGCCCACCGAATCGGCGCAGCTCCTGTGACTTTGTCCTGCCAGCACAGGAAATCCACACATTGTCCCCGGGGTGTCTGAAAACCCCGCAACCTGAAGAGGATCCACAACCGAGCACCAGAAATCAATGGTCAGCCGTCCCTGCTTGAAAACTAAATGATGCATCGCCATGTGCGGCCCGAGAAATCAATGCACACCCCTTTGTTTCCACGAACCTCCTCCTCCATGGTTCTTTGAGGAGATTCCCTGTTAGGGGTCCAAAAACAATGACACAGGGAAATCTTAGAGATTTCCTTGCACCATTTTTAGAAGGTGGGTCATTAGTTGTGTCGCATGCACAAGTAATAGGTCCGCACACGTCCAACACTGGGAACCAAACACCCCATTGTAGCGCCTCACTCTCAGCGGGTAGCGTTGCAGAGCAGTCCAAGGCTTATTCAAGGGAGGAGGTGTGGGCTGATAATCCCCATTCATGAGCACACAAGCATGACACTCAATAAGTGATTGTCCAGTCTGTGCTTTTATTTCTGATAAAGCAAAAGTACTTCAGTACACACACACTACTCAATGCTACGCAACAATTTACAAATATACACAACTTGATGGAATTTTTCTTGGATGACATTGTGTAATCACTCGTATCTCCCCAGAGGGGAAATATAATCCAACCACCCCCATGGCAAAACAATTCCTGATATCCCAATGCTATATTTGACTGTAATTTAGAGTGAGAGCACCTAAATCTGGTAAATAAGTACATCTACTTTTTGAGAAGGTGGCCATCAGTCTTATTACTCACATCAGCATCAACAAGGAACACATAGAGACATGTTTAAATAATTTACAGGTGAAAAATATTTTTGGATTACTTTTAGATTACTCTGTGATTAATTCTTGGTTACCCTTGATTAACCTGGTCCAATACCATTCTACACTCCTAGAGTGTGTAGTCCCACAAACAAATCCCTTGGCAGGGTTACATTTCCTCTGTCTCACCCAAACTAGAGTGAGGATACAAATGTTGCATTGCTGTTCCTGCAGCTCCCCCTGGCAATGGGCGCTTGGTTGGTGTTGACCCCCCTCTTCATGGGGCCACCACGAGCTGACCACTAGTTCAGAAAGATGTTTGGCCTCGCAAGGACTTGAGGGGCATATGCATACCTAATGAGTGGCTTTCCCACTGTGCCAGGGTCTGCTTTGCTTAAAGTTATATGGTTGTGTGCCACCACATTCCTCTTTGTTTGAGGGGTGTCCATTCACACCCAGACACCACCTGCATGGTGGCTTCATTTGTGGGCAATGCGGGGAGCCCACCCCTGGCTGCCCTCGTGATGGGGGGTGCCCAGTACCACCAGGGCAACCCTGTTGGGTGAGTACTGTTGGGGAGTAGCTCGGGGAACCCACCCTCAGCCACTCCAGCCAGCTCCCCACCGGCCAACACCTCCAGGTACTCCCATGGGAGCTGGCCCTAGGGGAAGTGCGATGGCATTCCCCCTCCTCTCCTGCTACATCAAGGCCCTGGGTTGGGGTCTGGGACCCACCCCACCACTCTAGGGAATGCATCAACGATACCCTCCTTCAGCCTCTTCTCGAGGCCCTGGTATGGGGTCTGGGGCCCCTCTAGCAATGTTTGCAGGGGCAGGACGGTGTCCCCTGACTTTGTTTTCTGGTGGGGCCCTAGGATGGGGTCTGGGGGCCTGGCACCATCTTCACGGGGAGCTCAACGGTGCTCCCTGGCTTAGTCTTCGGCCGCCAGCTCTCCATCAGCCGGCAGTCATCTTCAAGGGGTACGAGACAGCATCCCCTGACTGTTCTTCCTGGCGGGGCCTCAGGATGGGGTCTGGGTCCCGCTTCTGCCAATTTTCACAGGGAGCGTGATGGCGCTCCCCCCCTACTTTCTCTTTAAGGCCCTGGGATGGGGTCCCGGGCCCTCTCAGTTCATCTTCACAGGGATCGTGACGGCAGTCCCGGTTTGCTTCTCTTTGGGGAAAGCCCCCGGGCCCACCCTGGGGGCATCAACCGGAGCAGCAACAGAGCCCCACGTACTTTGCCACTCGCTCAGAAGTAGGTCTAAGGTCACAGACCTTCTCCTTTGCATATCTTTGGCCACAAAGGGCCAATTTAAATGATTCTGGTATTGTTTCACTGCTGGTGATCTTAGGCCTCCAGGTCTAGAAGGGGTCCCAGATTTTAGGGAGCCAGTCCCACTGACTCCCTGCACCAGCATTTCTTCTGGGTGCCCTCCTTTCCTTCTGGGCAGTGCGCTCTCCTTGCACTAGCCCAGCCTGTCCCCCAACTAGTCCTCAGGGGCTGTAAGGAGGCCAGCTTACCTGGCCCTGTCATGAGCCTCACTGGGCCTGAAGTCCTTCAGGGGCAGAGTCCCTGCACCAGGGGGCAGTTAGGGGGTTCTTCCTTCCAGTTGCCCATGTCCAGCAGTGAAGCACAGCCAAAAGAGAGCTCTCCCATGTGCAGGACCTTTTTAAGTGGGGGCAGAAGTGTCTAGCAGGCCTGCATCACTGGCCAATCCAGGTGAACCACATCACTTCCTTGTCCCTGTCCCCTCCTTCCTCCACAGTCTTCTGGGGTAGCTCAAAATGGCATCATCCAGGAGCTAGGGCCACATGTGCTCTGAAACTCAGCCCCTCCTTATTAACATTACTTCCAGGGCTTCTCCATCCACTACCTGGCAGGGGCTGACAGCTGAATGGTTGATGCAAGGCCCTGCTCCGGCAGGTCGATAAGGCAGTAATTGACCCTAATCCTGAGCTGGGTCAGAGAAAGATGACATGCCTGGATGACCCACGAGTTGTACAACAATTGTTTTGTAACCTACTGCATACTTCTTTTTTATACAGGTAACAGTGTACATTGGTGTGACTCTGGTCTCGCTGGGCCCTAAGGGACCTGAGTTATGCCCTAGGCAACTCTATCCCATTTACATTTAATGGAGTGTCCCTACCTGGAACACTGTACATTTCTGAGACATTGGCTAGATTCTGAGTTCAAAAAAAGGGGAACTGAAGAAGATCAAGCGTGGTTTTTGTAGAGGAAGTATTATTTGACCTCAAAAAGTAATGAAAGAAAATAGTAAAAAATAGAGGCAGGTGACAATGATTTTAGCTGTAACCTTTTAGCTGTTCTACAAATGTAATATACCATCATGTCCATCAGACATTGGGGGTTATTGGTTTTTCAAAAACAAGTAGTACCAAACGTCATGGTCAGATCTGAAGCTTAGAATGATTTGTCATTGTGTAAGGACCATGAATCAATTCATAAGGTTAAATCTAGTGAAGTAAGATGGATATGAGGAAAACCTAAGTTTAGGGATGGTGAATCTTAATAGGACTTCGAATTTGGAGTTACTTGTGATATCATGGGATTCAGAGAGAGTATTTCAGTATGTGTTTTTTCTAGCACAGTGACATACATTTGTAAGCCAAAGCTGAACTTAGGTAAATAACAAATGTTTCACTATTCTGTGTTCCCACAAGGGGGCACTCACCACAGGAATGGCCCTGAAATTAGACCTGTGTAACATTTAAATTATGCCAGTGTCATCTGAGCAATTTCAGAAGTTTTGCATGATTTTTCTGTGGATGTGGGTAGCAGTGTAGCTGGGCCTAGCGCCAGACAGCACCTTGGGACACCTAGACGTCTCTGAAAACTAAACACCGGAGGTATTCTAGAATGGTGTGCCCTTCATGAATAACCCCACCTTTTTGGGCCCAAAGGCCCTACAAACATAAAACTTTATCATAATTCACACATTTTCCACACTTTTCTAAGAGGGAAAGCACCCAGAATCAGTGGAGATCACCAAAATTCAAACACCCAATGTTCACGCCTTTTTCACAATAAAAAAAGTGTCCCACTTGTGTGGTTGTGTTCATCACCCACAACAGGAACCAGTTAAATCGATGTAGTGTCATTGTGGTCTTCACATGGTTGCAGCTTTAATACATTCCTCTGTTGTGCATTAGGACCACCCACAGATGGTGTGTAGTGTTTTATCAGCTTAAGTGTGGAAATACAGAATGCTAAGGCACTGTTCATTGACTAGAAGTACGAGTGATTCCTGTCACACAATTATGGGCTAATAGTGTTTTTGACCCATATTTCCATGGTTGCACTCCATTTTGGGAGAGAAAGTATTCTGAAATTTACACAAGTCACACAACTATGGATTAACTTGGGCAGCTAGTTTTCAGAAATGTTCAGGGTTTGTATAGTCCCTTTGTGCTTGTCAACCCTGCACAAATATAAGCTAGCCATCTTTAGGCTTGTTTTTGATGTTTGCAGGACATTCTTCATAAGAAACCATGCTGATATCCATGCATGCCACGCTAACTTGAATTCTTATGGAGCTTTAGGTTTCAGAGATACGCTGACGTTCTTGGGGATTCTTTGGAGTATAGCAAGTCATAGTAGATTGGGATATGTTTGGTTCTAGTTTTGACATTTGGGTAGCCAGGGTTGGGGTAAATAATTTTTTCTATCTCCCCCTAGGTACAGAAATACTGTTGGGTGTCAAGGGTAGGGCTTAATGCCAAGAGGATCAGTGCCCTCATAACATTCCTTTTCTCACTTTTTTCCCTGGTGCTGTGTAAGGCTTTTAACCCACTTAAATAGACAGATTATGTGGTTATCCCTCATCTACCTATCCCCCGGTCAGAAAACCGACTAGAACATCAGGAGACAACATTGAGAAATAGAAAATGTGCAGGGTCTACCCATGCTGGTGCTGGACTATAACTCCCAATCCTTGGGCACCAGACAGTCTTTCTGTCTCGTTAGGGTAAGTTTTGAGGGTTCACCTTTTATCTCACTGTGTAATAGACAGAAAGCATTGGGTCCTCTTACCAGACACATGATGGTCTCTTTGGCAACCAAGGAAGGAGGAATGGGGGTACCAAACCCCTTGTTGCGAACAGACATCACAAATGTGCCCAAGGGAATCCAAATGTCCTCTCACTTGGCATGTGGCTGACTTCTATGTTCGGATTTTGGGCTCGGGTGGCAGAGAGACTGCTTTGGGTCTGAGTTAGGCAATCAGACCTGATGCCAGGATCAGACACCACCCCCTTCTTTAAAAAAAAAACCTAGACCTGAATTATTCTTAACATACATTGTCCTTGTTCATGCCATGGCGTACCATTAGTTAAGGGGCCTGGTACAGACCGGGACAGTGCTTCCGATGTTGAAACTTCTGCCTTCAGTCGGTACAGGAGAGCACTCTGAGAGTTTATTAGTAAATGATTACACCCCAGGTTGAAACTACCACACAGTATTTCACTGGATGTAATTTGACCCCTTTTTTCAGAGGGGCAAAAGCTCCCTATTGAAGCAAGCTGCAAAGTGAAACTAATCAAATTACTTTCACTAGTTGAACATATAATTCATTTTCTTATACATTAGGATGTCCAATTAATCATTTCAAATAATTTATTTAATCTACCGATTCATATTTCGAGCAATATTTTGCATTGCTTGGTTAATAATCTTCAAGTCAACATAATAGGGAACAAGACAAGTTAAGTTATTGTCCAGACAAATTTTCTCTTTGTTGACTCAAGTTCTAAAGATGACAGTGGCAGAAGACAAAACGATATTGGGTTTGTATTATTTGCAATTCATTTGACTTTGACTATAATATTTTGTCTGAAAGGCAAGGTTCTTTGTTTGCATATTAAGTTCGCAGCAATGCACTTTATAAACAAAGTCATACCTCTTTGCCATAAAATAAAATACAACTTTTACAGCAATCCATGTTTTTATCCTGTTTTTGCTCAATTGCTAAGGCAGTAGGACTCTAATTGCCTTTTTTTCCCTTTCAGTATTTTACCCAATGTTGGGCTGCAAGATTCCCATTGTCTTGGAAAAGTTTGTGCATAATCCTCAAATAAATATTTGAACAAGTATATTTTGCAATGATAATGCCTCACTGAAATAAACTAAAATCTCAATATTGTAAAAACAACTTAGGGCCCTGAGAAAATATTTCTGCCCAAAGTACTAGTCCTCGACATCTGATTTTAATGTTTTTGATAGGAGAACTTCAAAATTGTTTGAAGCAGACCCATTGTCTGGATTTTCCACCAACCCACTGTGCCAAAGAAATTCACTGACAGGCTGCAAAAATGAAAAGGCGTGATCAGGAAATCTCTTGGAGTGGAAAATAAGTGAGAGAACGAAGGTACAGCCCAGAGTGTTGTCTTCTTAAGATAGACTTATATAATATAAAAAACTAAAATATCTGGGTGTGCAGCAACTGGTTGAAAAGTGTTAGCAAAAGTCAGCTCAATAGTGAGTTTAGGAAACCTTTAATAGGCCTACTGTGTTTCAACTAGAATGCTGAAGCAAATGCACCGCATAAGCTGAATTATCTCAAAATAAAGAACCCCTGCATTAAAGAGAGTAGTCAAAGCTGTTATGTGGGGAGCACATTATCAAGTGCTGTTCTTAGTGGTATCCTTCCTATGGCAATGATTGGGAATTCAAATGATCTAATCTTATATAATTTATATTTATGCATATTATTCCCAATAACAAATGCTGGTATGCTGCCTTCCTACCCATAAACTCCCTTATGCGTACCAACAAAATATTTGTGAAGTAGGTCCAGGTTTAAGATAAAGCAGCGGCGAAGTAACATTAGTATGCAGCATTGCAGGGCAAGAGAATTGGAGGAAATATAAAAAGAGAGTATCAACAATATTATAATTTTTATCAAACAGTTCATTTACGGATCTCACAGCTAGAAAGATCAGCCCAAATGGAGTATGCCCTTCAAGGAGGGAGACATGTTGCTTGATTTTGTCCTAACCTTGATGAGGTACAAACTGGCTTCTACTCAGTAAAGTGCTAAAATACATAGTAATTCAAATGCCTTCCACTGGGGGACTCCATTTCATAAACGGGCAGCTGGGGCTCAGTTTAGCCAGGTAGATTGCCGGTCACAGTGGGAGCAGAGCAAAGGGTGTCTTTACAGGATTGCCAGAAAGAGGCTTGATGTAGAGGCATTGGCATTGGTGAGAATTTTATTAAATTGCCAGGAGTGGATCAATTACTAGATCAAAAAACTTCCCTGCCATAGATTTATGTGACTGTCACAGAAAAGAAGGCTGATGACTCTGTCCACAATAAGGCAAACTTTGTTCATATTCCAATGTCAACGGATCTAGCAGATCCATATACTCACTAAGAGGAAGGGAACTTCATACATTTGTTCCATAAAATGGCCATCTACACATGATGAGCAATCCTGGGGAGCACGGACAAGCTACTACTAGATCACTGCTATAAATATTCAGGCAAGATGAAGTTCAGCAACAACCACAATACCACAGCATGGTAAGTGCTGGTGACTTAAGAAGCATAGAGAAATGTTTGATAAAAGTGGGTTGAACCAGTGACACAGACATATAAGGATGTGCACAAGGTTTGAACTGTAGCCATTGGCAGATACAACAAACTTTAAACTGCTAAAACCAATGTTGACAGCTGTTGCTAGTTGTACCAGACCTATAAGCACATAGCTAGAGGTGAACAACAGAACAGCTCAACACAGTGAAGTCAATCATAGTTGTAACCAGGCAGGTATGTACTTGTGTTGTAACTAAAGGTGCCAGCAGACACTACTGTTCACTAACAGTCATGGCTACACTCAAGTGGAACCTTGTGCTGTTCCCCCAGAATGCTGTTCATGGTTTGCAATGCAAATCTGTCTCAACACCACTAGCCTGTGGCATTATCTTTCTATTTTTTCACCTGTATGTGTATTAGTCCTTAGAAGGTCCTATCACTTGTTCACAGAAATCTTGACTCAACGCAAATGCTGTGAATTGGAATTAAAAGGACTATGGTGGAAGAGTATCCTAGTGAGGGACATGGGGGATAATGAGAAATTCCCCCGAGAATTAGGACCAGAATTACAGATTTACTCAGTAACATCATCTCTAAAGGGACTTTCAGATGCCCACTTGAATTTACTGGTGATTCTTCCATCCAGAGTTACAGATACACCATGGGAAGGTAATTTCAGGGCAAAGTTACTGAGGATTACTATACAGACCATCTAATGATGCACAAAGTCATGTACCTATGACTTTCTACTCAATAGAATACCAAGATTAAATCAATGCTGTAAGCTCTTGCTAAATTCTTACCTCCTTTGCATCATGGCAAGCATGGTGAACATGATATTTTGGTCAAATTACCTTCATTGCTATTTAAAGCAGGTATATGGTAGTTAAATTATGCTTGTAAGGGCCTCTCCTGTTTCCTATTTTGCCTGACCAATTTTCGCCTGAGTGTTAATTTTCTTTTCTTCATTTGGATTATGCCCTCTCATAATATCCTATTCAAGTTAAAACTCCCTTTGGAATAGCCCGAATGAATATGTTTCAGTAGTATCTGTTTCTGGGCATCCACATTTGTTCTTTGGGACTAAACTATGTTCTAGGTTGGATATATATTTAGATACCCCATATTACCACCATCCTCCTGCTGGATAGGATTATGAATTTCATCATTTATATCCCAAAACCTCCTAATCTTTCATCTAATCTCAGTGGTGTTGTTCAGGCTCCTAAATTCATCCTGTCTGGCAAAGAAAGAATAATCATTTGAGCCACATAAGTCATAGATCCTACCATGGAAGGCAGATTAGCGTTATAGAGAAATTATGACAGATGGCTACTAGGACAGGCATGTGCAATGAAGAAAGCAAGTGACGTAGATATTGGCTCAACATTTCTTTGTATTCCTGGTTTGTGTTATGTGGAAATGATGACTCTGCATACAAATCTAGGTCATGTTACATGGAGAATGCATTTTGCCTTGCTGAAATGAAATCACTGAAAAAGGCTATGAAGGGGTTGCAACTTATAGATATTCTGTGCTTAGATGACATGGAAAGTTATGTTATTAGTGTGGTCATTTGACACCCAAACACACAAACATACAGGCCCTCATTCTGACCTTGGCGGGCGGCGGAGGCCGCCCGCCAAAGTCCCGCCGTCAGATTACCGTTCCGCGGTCGAAAGACCGCGGCGGTAATTCTGACTTTCCCGCTGGGCTGGCGGGCGGTCGCCTTCAGACCGCCCGCCAGCCCAGCGGGAAAGAGGCTTCCACGATGAAGCCGGCTCGGAATCGAGCCGGCGGAGTGGAAGCTGTGCGACGGGTGCAGTTGCACCCGTCGCGTATTTCACTGTCTGCGTAGCAGACAGTGAAATACATGTAGGGGCCCTCTTACGGGGGCCCCTGCAATGCCCATGCCAGTGGTCGGACCGCCGGGATCTGGATGGCGGTAGGGGGGGTCGGAATCCCCGCGGCGGTGCAGCAAGCTGCGCCGCCGTGGAGGATTCAATGGGGCGGCGGTACACTGGCGGGAGACCGCCAGTGGTGCCGGTCCGACCGCGGCTTTACCGCCGCGGTCGGAATCCCCATTGGAGCACCGCCGGCCTGTCGGCGGTGCTCCCGCGGTCCTCCGCCCTGGCGGTCAAAGACCGCCAGGGTCAGAATGAGGGCCACAGTGTCCCCCTGAAGCTCCTTTTTTTTTAGATGTGACAGTCTATCATGTGCTACCCCTGTGGTTCGCCCATTTCCACTCCCCCGCCAGGAATGGGAGCAGAAGTGCTTCTACTGACACCCCCACCATCCCGTCAGTGATCTGATGATATTGTTGTGAGCACAGCTCACTGATGTCATCAAATACAGCTCTCTGCACTGAAAGCCATCTCTGCTTCCAGCACAGTGGAGGGAGGCACAGTAAATGTTTCTACTGGGGCGGGGGAGGAGGATTTTTTTTCAGTACAGGCACAGGGGGAAAGAAAGGAATTCTTCCTTTCCACCCAAGCCTGTTTTGAACTGATCCTTGCTCCGCAGTCACAGGGGAGTCCCGCGATTGTGGAGCAGGTGTCAGTCCACTAGGCCACCAGAGATTTGTTCAGTATATGTTGGGGAGCGACCCCGTAGGCAACAGTTGCTCCCTGAGGGGTAAAGTATATTTGTGTTTTGACCCCCTGGGGATAGATCTGCCATTTTTGTGGCCGATCAGCCCCCGGGGGATCAAAACTACTATGCCACAAGGGATGTTTTATTTGTATGAAAAAGTAAGAGAGAGACCCTTTAGGCAAAGGTCACTTTTTGGGGGCAATAATTCCTCTGTGTTCCGGCCTTCCTGGGGTAGATCACAATTTTCTGTTGGCTGATCTGACCCCCCCCCCCCAGGGGATCAAAACCAGTAGGCCACCAAATATCTTTTATTTTATGAAAAAGTAAGGGAGTGTCCCCTTAGGCAAGGGTCGCTCCCTGGGGGCAATGTTTTATCTGTGTTTTGCCCCCCTGTTATAGATCAACTGTTTTTATGGCCAATCAGCCCCTTGGGGAATCCAAACCCAATGGGCCACCAAGGATTTATTTTGATACATTTGTGGGGACAAACCCTTGGCAAGCCCACTAGACACTAGGGAGTTTCTTTGATGTGTCTGGGGGGTAGCTCTATGGGGCACTTTAGCGGTAATATTAATTGGTATACTTTTGGCCATTTTCTGCCCCCCCCCAGGGCAAATTGGCCATATTTTTAGACTAATCGGCTTTCAAGGGGGACAGAAAGTCCCAAGATGCCAGGGAAAGTTTTGGTCTGCGTGTACAGGCCTTTGGCATTTTAGAGTTCATGGGTAGTGTTTTATCATGTTAACTCTTTTTTTGATTGTCAGCATTTGTGATTGCAATGTTTAATTTATCCTTTTTATTCTAGTGAAAAGCTTTTGATTTCCTGCGACTACTGCTTGCGGTTGATCTGCAGTTTTCGTAGTAGTGTGTGTTTGGTAAGAAAACCTGTTTGTACTGTTTGCTCTAAATGAGTGCCATTTCCCTGCATTGAAGTGTTTGTTGTAAATGACATAATGATAGCAGCATGGTTAGCTTCTGTTTTATTTTGTGTGAAATTCGCCTTTCATTTGTGCATGATGTGAATTGTGTTATGAGTATTTTATTTTGCTTTTCCTTTCTAGTGGGATATCCTTTGTTCTTACTCTGTCTGTTCAGAGGAGGTGCTGTTGAGCCTAGCTCTCTGTGGCATGTGAGTGGCATTGCTTTTGAGTAATTAGGTCTTTGTGCTAAAGCCACACTTTGTTTATTACTTATTTTTCACTGTGTTGGTTATTTTTGACCTATTTGTCAAGTTACTTTTATTTGTACGAATTATGGCTAGCCACAGGATTACCACTCAGGAGGTTGTTAGTGTGCTTTTCAAATCGTACTCTGACAATGATTATGAGACTGACTCTGCATCCGAGACAGAGGAGGAAGTGCAAAATTCTGGCAGTGAATGTTCTGTCCGATAGGAATCATCTTATGATAAAAACACTCTCAGTGCACTGAGAGTGCTTCAATTAGAGGGGGACACTGATGTGCAGATAGCACAGCAAGTGGCATCTGCATTGCAGCCTGGGACTGCAAAGCTTCCCACTGGATGGTGCAGCCGGTGTTGCCTACCTTTACTAGTCTCGCAGGGCCTAGAGTGAATACTGAAAACTTTTTGTGTATACATTTCTTGCAGATGTTTATGGATGAGGTTGTTGAGCAGCCTAATTTGTATACTGAACAGTATTTGAGGGACAACAGTGGCAGACTTAAGCCCCATTCTAGAGCTAGCCAGTGGACTCCCACAAATCTAGATGAGCTGAAGAAGTTCTTGGGTTCAACTTTTTTGATGTGCTTTATAAGGAAGCCATTGCTGTCTTCATATTGGTCTACTAGTCCCTTGATGGCAATGGCTGTGTTTCCTGCAACATGACTTGTGATCTGTATTTGTTTCTGCTTCGGATGTTGTATTTTGTTGATAATGCTTTAGCGTTGCCATGAGATCACCTTGATTGTTACCATCTTTTTAAGATTTGGTCTGTACTTGATCACATTGTAGATCGTTTTTCAGAGATCTATGTTCCAGTGAAGAAAATAGCCATTCACAAGTCATTGGTCCTGTTCAAGGGCTGATTGCTTTTTAGGCAGTATATTCCTAGCAAGAAGGCATGTTATACATTAAAATGTATATGCTATCTAAGAGTAGGACTGGGTATGTCTATAACCTCAGGGTGTGCAATGGTAGGGATTCCAGTACTGACCCCCCTGGTTGCCCATCTACTTTTGGAGTTAGTGAGAAAATTGTGTGGGAACTTGGTAGCAGACTTTTTTAAAAAGGTCACCATTTGTGTGTAGATAACTTTTACACTGGTGTGCAATTGTTCAGGGAACTGGTCAAAATGGACACTGTTGCCTGTGGCATAATCTGCTGTAACTATAAAGGTTACCTAAAAGAGTTTGTTTGTAAAAAAAAAAAAAACTCAGAGGGGAGAGTGTAGTGACTTGCGTAGTGATGAACTTCTAGCTGTGAAATTTGAAGACAAGAGAGATGTCTACATGCTGACTACCATCCATGATAAAAGTACTTCACCTGTGACAGTATGGGGTCTGATTGCTGAAGTTTGCAAACCTGTGTGCATTTTACACTATAACAAGCACATGGGTGGTGTTGAAAGAGTAGGTCATAAGGCTTACATTTGGCATAAGAAGTTGTCCATCCATCTTTTCCACTTAACAACCTTTCCTGTTTTTGTTGTATTTAAGGATCGTTCTTCTGAGACAAAGATTACATTTGTTCAGTTTTAGCAGTCTGTGATAGGCAGCCTTGTTATAATGGAAAAGGCAAGTGTTCCTAGAGTTGTAGTGGTGGAGGATGTGGCTAGATTGAAAGGTTGGCACTTTGCTGATCACATTCCTCACAAAAAGATTTCCCAGTAGGAGATATAGAGTGTGTATGTCAAGAGATATGAGGAAGGAGACTCTTATGTACTGCCCTGACTGTCCTCCAAACCTGGGCTGTGTGTGCCCACATGTTTTAGAAAGTACCACATGGAAAAGAGTTTTAGGGAGCAACTGCGAGTGTAAAAGTAAACTGCTTGTTCTTTATAATGTTTTGTGCAGTTTCATGGTTGTCATTAGTGTGATGTATTTAGTTAGAGCTGTTGTGTTTGTCATTTTGTATTTACATACAATTGGTTTGTTTTTTCTTTTTTGTTAAAAACATGTGATGGTGGTGTGCATGGACTGGTGCTTGGCTGTCAGTGTGCATGGACTGGTGCTTGGCTGGCAGTGGACGCAGACTGGAATGTGGCTGGTCGTGTGTGTGAGCTGACACCTGGCTGGCTGTGTGTAAGTAGTGACTTGCCGCTGGTCACTATACACACTGCTAGCCAAACACACTCCATCAGCCAGTGTGATTGTTGTGTCAGGCATGTAGGCATATGAAAGTGATTGTCCCTTGAACAGCACTGTCTGTTGATGTGACTTTTGTAATGTGCTGGGCCTGCTGCTGGCGGCGTCAATTGTCTTGTGCATGTCACGCATGAAAAGTGTGTGACTGGACTGTAAAGCAGATGGTGCCTTGACACAGCTCATGTGCTGTGAGCCATTGGTTCAGTTTCGTGACGTATCAATTATTAACAGAGCATTTCAGTTTTGTGAAATCTCTTGTTAATAGAATTTTATATACTGAACCATGACTCACCCTTGTTCCAAATCCAACCAATATGTGTTTACTTGATGGATATATGGTTGTGCAGTAATAATTGTCTTTTCTGTCTTTCTCTGCCAGTATGTACATTGTCTAAACATTGTCTCTTATTCTGATTCTTGTAATATGCTGGGCCGGCGGTGTGAATGGTCTTGTTTGTGTCACGTATGAAAGGAGTGTCAATGGCCTGTAAAGTGGCTGGTGCCTTATCGTAGCTTTACATCTCACGAGCCATGAGTCATTGGTTCAGTTTTTGGAGCTATTTATTATTAACAGAGCATTTAACTTTGTAAAATCTATTGTTACTAAATTGTTATATATTGAACCATCCATCATGACAAATCCAACCAGTATGTATATCTTATATGAACAGTGGGTAGCCACAAGACCATTTCTTTCACTTCTCCTCTCCACTGTAATCAGGCTTTGAAGCACATCCCTGCCATGCTAGGTGTCTCAGGTAGGACCACAATGATGAAGCATGGCACCAACTAGGTTGATGGGTGAGGGGTCTTTTTAACAATTGTTTTTCACAATTTGAGTGTTTGTGAATCACAGAAGTAAGAGACTTTGTAGTGTGCTCACTTATTGTCTAGGGAAATTCTAACAACTATAGATATGTTCAAAACTAGACACCCAGGGGAGTGCAGGATGGTGGGCCTCTTGTGGATCCCAACACATTTATTTTTATCCACAATGCCCTGCAAAGCTCAAAATTTGACTACAATCACATATTTTCCTTGCATGTCTGTGCCATACTCTTCCAGAAACAGAAATAAAATAACATTTTCCTACCACCCAGTGTACCCCTCGGACTCCTGATAAAAGTAATACCTCACTTGTGTGGGTGATCAAAGCAGAGTCAGCCTAAAAATGTATTAATAAAATCCCGCCCTTCTGGACCATTCGTGGTTCACCCTCAAACTCTACATGTTTTTGGCCCCGCCCTGTCACAGGCACTAGGTCCATACACTCCAGTGAGGAATTAATTTTATTGGGATCCTAAGGAGAATGATGAGTGGTAGGAAGTTTGTGGCTACCCTCAGATTCCAGAACTTTCCGTAACAGAAATGTGAGGAAAAAGTGTTTTTTAGACAAAAGATGTTTGCAACAGATTTTGGGTAGCAGAACTTGATGAAGGTCACACAAGTCACCACATTCTAGATTCCCCTACGTGTGTTGTTTTCAACAATGTACAGGTTTATAGGTATTCCCCAAGTGCATGCTGTGCTAGGACCTAAAATCCACAGCTAGGCACGTTTCACAAAACAAGTCCGTTTTCAGTGGAATATTGTGATGTGTTCACAGTTTGGGCTGTTTCCTATTGCAGGAACTAAGCCTACCCACACAAGTGAGGTACCATATTTATTGGGAGACATGGGAAAATGTTTGGTGGAAGGAATTTTGTCACTCCCCTCAGATTCCAGAACTTTCCATCACAGAAATGGAAGGAAAATGTGTGCTGTTAGACACATTTTGAGGTTTTCAAGGGATTCTGGGTAACAGAACATGAAGAAAGCCACACAAGTCATTCCATCTTGGAGTCCCCTAGGTGCCTAATTTTAAACAATGTACAGGTTTTATAGGTTTCCCTATGTGCTGGCTGGGCTAGAGCCCAAAATCCTTAGGTAGGTATATTGCAAAAAACAAGTCATTTTTCAGTAGAAAAATGTGATGTGTCCACATTGCGTTTTGTGCTGTTTCCTGTAACGGGCACAAGGCCTACCCACACAAGGCTTAGGGGAATTGTGGATGAAAGAAAGTTTGTGGCTCCCCTCAGATTCCAGAACTTTCCATCACAGAAATATGAAGAAAATGTGTATTGTTAGACACATTTGAGGTTTGCAAGGTATTCTGGGTAACAGAACCTGGTGAGAGCCACATACGTCATCCCATCCTTGATTCCCCTCAGTATCTAGTTTTTAAAAATCTACAGGTTTGCTAGGTTTCCCTGGGTGTTGGCTCTGCTAGGGCCTATAATCCACAGCTAGACACATTGCAGAAATTAGCCTGTTTTCAGTGGAAAAATGTGATGTGTCCATATTTCATTTTGGGACGTTTCTTGTCACAGGTACTAGGTCTATCCACACAAGTGAGGTACCATTTCTATTGGGAGACTTGGGGGAATGCAGGGTGAAAGAAAGTTTGTGGCTCCCCTCAGATTCCACAATCGTCCTTCACAAGTCACTCCATCCTGGATTCCCCATGGAATCTAGTTTTCAAAAAAGGACAGATTTGCTAGGTTTCCCTAGGTGCCAGTTCTACTAAGGCCTAAAATCCACAGCTAGACACATTGCACAAAATAAGTTAATTTTCAGTGGAAAAATGTGATGTGAGTTGTTTCCTGTAACAGGCACTAGGTCTACCCACACAAGTGAGATACCATTGTTATTGGGGGACTAGGGTGAATGCTGGGTGGAAGAAAGTTTGTCACTCCCCCAAATTCCAGAACTTTATATCATAGAAATGTGAGAATTATATTTTCTAGACATATTTTGAGGTTTGCAAGGGATTCTGGGTAACAGAACCTGGTGAGAACCATACAAGCCACCCTATCCTGGATTTCCCTAGGTGTCTAGTTTTTAAAACTGTACAGGTTTGCTAGGTTTCCCTAGGTACCTGCTATGCTAAGGCCCAAAATCCACAGCTAGGCACATTACAAAAAATGAGTCAGCTTCAAGTGAAAAATGTGATGTGTCCATGTTGCGATTTGGACCATTTTCTGTAGCGGGCACTAGGTCTACCCACATGAGTAAGTTACCATTTTAATTGGAAGGCTGAGGGAAATTCTAGGTGGGAGGAAGTTTACGGCTCTTTAGAGATAACAGAACTTTCCATTACAGAAATGTGAGGAAAATATGTGTATTTTGTCAAAATGTGGGGTTTGCAAAGGCTTCTGGGTACCGGAACCTGGTGACAGCCACACAAGTCACCCCATCCTGGATTCCCCTAGGTGTGTAGTTTTTAAGTATTTACATGTTTGCTAGGTTTCCCTATGTGCCTAATGTCCTAGGGCCTAAAATCAACAGGTTTGCACATTGCAAAAACAAGTCAGTTTCCAGTGGAAAAATGTGATGTATCCACTTAGCATTTTGGGGCATTTCCTGTTGTCGGCACTAGACCTAGCCACACAAGTGAGGTACCATTTATTTCAGAGACTTCAGGAAATGCTGGGTGGGAGGAAGTTTGTGGCTCTGTGGAGATACCAGAACTTTCCATCACAGACATATTAGGAAAATGTGTGTATATTGACAAACTGTGAGGTTTGCAAGGGATTCTGGGTAACAGAACATGGTGAGAGTCACACAAGTCATCCCATCCTAAATTGCCCTTTGTGCCTAGTTTTAAAAAATGTACAGGTTTGGTAGTTTTGTTTTGTTGGTATCGGTTGTGCTAGGGCCTAAAATCCACAGCAAGGCACATTGCATAAAAATGAGTCAGATTTCAGTGGAAGAATGTGATGTGCCTACATTGCGTTTGGCCACATTTCCTTTAGCGGGCACTAGGCCTCCCTACACAAGTGAAGTACCGTTTTTATCCGGAGCCATGAGGGAATGCAGAATCAGAGAATAAGTGTTATTAGCAAATGTCTTTCTCTCCATTTGTGCATCCAAATGTAAGACAGTGTCTAAGCACAAAGTCTTATTAAGAAATGCCCTCTAATTCACATGCTAGTATGGTTTCCCATAAATTCAGTGATGTGCCAATAACTACAGCTTCTAATCTCCATATCCTACGCCTATTTCGGAAATACAAAGGTTTTCTTCATACCTTCTGTTCAGTTATTGACTCTGGGTACCTCATGTTCTTGTTGAACCTACAAGCCCTATATATCCCCTCTACCAGAAAGGTCCAGCGGCTGTAAAAATATATTGCTTTTGAAAATCTGCCATACTTAGAAAAAGTTACAGATGAAATGGCTGTTATTTTCAACTCAAGTTCAATCTTTTTTTTTATTTTAAGTGTTATGTTCTGTAGGAAAACTTTTAAGGATCTACACAAATGACCTGCTCTGAATTCAGAATTTTGTCTCCTTTTTGAAATATATAGCTTTCTGAGACCGACCTATGGTTTCATACCAATTTCTATCACTAACTGGAAGTAGGTTGAACGCACAAAAAATAGGAAAAATGGGGTATGTCCCAGTAAAAATCCCAGGGCAATCCACAAACCCCTAGGCCCCTTTGGAATCCCCAGGATGTTGTTAAAAAGGACACAAATGTGGCATGGATATAGCTTTTGTGGACAAAAAGTTGCAGAGGTCTAAATGTGAACTACCCTAAATAGTCAAAAAAAGCCTTAGCATTGGGGGTAGGGGGAGGAATAGCAGCAAAAGGGTTAATAATTGCACACTCTACAGAAATTCTGCACTCTTGCCCTGTGAGCAGACAAAAGATACTGATGAAACCTTTGTGAAATAAGTTTGCACTTAGCATGTAATGTTTGGTTTAATGAAAATGACTCTGATATGAAGAAAAAAGACTGATCTTCTTTGTCCAATTTAGTAATAAGTAACATCCCTATCTTTACTCCAAGGTCAGGCTTCAATTTGCAGCTTATGCTGTGATGAGGATTGTAAGGGGCCTGCTACAGCACACGTAACGTTGGAGTTTTCATTTCCAGCAACCAAAGTATAAAACAGGCTCTTGTGGCGAGTAATGAGGCATTGTGCCTGTTTTCAGGCCATAATTCCTGCTGGTCTCTCAAATTTCTCCCTCCAAATGGGGTGTAGCACTACAAGATGCTTTCAAATTGCTTTATTTCAATGTTTGCAAACAACTCTGAAAATATCCATGCTCTATAATTTGCAGAAGCTATTTTAATGCACCTGTAAGAGAAGAAACACATCTCTGTTGCTTCCTGTTTGTGCACAAGACACACACATGCCATGCACCAATGCCAGTTTCACACAAAAAAAGATGACCAGTTCTATGTTAATTCATTTTTAAGATGAATGCATTGATACAGGAAGGTAGAGTGGAGTGGTAGATGGTGAAAAACATTGCACATACCCTCTGTGTGTTGCTTATTGCCTAGTCAAACTAATAGCCAGGCTTAAAACAAACTCAAATAACTACTGCACTACTTTGCTCAAACAGTACTGAAACTAAAATCACACACACACAATTTAATTGGAGGAATGCTTGCTTGCAAACAGCCTAACCACTGGTAGTCACATGAGGTAGCATTCCAGCCCATCATTCATTTGGCCACAATACCACTTCAGAATGGACCCAGCCATGTGCAAATCAGCCTTGACCCTGCTCCAACCGGAACAGTCTACCTCGAAGCACTAATCCAAGTACTCCCAGAGCAGGAACACAAAAAGCCTGACAACACTTTTGCCCTTATTGGGGATCTATAGTTGTCTGTAGCAAGGTTATAGTGGCACATTAAGCACTGACCTGCGGTACTTCAAATACAAACATGTGATGGGAAGAATGCTTGCAATAAGGCTAGCCACTGGCAATTGCTCGGGGTAGCATTCCAACTCATTGCTCTTTGTCCACTGTGCCACCTTAGTTTGGACCTAGCCATATGCAAACCGGTCTTGACCCGGCTCCAATCAGAACAGTCTAGCCTGAAATGAGACTAATTGAAGCATTCCATCATCACTTTTTTTGTGTATTTCAGTGTGACACTTTAAGTGGAATGAGTATGCCTAGACCTGGGTCCCATGTACATTGTACCATTTGAGCTAAAGCCATACCCGAGTGAGAAACCTCAAGAATGGTGGAATCAGTCCTGGGTTGCTTCTTTTCTGGTTCAGGTAGCATCTTGCCTGCAGTTCAGGTTGGACCTGTCCAGATGGAGCAGAGTCAAGACTGATTTGCAAACGACTGGGTCCAAACTGAGGTGGTGGTGTTTGACCTCTCGCCCTTAGGGTGGTCTACCCCCAAACCTTTTGGCTGCTTACCACCAGCTTTTGCTGATTCTTTTTGTTGGCCTTAGGGCATTGAACACTTTATCACTTATGACCAGTAATAAAGTGCATGTGTTTCTCTGTCCAAACATGATAACACTGATGTATACACACTTGGTTTATTTAATGTATTTGTAAGTCCCTTATAAAGTGATACACCATATACCCAGAGCCTGTATGTTGAATGATACTAGTGGGCCTGCAGCACTGAGTGTGCCACCCACCTAAGTAACACTTTAAACATGTCTCAGGCTTGCCACTGGAGAGCACGTGGATGCAGTTTTACTGCCACCTCGATTGGCATTTAAAACCCCTTCCCTAGACTTAAACCACCTCCTTTTATTACACATACGTCACCCCAAAGGTACACCCTAAGTAGCCCTTAGGGCGGGGTGCTATGTAACTAAAAGGTTAGACAAGCACTTTTAAGTTTTACATGTCCTGGTGGTGAAAAACTCCCAAGTCATTTTTCACTGCTGTGAGGCCTACTCCTCTCCCTGATTAACACTCAGAAATCCTTAATACACTTGTCAGCTGTACATCCTGATTAGAAAGCAGTAACTCTGTCATATTTCATCTCTCTGGAATGATAATAATAAATCCTCTCTACTGGTAAAGTCGGACTCAACATTACTATTTTAGAAATGCCACTTTTAGTGAGTGAACATTTGTCTGCTCTTGCAGCTCTATGTGCCTGAATCCTGTACAATACAAATCTAGGGTGAATGATAGCTACACTTTGTGCATTCCCTCTAGACCTTCCAGACTACCACAAACACAGGAAGGTCAGGTGTGTGGGAGACCTCATAAGCATTCTAATGATTCTTCCTAGGCAGGAAGGGCAGGAGGGCTGCCACCTACACCTGAATCAGCAGGGCCTGTCCCCACACAAAGGTCTGATTATCCTCTACTGATAGTTTGGAGCCAGAGCTGAGGATAAAATGATACTTGTGCATTTCAAAGACCCTTTTTTGAAGTCACCCCGGCCCAAAGGCGCATTTGGGTATAAGTACTAGGTCTCTGACTCAACCAAAGCAGGCACTTTTGGACTTACAACTGGACCCTGTCAGAAGAACGGCTGTGCTGCACTAAGGACTGTCACTCTGCTGGACTGCTGACCTGGAAGGACTGCTTTAATAGTATGCTGCTCTGTTGCCTGCTGCTCTCTGACCCTGAAGAGAGAGAGCTGGACTCTGCCTTGCTCAACACAATAATCTCCAAGAGCTTGTGTGCTTGCCTCCTGTTGCTAGAGATTGAAGACATCAAAGTCTCTAACCCTGCACCTGTGCCTGGTTCACTGGAAATGGACCAGATACTTGCTCCAGCGGGAATCAACACATCGCCTGCTGTGAGAGTTAGACCGGATGCATCACAACTGTTGCAGGAATAGAACTAAAGCATCACATTCAGAACCTGTGCTTTGCCTTTGCATCATTGCTGCATCGTACCAATCGTATTGCTGCCACTCCTGAAGGAAGATCAACGCATTCCTTCACTTCTGGGAGAAACCCAACATGTTGCCTTTCCGAACTGATGCATCAGAGCACTCAGGCTTCACCTTTGGAACTCATCCCCAGCACTTCATGAGGAAAATCAGTGCATCTTGTAACTGTGACCAGGATTGAGGCACTTTGCTCAGCTGGCCCTGCGGGGGGTCGTGAAGCCTGCCTGTGCTGTATCACAGGCAGCCTGAACTCTTTACTTTGTCACAGACCAGCGAGACCTCAAGTAACCCTTAATGAGCTCTTTGCATCTAAGTGTAGGAAAGTGCCTTCTTTTGGGCATGGTTACCCCCACCTTTTGCCTAATGTCAGTATGTTTTGACTGTGCTCACTGGGATCCTGCTAACCAGGACCCCTGTGACTTTGCTCTCTCCCTCTAAATTTGATTGCTGGGACTTCACACACCCCACATTTGGCATACTGGAGCCCCCAAATAAGTCCCTAGTATGTGATACCCAGATACCCAGGTCATTGGGGCAGCAGGGGTTCACCATCGGCTGCAGCATGTATTATACCACCCATGTAAGACCATGTAAAATGTATTTGCAGGTCTGCTATTGCAGCCTACGTGAAAAAGTGCAAGCACCCTTTCACTTCAGATCACTGCACCAGGTCACTGCAAGTCACCCCTTTGGTAGGCCCTCCTAGCCCAAAGGGCAGGTTGCAGGCACCTGTGTGTGAGGGCACCCCTGCATGAGCAGAGGTGCCCCCACAAACTCCAGCCCCATTTTCCTGGACTACGTGAGTGTGGGGATGCTATTTTATGCATGTACTGAACATAGGTAACTACCTATGTCCAGCTACATAATTTTATCTCCGAACCTGGGACTGTTTGGTATCAAACATGTCGGAATCATACCCCAATGCTTTTGCCAGTATGGGTTGTATGATTCCATGCACTCTGGGGGCTCCTTATGGGACCCGCAGCATTGCTCCTCCCAGCTTTCTGGGGTTTCCAAGGCAGCCCATACTGCTGCCATCCCTCAGACGGGTTTCTGCACTCCTGCTGCTCAACAAGCTCAAGCCCAGGAAGGCACAACAAATGATTTCCTTTGGGAGAGGGGGTAACACCCTCTCCCTTTGGAAATAGGTGTTACATGGCTTGGGAGGGGTAGCCTCCCCAAGCCACTGGCATGCTTTAAAGGGCACATTTGGTACCCTCCTTGCATAAACCAGTCTGCACTGGTTCAGGGACCTCAGGTCCCTACTCTGGCACAAAACTGGACAATGGAAAGGGGAGTAGGCACTCGCCTCTCCATCACCAACCCAGGGGTGGTGCCCAGAGCTCCTCCACGTGGCCACTTAATTCTACCATCTTGAATCCAAGGTGGGCAGAGGCCTCAATGAGCATCTGAGGGGCCAGGCCAGGCAGGTGATGTCACAGCCCCCTATCTGATAGGTGATAGGTGATTACCTTGTTAGGTTCCAGGACTATTTAGGTTCTCCTCAGATTAAACATGCAAGACTCCAGCAGGACTCCTCGGCAATGTTTACTTTGACTTCTGGCCACTGGAACGACAAGTGCACTCCACAGGATCCTACAATATATAGCTACAGCGATGACTCTGCTTTGCAACTTTGTTTCTCCGGCTCCTTCCAGCAACTCCGCTGTTTCCCCAGCTGTATATCCGCTGAGGGTGGCAAGTCTTCAGTCTGCATGAAGAAGCAAGAAGGAATCTCCCTTGGAGTGACGGAGTCACTCCCCTGTATCTGCAGACACCAACTGCAATGACAACAGTCTGTGTGGATCTCCTCTCTTCCTGAGCTGTGTGGATCCTGCATTACGGGTAGTGGTCCGGAGTTGTCCTTTTTGTCCTCTCTGCTAGCAGTCCAACTTTGAAGATGGTAAGTCCTTGACTCTCCACGCTGGACAGTACCCTCATGCACCATGTGTCTTGCAGATACCAAGGGTTGTTGGCATCTCCTCCAAGGGATCTTTAGGGTCCATGGAGCCCCATTTCCCAGCACTCTTTCCTGCCATGCCCAGCCTTCTACCTGCTTCTTCTGTGACGTGGGAATCCTTTCTAGGTGTGCCGGGTGGGCCTCACCGCGACTCCTGTGCTTGATGCCAGTGGGTCATCTGTGATGCATCCTTCTCTTCTGTGACTCCCCTGGTCACTGAGAGTCACTCAGGACTCCCTTCTGTGGGTTGAGTCCCCCTGGACCTTGCTGGTTCCAGGCAGCTCCACTTTTCTTCATTTCCAACATTTACCTTTGCCAAGGCTTGTTAGTGGTTTTTCCACACCACAGACTGACTACAATTCTTCATACAGCATGGGACATCGACTGCATCACTCATTAAGTCTTCAGCTGTTCCAGGGATGCATTGCTGAACGTCTTCGTCTCACCGTCGACCAGATACTGCATCCACAGAAGGGCGGGTAGTGGCTCCTGCCACCACCGAACACCTCAACGTGAACTGGACTTGGTCCCCTTATTTTCCAAGTCTTCCTTTTCCAGAATCCACCTTTGGTTTCTTGCAGTCATGAATTGGGCTTGCAATATCCTTCTCTGAAGTTCTTCTGGCGGGCTTGGGGAGAACCAGTTACTTACCTCTTTTCTCCTGGTTGCTCGGGGGCACTCTGGTACTTACCTTGTGGGTTGCTACTTTCTCCAGCTCCCATATACCGATTCCACTTCCTTGGGGGGGGGGGGCGACTTTTGCATTCCACTTTCTTAATATATGGTTTGGTCCTCTAGTCCTTCAGTATTGTCTATTGCTTTTCACTGTTTTATCTTGCGTTTTATGACAATTTCTGATTGCTACTGTACATATAAAAGTGTGTTTACTTATCTCTTATTGGAGTATTGCCTACCTAGTATTTTAGTATTTCTGTCACTAAAATAAAGTACCTTTATTTTTGTAACACTGTGTGGTTCTTTCATGTGTGTAAGTGCTGTGTGACTTCAGTGGTATTACATAAACTTTGTATGTCTCCTAGATAAGTCTTGGCTTCTCATCCACAGCTACCTCTAGAAAGCATGACTTCCTAGAAACTGACTACACCTCACTAATAGGGGATACCTGGACATGGTATAAGAGGATAATACCATAGGTACTCACCACACACCAGGCCAGCTTCCTACATTGGTGGTGCAGCGGTGGGATAAGCTTTGCATGTTTCTTAGAAAAGTCTTGACTGCTCATCCACAGCTACCTCTAGAGAGCCTGGCTTCCTAGACACTGACTACAACTCACTAATAGGGTGTACCTGGGCCTGGTATAAGGTGATCATACCATAGGTACTCACCACACACTAGGCCAGCTTCCTGCACTAAGCATTAGAACTCTTTTTATTCTTTAAAAAATCATAATTCAAATTCTGCTTATGGGATTTTTGTAGGCCTGGTCTTGACAGTTCATAGCAGCAATTTTGTATTTCAGAAATAAGCCCCCTAAAACAAGATTTTGATTCTGAAAATATGAACAATTATGATACTGACATGCAGAGACATTTTCACAGTGTCCATAGGGGGCAGCTTATGATTTTTCTTGCTGGGTCCACTATGCCTCACAACGTGGCCCTGAACAGAAAAAATGTAGTTCAAAAAGCCTGCCCTAACAGACACAGATTTTCCAATACAATTTTTAGAGTATCAATTGGAGATTCTTTAAAGGACGTTTTACCCTTTAAACATCACTGACAGTGTAGTCAGCTGAGGCACCACCATGGAAAAAACAGGAACTCCTGATGCCAAACTCAAACTGACCCCCCAAAGCAATGTCCATTTTAATGTCTTGTACTCTGAACTCATGTATAAGCAGTTCATATTGCAAGTAAAATCCATGTTTTTGTTTAACAGAATAGTTGTGCATGTATGTGAAATGTCCTTTATGATAGAGATTTTCAAAAACATATTTGCCTTACAGCCTTCAACAATTTTGCAATGAAAAAATGATTGTCACACGAAAGAAAAGATTGGGCATAAGTGAAATATTTCAAGTATCCCCGTGTGAATGCTAATATGTCCAAGGATTATTTTGTCATGCCTATGAGGTGTGGTTCTATTAAAAACATATGGTGTTATGATTTGAAGCTTAATCACATATTACAATTAAGTCAGAGGAATATTTTTCAGATTCTGCTAATTTGTTAGAGAGAGAAGGAGTCACTTCTCTGCAATGTAATTTAGGATGTCTCTATCACTGAATGTTTTCTGCATCTTTGTCCCCGAATAAGATTAGTACTGTTTAGAACAAACACATATTTCTTGATTAGGTGTAGGCTAGCTTACTTACTCTTCTAATTTTATAATGTATTTTCCTCATTAGTGATAGTTTTTTCGTGATATTATTTTCACTTCAAAATGAAACATTCAGTTGTAGATGTATAGGACTTTACCCTTTGCCAGATCTCTCTGAGTTAAATTTTGCCAATTCAGTATCCAAGCAACCATCACATGCACTAATTTAAGTTAAAACACCTACACATTTAGTAACATAGAGCATTTTTGAAATAGTCAATTTAAAGACAGATTTTATTTTCTCCAACTTTCTTATTTTTTGTAAGAAATGGAGTCATTAGTTAAGTGGGGTGAGAGCCCTACTCAAGTAACAATCACAATCCCTGTGAGGGTGTACCACAAATGTTGCTAAGTAACCCTGTGCTTAACTTCATGGTGGTTTGGCACAAAGGTTGCAGGCTTAGATTAGAGGCAATTTATACAGTATTTATGCAGTACTCAAACAGCAATGAAGTGTAAACGCAACACAAGAAAAATACCAAACTCATTCACAGGAATAGAGTAAAGTTTAACACTCAGTCAAAGTCTCAAGTTCAGGCTGATTGCGATGGAACCAGGTTAGCCCTGGTGAAGAATGTAACTCTACTCAGTCCAGGTCCACACATGGAGGATGAGCTGAATCTTCCATTGGCCAGGGCCGCACGATCATTGTTGACACTTGAACTTTCTTGCTGGTGGGAGACATAAGAGGTCACTGTTGTGAATGGCAGGTCGCCATCAAAACTTCTTGCTAGTGGATGGCAACATGATTGTTGCTGATGTCAGGCGCCTGCTTGTGGTCACAAAGTGCCCAAAATATCTGGACTTTCACCTGCAGCTCAGTTTTAAAGCAGGAATGGTACACTCTCATGCCAGCCAAATGTTAAAGACTGGGAGCACTTTTTGGGGATCAAGACTCACTCCAGCATAGGCCAGCAGCAGGGATCAGGAAAGTTAAATTGGCTCTGGTCAGAGAAGGCCTTTGGATAATCATTGTGTTTCTGTTAGTCAAATAGGTCAGCCACCTGACGCTTGGAGTCACTTCTGGGGATTGTGAGTTCAAGGTAAACAGGTCTAGTTATCCTTCTTCAGGCAGCAGGGCAGGCCTTTTATTAAATCTTACGGTGGTCCAGGAGTGTTCTGATGAGAGGTTCTGAAGATGCCATTCTTATACCCAGTGCCAGCCTGTGAGCGGGGGTGCCCCCTTTGTCTAACTTTCCCCTTTTCCTTGGGTTTGCGCCAATCTGTCTTGGGAGACCAAGACAGACAGGCCTAGGTGTGTGCTGCATTTGTCAATGGCAGTTCAGTCAGTATTAGAAGTCAAGAAGGGTGTGGGCACAGTCCTCAGGCTACTCTTTGAAGCTCAGGAAGGGCTGA